>NC_056732.1:1496952854-1497280354 GCF_019279795.1 Protopterus annectens | reverse complement strand
ATAATAAAATTTATATATAATCAAAAAGGGAGTAGACAAAATACAAGAAATTGGACTCCAATTACATGAAGTAATACTGACAATATTTTTATGAAAATTTGACTAAAAAAATAATTAACATATTGCAAGACATATTACATGAAGGAATATATGGCATAGGTGAAAAAAAATCAGATAAGAATATGTTATTGCTTCTTAAAAATAGCTTAGTTCATTTAAAGGCAGAAAGCTGACAGCAGCATTGTTACATGTGATGTAGAAAAAGTGACCATAATGTAGATAATTTATCCATGTTATAGAGTATGGAAAAATATAGGTTAGTTGGAAAATTATCACATATCATATGCATTATATAATGGGACTGCTAGAAGATTGGAAGCTTGAAAACAAAACATTTGGACTACATTTTCCATCCAGGTAAGTAGATTTCAACCACTTTTAAAATACTGCACTTATATTACCTTTTAAATTGGTTGGTGTGTTGTGTTTGCTCTTTAAATGAAGTCAAAGCTATTAATTTTAAGGCATTTTATAGACTACAGTGTTTTTTTTTCAGTGCTGGGTCTAGGTGTTCGGATCTGTCTGAGCCCTCATTTTATTACATTTTTACTGGTTCTTTTCTGAATTTGATACCCACTTTCCCACCCTATTCTTGTGCTTTTATACTTGGAGGTTTTTGAGCTGCCTCTATTTATTGCCTTGGAAGCTCCGCCCAGTTTTATCTTCTCTGCTTATCTTACTGGTTACTGACAGAAGAAAATGGGAAGTCCATACCCTTAAACTGTTAGTGTACTTTGAAATTGCCTGAAAGTCTGTATGTTCTTCAGTGCTCACTTGTCTGCCTTTGAATCACCTTGTAATTAATTGTAGCTAGTTGTTAGATTTGTTTCTGGTACCTTTTCACTTGTGGCTAACTAAAGTGTCTTTTTTATATTAAGAAGACTGGGACTGTTATCCTAGTGGCAGAAGAAAGGTAGCCTAGTCTGTCTGAGTAGGAGTAAACACAGGTAGGCTTACTTGCTGTAGCCAGTTGCTTGATTTGTTATTAATACCTTTCGCTTTTGGCTAACTAAAGTGTGTTTTTACTTGAAGAAGACTGGGAATACAATTCTAGTGGGAGTAGAAAGTTAGGGAGGTTGGCATAATGGTTAAGATATCTGTCTTACAGACACAAGGTGCATGGTTTGATTCTCACATGGGTTAACTGGCTAGGCTTAATAGCCCACAAGGGCAGGTAGCCTAGTACTAATCTATGAACCTATGGTCTATTTGAGTTAAGAAACCCACAAGGGGCTTAAAGGAACAATTACTTGTTGTAGATAGTTACTCGATTTGTTTTTGATACCTTTCACTTTTGGCTAAATGTGTTAACATTAAGAAGACTGGGGATGCAATTCTAGTGGGATTAGGAAGGTAGCTTAGTCTGTCTGAGTTGAAAAACACACAGGGGGTCTTAAAGTGAGAATTACTTGTAGCTAGTTATTTGTACTGTTTCTGATACATTTTCACTTTTAGAGATTCATAGATTCATAGACTGTTACTACGGTAACAACCTGATGGGGCCTTTCTAAGCCTCATCAAGTTTTCCTGGAAGAAAAATGATGTAATAATTCAAGCAGTAAAAAGGATCCTTTAAGGACATCCTTTTTACTTTTTACCTTTTTACTTATTGTTTTAGTTTGTTGGCTGGGATATTTTGCAGACATCCTAATGGTTATGGATATCTGCTGGTACGACAACCCTGTGTTTTTTCTAAAGGTTAGCCAAACATTCCACTTATGCTGTGCTGATGATGCCATAACAACATGTCCACAGCTAGTGGTGTTTGGCTTTACTGGCCTGAATTTGTCCATAGATAGACTTAAAAAGAAAAAAGTTATGGACATTCAGAATTGCCATATAGCTGAAACACCTGATGTCCTTAAAGGGTCAGTCGCATATATCCCATGCGTCCTTTAATACAAGAGGTTTAAGGAATTGCACAGTGTAAAGTCTAGCCTTGCTAGATTTTTCTTTTTGTTTTTACTGATTGTTTTTCCTGTTTGATCTTTTTACTCATTGTTTTATCCTCTATATACTGGGAAACATACACTGGCTCTAACTCACAGGTACAAAGTCTCCTGGGCAGCAGCACCCCCCCCCCCCGTGTCAGATCTTCTTTGGTGAGTTTGGACTACAAAGCTGTCTCCCCCCAAATTAAAATCAACCAAGAAAACTCAACTAAACCAGTAACAGTTAGGAACTATTCTTAAGCAAACTACAACCTATTAAGTGACAGTTTGCCAAACGTTACAACTCGCCCAAACCCTGAGAACACTTCCACTGAAGGAGAATTATTTACAGAAATCCTATACAAATGTAAATGGTTGCATTGAGGCTGATGTACCTACCAGAAGTAAGCCCAGACCTAACACCCAAACCAAACTCCACTGGTGGAATCTTTAACTTAATAGGATATATAACAAAAAAAAATAGTCATGTCCAAAATCAGAAAAAGCAACTCTGACAGAGTCAAGAGCACTCTGATTAAACTAAACAAGAAACAAGAGGTTTAATATGTCCAATAAGGCCAATTACAAGGTCAGGCTAGCCTCCCAGGCTAAGGACAATTACAAGGCTTTCTTCAGTTATGTCAGGAATCTTAAAGGTAACACTCAGCAGTGTGATGTAGCAAATTTACTGGCTGATAAATTTATCTCTAACTTCACTCCAGTGCCCCCACTACCCCCTGTGAAATCCTTTCTAGCATATCCCCCACCTATCAACAGGCATTAGCTCCTGGTAGCAGTGCCTAAGGTCAAAACATTTCTTCAATGGGACCTGACAATATCCCTGTTTGCCTTCTAAATAGCCTAAAACAAGACCTAGCCTAAAACAAGACCAAGCAGCACCACTTGAGGCATTCTGCAACTATAGCCTCAAAACAAGTTATGTGCCAGTTGAATGGAAGGCTGCAATGGTCATCCCTCTTCATAATGATGAGCCATCAACTGACACCAGAAACTACAGACCCATCAGTCTGACAAGTCTGATATGTAGAGCTATGGAACAGATTATCATGGAAATAATCAAAAAGGACATTGGCAACCTACAGACACTGGATCCATTACAGTTTGACTTTGTTTAGGGAAGGTCTTGCCTACTCAGTCTAGTAGACTTCTTTAAGAGGGTTACCAAGGCTATGGATGAGGGGGAAATGGTGCATAATACCTACCTTGACCTGACCGAGTGTTCAATACATTACCCCACTCAAGTACTGTATCCAAACCATAAGAACTAGGCATACATCCATACATAATTTGTTGGATTTCTGCCTGTCTCTCAGGTGGCAGCCAAGGAGTCAGGATTGGTGAGACCACCTCCAACAGAAGACTGATAACTAGTGGAATACCGAAGGGCTCCATGTTACCTGCTCCTGTTTAGCATCTACTTCTTGGAAGTTAAGGCTGTCAAAGGCATCTGGCTCAACAAGTTTGCAGATGACTGTAAATTGGGAGCTATCATAGATTCCTTCCATGACAGCAACATCCTACAAGGGAGTCTAAAACAAACAAATGACTGGTGCTAAAGCTATTGATTAAAAGTCAACATGAAAAGACGCATTATAGTGCCCTTTGTGAAAATGTCTACCTAAGCTAATAACTCCATTGATTAAACCCTCCGAAGAATTGGTGCAATAGCTAGGGATCTGGGAACATATACAGACAGTGATCTGGCCTTAGACCAACACATACCCAAGACAGTAAAAAAATCATTCTACTTCACCCAAGTCATAAGCAAGGTTATGGGTATAGTATCACTCTACTCAGCTCTTATCAGACTCATCATTAAATATAAAGTCACCTTTGGCATGTACCTAACAGACACTTGCAACAATTGGAAGACCCTCAAAGGTTCCTCAACAGGAGAACTCAGAGCATGACTACCCTGTCAAACACAGATTACCTTAAGGCCTTATCTCTGTATTCAGTCTCCTACAGGTTACTGAGAGGTGAGCTATGCCTAGCATCCAGCTCTGATAGATTTCATGTACATCTGCAAAACAAACAGCACCAGAAACACTAGATCCAAGAACCTGAACTTTGCCTGAAACATAGGAACATAGGATCAGAGGACGTTGCTAGACTATTGGCCCTGAGGCCCTTACAAGCCACAAGTCAGCACCCTATGCCACTGTCCATCAGGGACATAGGTGGAATCCCAGGGGTGCATTTTCTGTTCTCCATCCAGTTATCCAGGTTGCGCTTAAAAAGGTTTAATGACCTACTCTGCTTTACATGGAGAGGGCCTCTATTCTACAAAAGGGGGAGTCTCTGGGACACAAATCTGTCCTGGCAACAAGTCCTATTGATGTCATAGACCAGGTTGAGGTCTCGTGTGTGGGTTACTTGAGTGGATCTTGACTTGCTGATATGCAGCAGTCCCATCAGGACGGGGTCTGAGATTGCTTTGTATGCCAGACAGAGGTCACCTCTGAGGAGTCTGTAGGAGACTGAGTAGAGGGACAGGGCTTTTAGCCTATCTGTGTAGGGTAGATGTTCATAGGTTCATAGGTAGATACAAGGCTATCGGTCCTGGGGCCTATACAAGCCTAGCCAAAAAGGTACCCTGGCTTTTGCCACCCAAGAAAATTATTTTCCTGTGCCACTGTCGAACAGAGCCACAGATGTGATCTCCGGGGTGAATTTCCTATTTCCCATCCAATCATCAAGATTTTTCTTGAAGAGTGCTAATGAGAAGCTTTGTTTGATATAGATAGGTAGTTTATTCCAGAGTATAGGAAGTCTCTGGGGCAAGAATCTATCCCTCCGGCATGTTCTGTTTATTGTGGTGACAAGGTTTAGGTCCCTAAGCGTGTAGCTTGAAGGGATTGGGATTTTTTAAGTGGAGCATGTCCAACAGCTCTGGGTTTGACATAGCTTTGTATGTTAGGCAGAGATCACCTCTGAGTAGGCGATATGAGACGGAGTAAAGCTAGAGTTTTTTGATACGGTCTGCGTAGGGCATCTGTTTGAGGCCAGAAATCCTCTTTGTGAGGTATTTCTGTGGCCTTTCCAGTTGTTGTAGATGTCTTGTGAGGTACATACCAAAAGGGGCGTTGTACTCTATAATGGGTCTAATGAGTGATGAGTAGAAGGGGACAATGACCTCTTTTTTTCTGGATGAGAAACCTTTTGTGATGAGGTGTGCCACGTAGAAGGATTTCCTGACTGCTGTGGTGATGTTATTATCAAAGGAGAGACTACTGTCCACCTGTGTCACAAGGTCTCTTATCACACTTTCGGTGTTAAGTATACTACCGCCTATGTTGTAGTTCATGGGTACAGAGTTTCTACCAAAGGGGATGACAATGCACTTTTTCGCATTGAGCTTGAGGCCATGGCTTTGACACCACGCATCTGTCTCAGTGAGGCCCTTTTGTAGGATGTCCACATCGTTAGGAGTTTCGATTACGGCTCCTAGTTTGCAGTCATCTGCAAACTTCGTTAGCCAAAGACCTTCTGTGTTAGCCTGTACTTCAGAGAAGTAGATACCAAACAGGAGAGGACCCAGGACTGAACCCTGTGGTACTCCACTTGTCACTGGTCTGAAGTCGGGTTTGGAATCTGCTACTTTCACAGTGTGGGTTCTGTCAGTGAACCAGTTGGCAACCCATCTTGTGACATAGGGATTTATACCTAGTTTAGTGAGTTTATCTATAATTCCAGAGTGGGGGATTTTGTCGAAAACCTTGGCAAGATCTAGATAGGCTCTGTGAACCACCTTACCCTTTTCTACGGCTTTGATGACTGCTTCAAAGAAGTCTATCAGGTTTAGGAGACATGATCTGCCTTTTACAAACCCGAACTGGGTGGGGTCCAGAGTTTGGAGATTACCAATGTCTTTGTTTATAAGTTCCATGATGATACATTCCATGGCCTTGCAGAGCAGGCTCATCAGGCTAATGGGGCGGTAGTTCCCGGATTATGTGGTGGCTCCCCCCTTGTGGAGTGGGATAACCGTCACTGTGCGCCATTCAGCAGGCACAAAGCCTGAGGTGAGGGTATGATTGAACATGGTACTTAGGTGGGGTGCCAGTTTGTTCTGTAGTTTGTGTAGAACGCAGCCTGGGATGTTGTCTGGTCCCATGGATGCTGTGTTCTTGGCTTTGGAGACTGTGTTTTCTTACCTGTGCAGCCGTGATTACAGAAACTTTGAATTCTTCCGGTATAGAGATGGGCTCTTTAGGGGGTGAGAGGGGGGTAAAGTTAGCACTGAACCTATCTGCCAGGGTGTTGGCAATATCAGTTGGGTCTGTATATTTAGTGCCATTGTGCTGTAACTCAGAGCAGATCTGAGTGTTGCCATTGAGATTCTTGACATAGCTATAGAATGCTTTGTGGTTGTCTTTAGAATCAGTGTCGATTTTGTTTTCGTAACTAGCTTTGGAGGAATTTATCAGGGATCGCAGATTCTTACTGAGGCTGACCAGGGAGCTCCTCCACTCATGGGATTTTACTCTCTTTTGCAACAGTTTCTTCCTTCTGAAGTACAGTTTGTTTATGGCAGGGGACCACCAGATTGTCTTCCTTTTTTGGAGGATAGCATCTTGGTTCTGTCTGGGATAGCACGATCCATGCACTCATGTAAGTGCTTATAAAGTGCAATTTTGTAGGATTCAGTGGTTGTAACTGTATTGTCCATCTGCATGGGTGTCACGAAGTTCACCACTTCTGTCTTAAGAAGCATGTAGTTGGCTTTGGAGAAATTTTTTACCATGGTTTCCTTAATGGGGTGTGGGGGCAGGATGTGGATATCTAGGGTAATTAGCTTATGGTCGGATCAGACCAATAAGGCGTTGACTTCAGGTGTGGAACACCGGTCACTCATGTTGGTAATGACTATATCTAGGATATTGTTGCCCCTGGTGGGGATGTGGATAAGTTGATCCAAGGCACTGGAGTTTATGAATTCCAGAAAGCGTTGAGCGAAGGAGTTGGTACATGAGTAGTTTTCCCAATTAATGGTGGGGTAGTTGAAATTGCCCATTATTAAGGTGTTTGGTTGAACCCTAATATTTTCCAGTACATCAAGAAAAGAGGAGTGGGAATCCTGGGGCATGGTGGGTGATCGGCAGCAAGCTACAGTTTGGATTGCAGTTTTGCCCAGAGTTAATTGCACTTGGATAACCTTGGCTGCATTATGCTGGCAACTAGACTGGAGGTGTGGGTATCCTTAATGAATATGGACACACCTATGCCTTTGGTGTTCCGATCCAGGTTACATGGCCGAAAAGTGTGGTATGAGTTATAGCCTGGTAGTGCAGGGGTGCTCTCTGGAGCCTTGAACCAGGTCTCAGTCACTGCACAGATATTGATGTTCTCCATTTTAAGGTGTGCCTCAAGTGAGTGCATTTTGAGATTTAGACTTCTAGCATTGACTAGCATCACCCTCAGTTTTTGCTTGCCTGTTCCTGTTATGGTGGTGAATTTGTCATTTGAACCTTGCCTAAAAAAGGCACTATAGGGGCGGCAAGAACCTTAGCCAGTATCCGGAATCCCAGAGGTGACAGGTGCAGACCTTCTCTGGCAAAGCATCATGGTCTGTCGACCATGTCATCCCAGGCAGGCAGATACTGGATCCCTTTAGAATGGCACCAGAAGCTTAGCCAATTGTTGAAGTCAATCATTTTGTCCTTGTACTGCGGCATCATTCTGGGTGATGGCAGAATGCTACTCAGGGCTAGGGTCATACATGCCTGGGCTACAAGATCAGAGAGCTATTCCATGTCTCTTTTCATGTAGTCCAGGGAGGTACATCTCAGGTCGTTCACACCAACATGGACAATGACAGAGTCATATTTGTACTTGTTGTGGAGTGACCTGAATGCGTGGGTTATGTGGCGGATCCTGGCACACGACAGGCAGCTGACAGTAACCTTCTCCTTGTTTAGCCTGGTGAGTGGGACATCAGTATGCCTGACTATAGAGTCACATATGACTAGTGTGTTGGGTACATTATTTTGCCTTATTGGCTGTGGTTGAGTGGCACACTGAGTCTGCGGGCTATGTGTCATTTGGGTTGTGTTGGGTGGTGGAGGTTGCTTGCGTTTCTGCTTTGGAGGTCTCTGTTGCTTGGACAGATTATTATTGAGAGCCTCTGTGAATGTTTTTGTGTTTCTATGTGTGGATTTTGGTGGTGTAGATTTAATGAGACTATGTGATGAATGTAGTGTGGTGCAAGTGTTCACCTTCTCCTCTTGACTGTCAAGTTCAGTCTTGACTGGAGACAGCTTTACCTCCAGTTTGGCTAGATAAGTGCATCTCTTTCAGGTTGTAGTGTTGGGTGGTAGGAGGAGAGGGTTGTCTGTGTACATGAGGCAGTTTCTACATTGCCCCAAGATGCCCAGATTCATCAGATAGACAGGAGAGAATACTGGGAGCTGACCCTTGGACATGCCTGAATAAAAAAAAAATTTCCTCTAGATAAGTGAGGAAAGTGAGTACAAGAGCTGTTTTTCTCTAAGCAAGTGAGGAAAGTAAGTACCAAAACTGTTTTCCTCTAGGTAATGAGGAAGGTTGAGGAAGGTTGAGTGCTGTAGTAGTTAGTAGGTTATTTAGTGCTTACAAGTTCTGAACAAGTGCTGATTATGAATAAGCAAATTCAAGTGCTAAAACTAAGAATCTGTATCTGGACTAAACTAGTTACAGGAAAGGGGGGAAACAAGTGCAAATGTGGGCTTTTAAATCTGTTTCATGTTTGAGGCCCTGGATTCCCCGGGTGAGGAATCTGTGTGGTCTCTCCAGCTGCTGCATGTGCTTTGTGAGGTACATGCTGAAAGGGGCATTGTATTCAATAATCGGTCTTATAAGGGAAGAATGCAGTGATGTTATGGCCACCTTGTCCCTGGATGAAATACACTTACTAATGAGGTGGGCCATGTAGAAAGCTTTCCGTACAACGGAGGCAATATGGTGGTCAAAGGTCAGTTTGCTATCAACCTGGGTTCCCAAGTCTCTCATGACTGATTGCGTGCTTAGTGCCTTATTATCAGTGTGATAATTTGTGGGGATGTCAAGCTCCCCAAAAGGGATAATGATGCATTTTTTTGGCATTCAGTTTACGGCCATGTTTCTGAGACCAGTCGTTTGTTTGGGTGAGACCCCTTGGAGGATGTGCACATCACTAGGGGAATTGATGACTGCACCCAGCTTGCAGTCATCTGCAAACTTGGTCAGCCATAGCCCACTAGATTTGGCCTGTACCTCTGAGAAGTATATCCCAAACAGCAGATGCCCCAAGAGCAATCCCTGGGGTACACCTGGGGTACATGTCTACTACTTGAGGTAGCTTCTCCTATTTTGACCAGGTGGGTTCTATCAGTGAGCCAGCTTGCTACCCATCAGGTAACATATGGATTGATGCCTAGCTGAGAGAGTTTATCTATTATACCTGAGTGAGGAATAGTATTGAAGGCCTTGGCCAGGTCAAGGTATGCAGTGCGCACTTTCCCTTGCCTATTGCCTTGGTGATTGTCTCAAAGAAGTTGACCAAATGTAACAGGCATGACCTCCCCTTGGCAAAATCAAACTGTGTGGGATCAGGTGTCTGGAGTTTGCCAATGTCCTTGTTAATGAGGTCCATGATAATCTACTCCATGGCCTTGCAGATCAGGCTAGTTAGGCTGATGGGGTCTATAATTTCCTGGATCGGTGGATGCTCCACCTTTGTGCAAAGGGATGACAGCAGCTGTCCTCCACTCAAGTGGAATGAAGCCAGTACTCAGGCTTTGGTTGAATAGGGTGCCTAATGGTGCTGCAAGTTCCTGCCTGAGTTCATGTAGGATGCAGCCTGGGATGTTATTGGGTCCCATGGAGGGGCTGTATTTTTTGCCTTTGAGAGTGCAGTGATTACTTGCTCCCTAGAGATAAGGGGAGGGAGGCAGGTACTGGGGATGTTCTGTTTTACTGATGGGGACAGGGGAGTGAAATTTTCACTGAACCTGTCTGCCAGCAGGTTGGCTATACCTACAGGGTTGTGTATGTGGTGTCCTTGACCACCAGTTCTGAGCAGATATGGGTGCTTCCCTTGAGATTGCGGACATATGTGAAGAAAGCCTTATGACTGTCTTTAGAAGATGTGGCCAGTTTTGACTTTTGCTTTGGAGGATTTCACTAGTGCTCTTATTTGCTTGATCAGGATAAGGAAAGATTGCTTCTAATTAGGCACCTGCTCCTTCTTGGTCCTGGACAACAATTTTTTCCTTTTATTATAGAGTTTATTTATTGTAGATATCCAACAGACAGGTTTACTCTTCCTTGAGGAGAATAATTTCATCTTGTCTGGTATTCCTGATTCGACGCAGCTATATAAATGCTCATATAGTACAGTACTTTGGTGTATGTTTGGACATATGTGCTAATTTCTGTGGAGGGGGAGGAGGGTGTGAAGCTGTTTACACCTTCCTTCAGGAGGTTGTAATCAGCTTTGGAGAAGTTTTTTTGTTTGACCTGAGCTGGGGAGGAGGTCAGGGGAGATGGTGAGTTCAAAAGTGACTGCTTTATGGTCGGATCTTACCCGGGATGATGACACTGTAGGGATGCTGCAGTGGTTACTCATGTTGGTTAATACCAAGTCCAAGATATTTTCACCTCTTGTGGCGGTGTCAGCCAACTGGTCCAAGGCATTTGCAGTGACAAAATCAAGGAATCTCTGGGCATTTGTATTTTGACATGAGTATTTCTTACAGTCTATGGTTGGATAGTTATATGCAAACTACAGAAAGACTTGATAAGTAAAGTTGCAGTTTTTAATGTTTTGAAAAAAGAATTACAGGTTTTAGGGTATGTATTTTTAAATATTTTGTATTAATCAATTGATGACAATTATGCAATTAATTCAATCACATGAGCAGGGTTGGTTTGGTTTAAATTTTGAGTGAAGCAGCAACCTAATACACTTGAAAAAGCCTGTTAAGAACAGGCGAAAGCCGTGGTTACTTGGAGTGGTTACTTGGATGGTTTTCTTGTTGTGTGCAATAAAAGAACTTTTTAACCTTTCCTGCTCGTCCATCTGGTGTTCGACAGTTTGGAGCTGTAGTGATCCTATCTAAAGTACTGTTTTGTGTCATTAAGCGGAGGGTTCTGTGCCTCAGTGCCTAGAGGGATTCGTGGTACTGGTTTGTTTTCGTTGCATTGCTTCCTGGTTTTGAGCTATGGCAGAGGACGCAACATCTCCGGTTTTCACTGACACGCCTTTCTTACTTGGGGATGACCCGGATGACACGCCGGTAACTCGTAGAGAGTTAAATCAGGTCTTGGCTCTACTAACACAGTTAAACAACAGTATAATGAACTCCAACAGGTCTAATGGTTCCTCGACTTCAGGAATACCTTGCAACCAGCAGCAAGCGAAAGACAAGGAACGAAATAACGTAGGTAGAAGAGGCCCAAGACCAGGACCTTCAAACAGGGAGCCGGTTATGGTGAATCATCCGCTCGTTTCCCCTAACAGCAAAGAACATGCTGACAAAAACGGAACTTTTAGTATGGACAACAATTTCAGCTTTAAAGATTGGACGGAACAACTACCATGTTTCAAAACAGGTACTTTTAATCTGCATCTGGAGCAGTTGGACAATGACTTTGAGACATTTAAAGATAAACTGTATGCTTTTAAAAATTCACAGTTAGAGATTAATTATTTGCAGGAATGCATTAAAGTTGAGCGTGTACCTAAGGGGTTACGCTGTTACAGATACCCCAACAGCGCTTTTTCAGGCTCAACTTTGCATTCTAAACTTACAGAGTTGTTTAATAAAACTGGAATTGAGGTTTTAAAATTAATGGTTGATGACTACATGAAAAAAGAAGAGGTTTTGTTGAATGAACTAAATGTACTGCATGATAGTATCACTAACGATGATAGATTTTTAAGTTACAAAAGAAAATATAATGAAACGTTCAGAGAAGTAGACGAGCACTGTTTTAAAGTTTTAGACAGGAAGGCAAGAAAGTTAGAAAGAGATTTAATGGAATATAGAGAGGGGAGGGCATACCCAGCAGGGGGAGCTCATAAACAAAACACCCTTGAAAATACTGAGACTGTAACTTCTCACAGTAGAAATAATGGCTACAACTATGATGAATTGCCCAGGAGAAGTGAAAGGCTTGCACAAAAAAGTACCAACAGTATACAGCAGGGTTTTCAACTTCCCCAGGGCAGACCGAGGGTGAAATCAAATCAATATCAGCAGAATGTATGGGGCAGGAGACGTTGAGCAATGACCATTCTTTTGATAAAGATGACATAAAGGTCTCGAGTTGTAAGTGAGCACGGCTTGTGTAGTGTTCACACATTTGACAGTTTCAGTATATATAATTACACAGACATAAATATTACCAAAGACTTTTTTGAATTATTTACTAAAGGATTACAATTTGTACCCAACAAGCCAGCTTTTCTTCCTAAGCTTTTAATTGAGCTTAAATTGTTTGTAAGAAATTTAAATTTAACTGCTATTTTTAAAAATCAGGCCCCACTTGAAACTACTCTGGGTAGAAGTAGCACTTTCAACCCCCCTGTCCACCCTAAACTAAAAATGTTTGAAGAAATTATAGAAAAAATTTTTAGGGATAATTTAGCCAGAAACAAAAATCATGGCTCTACTAATTTCCCTGAATATTTGCAGAAGGTGGTTAACAATTTAAAGAAGAATAAAATCAGAGTAATGAAGCCGGACAAGGGAGGGGGTATAGTGCTCATGAAGCAACTTGAATATGAGAATTACATCTTTGCTTTGTTACAAAACACTAACACCTATGAACCAAGCTCTTTGAATGAGCTTAACATAGCAGTGAGTAAAATCAAATACTATATACATGATTTATTACTGCAAGGATTTTTGGATGAGAAAACTCACAATTTTTTACTTGTACCTAAACCTAAAACGGCTGTACTCTTTGGTATCCCCAAGGTGCACAAAGGACTTGCTCCTTTAAAATTTCGTCCTATTGTATCAGGAGCAGGCAGTGTAACTGAATCTCTGAGTAAATTCATTGACTTCCACCTGAAAAAATATGTTAAGCAACTAGATTTTGTTTGTAAAGATTCATGGGAGTTCCTTACCAATATAAATCAAGAAATCGACAATTCTAATTTGTTTATGGTAACAATAGACATTGTCGAATTATTTCCGAGCATACCGCACGAGCAAGGTATGGACTGGTTCGGAGAGGCTATTGTTAAGGAATCAGGACTTAGCACTGATCTAGTTAATACAATACTAGAATTTATGAGAATTGTGCTGCATAACAACTTTATAAATTTTAATGAAGAATTCTACAAACAAAAAAGTGGTGGCTATGGGCCCCATGCTGCATATGCAAATATAGTTTTGCACAAGTGGGAGAAGGAATTCATACACAATACCAGCTGGAAAGATCATATTGTATTTTACAAAAGGTTTTTGGACGATATTTGCATCCTATGGTCAGGTACAGAACAACAATTTTTAGGATTTATAGAGTACCTGGAGAACACCACTTGTTTTCTCAGATTCACTTACACGTTGAGTAAAGAAAGTTTGAATTACTTGGACATTACATTAACAAAAGACCTAATCAGAAAGGTTTCACTTCACGGATATACAGGAAAGAAACACACTGTAATGCATATTTGCATTACGACAGTGGTCATCCCTGGCATATTAAAAAGGGCATTATTAAAGGACAGCTAGTAAGAGCGTCCAGAATGTGTAGTACAGACAAACTATTTCAAGATGAGGCAGAATTTTTAAGAAAAGCTTTTCACATTAGGGGTTATCCTTTTGAACTGTTCCAGGTCACACTGGATGAAATTGTTCATAGAAGAGGGAACGATCTTAAACCTCTGTTGGGAATAGGGCCTGTAGTATTCAGCAAGCAACATGACACAAAATGTGATAAGCATAAGAATTTTGTATATACATATTCTCAGGACTCTTTGCTAATTGAAAACACTATCAAGAATTTATGGCCTATGATTGCATTACAAGATGAATTTAATAAGTTATTTCCTGAACATATAACTTTTACTAGGAAAAGGAACATCAATTTGAAGGGAATATTTGAACAAAACATCCAATCAGAAGAGAAACAGCAAGCTTCAGTAACAAAAAGAAAAGGCACTTTTGCATGCGGTAGATGCAAGCAATGTTCCTATCTTATTAACAAAGAACAGGTTCACATTCCCTCACGTAAAAGCACCTTGTATGCAAAGTGCAATTACAATTGTAATTCATCTGGAGTTATATATATAGGATTTTGCCAAAAATGCCCATCCTTTTATGTGGGCAAAACTGAGAGGCAGTTAAACGCAGAATATATGAACACATAAACGACATTAAAACAAGGAAAGAGACAAGTGCGTTTTACAAGCATTCTCTCAGCTGTAAAAACATGGCATTAAAGTTTTTTGTAGTGGACAATGTAAAACAAGACTTGAGAGGAGGAGACTGGGAAACAATGCTGGGGATCAAAGAATTAACCTGGCAATTAAGGCTTAATGCAACCAAATATCCAGGCATAAATGAAGGGATAAGTTTAGGGGACATTCTTAGGGCTAGAAGAAACAAGATCAACTGAAGTACCCCACATTGTTATAACTTTTAGGGGTAATTGTATTAATGGTTCTGAATCTGGTCATTGTTGAGTTTCTAAGGTTTAACTATCATCTAAAAGCATCAAATATTAAAAAAGTCATGTTTACAGTATTACTAGTTGTTTAATTGTAACCTAAGCCAAGCAGTATATTTTAACATATTTTTTAACAAATTAAATAGGTTAGGGGTTTGTAGCAAGTATCTAATTTACATTTTTTAAAACTTGCATATTGTTCTGAAGCTATGAGAAAGGGAAATGTGTTTTGTGGTTACAAAATGTGTGCTTAATGTACCTGAAAAGAAAGTATTCCATTTCAACAAAAATTTTTGTAACTTATTTTTCACACAATAAGTTTACACAAAGTATTAAGTTATATTTTTAGGTTTTGAAAGTTCAGTTACATATATATTTATTACTTTTTTCTATATGCAAACTACAGAAAGACTTGATAAGTAAAGTTGCAGTTTTTAATGTTTTGAAAAAAGAATTACAGGTTTTAGGGTATGTATTTTTAAATATTTTGTATTAATCAATTGATGACAATTATGCAATTAATTCAATCACATGAGCAGGGTTGGTTTGGTTTAAATTTTGAGTGAAGCAGCAACCTAATACACTTGAAAAAGCCTGTTAAGAACAGGCGAAAGCGCTTGTGGTTACTTGGAGTGGTTACTTGGATGGTTTTCTTGTTGTGTGCAATAAAAGAACTTTTTAACCTTTCCTGCTCGTCCATCTGGTGTTCGACAGTTTGGAGCTGTAGTGATCCTATCTAAAGTACTGTTTTGTGTCATTAAACGGAGGGTTCTGTGCCTCAGTGCCTAGAGGGATTCGTGGATAGTTAAATTTGCCAAGGATCAGGGTAAAGGGTTGAATCTTGATAGATTTTATGAGGTCCAGATAGGTGAAGCGGTCATCTTGAGTCAGAGTTGGAGGCTTGTAACTAGCTATGATTTGAATAGGGGTCTTGTCAATTGCTAACTGCACCTGGAGTATTTCCTGTGCATCATAATGTTTGATCAGCCTAGAGGTGTGTATGTCTTTTATATATATTGCAACTCCACCTCCTTTTGTTTTGCTGCCCATGGCTTGTGGTCTGAATGAAAGATAGGATGAGTAACCTGGTATGGCTGGGGTGCTCCCCGCAGCTTTCAACCAGGTTTCTGTGACTGTAAAAGTGTCAGCTTCTTCCAGGGTTAAGAATACTTGCATTGAGTGCAGTTTCATGTTTAGACTCCTAGCATTTAGCAGTATGACCTTTAATTTACATTTTGATGACATTTTCATGTTGGTAGTTTTGACCTCATGGCATTTCCTAAAAAAAGGCACTATGGGGGAGGCAAGAACCTTTGCCAGGAGCCTGAGGCCCAAGGGAGACAGATGCGGACCATCTCTGGAAAAAGCATTGTGGCTTGTCAGTTATGTCGTCCCAGGCTGTCAGGTACTGGATCCCCTTTGAATGACACCAGAAACGAAGCCAGTTGTTAAAGTCAGTCATTTTCTGTTTGTATTGAGGCATCATTCTGGGTGATGGTAGAATGCTGCTTAAGGCTAGGGACACACCTGCCTGGGACACATATTCAGTGAGCTCAATCATGTCTCTCTTCATATAGTCCAGGGAGGTGCATCTCAAGTCATTCACTCCAACATGGACTATGACAGTCATAACAGTACCTGTTGAGAGACTGGAGTGCATTGGTGATATGGCGGATTCTGGCACCTGTCAAACAACTAAACGTGACTTTCTCCTTATCCACCCTGGTGAGGGGCACATGTGTGTGTCTCACAATGGAGTCTACTATGACTAACATGTTGGGTTTATGTTTAGGCCTTAGTGGCTGTGAACATGCAGGAGAGACTGATATGTGTCTCAAAGGATCCTTGAGCTCTGTACTTAGCTCTCCATCTATATGAGGCACAGTTCATCTCTGACCCTATTCAAAAGGAATATCGATCATTGGATGCAAAGTTGCAAATTCACCCCAAGTATGACCACTATGTCTTCAAAGAACATAGCTTGACAGTAAGTAAATTAACATATCCCCCACATAACCCTTAGCTACTTCTTTACTAACATACACCACCATATAACTGACCAAGGAACTCGGGGAAAAACTGGGTTGGGTTGCATGGCTAGACTTCTAAAACACAGATGAGACTCGCCACAGCAGAAGTATAAAAATAAATCCTTTAATAGCTGCAGTTAAAAGTAAACGCTTTCACATCCAAATGACGCTTCTTCAGACTTTAATAACTACACAAAAGCACATCCATTTAAATAGCACTGCCTATAAATATAAGTCAATCACATTAAATCCATTTCCTAATTAACTAAACTAATTAAAACATTTAAAGGCATATACACTTCGGAACCAACAAATAGAATAAAAAATTCCTGTGTATTCGTATATATATGTCTAAGAAAATAATATATATACATTATATATATAAAGAAATAACTAAAAAGTCTTAGTGAAACAATTGGACCAATGTAAAAAATCATAAGTAAAACATTAATATAAAGAGTCATAAATAAAACATTTACACTTTAAAGTCAATGTGAATAGGGGTGTGCTGCTAGGAAAGGCTTCAGAGTCACCTTTTCATTTAATCCATGCCCCCTGTGACTTTGGAGTTTTAATATCCACCTATTTTCACTTTCCTCGGTATGGTTCCTAATGTCACCTAGTCTGTCAGTTTTATTTATTAACTCTAAAACGTTAAATTTAAACTTGTGTGATGTTCCTACGTCATGGCCTTGTATGTCAGGATGACGAATGAAGAGGAACATGATGGTAATTCCCTATTCTAACAAAATTTGAAGGTTACAAATATTATCAGTAAGAATTGGTATATCCTAAGCACTGATGATAGGATTGCAAAGTTAGTAGGCCAACAACCTAGTTTTTCATATAGCAACACCAAGTCATTAAAGAGGCTATTGTGCTATGAGGACAACAAAAAAGTGCCTATCTTATCCCTCAGACAAGGCACTTTTCCATGCAGAGGATGCAATCAATGTCCTTATATGTCTTGCAATAATCACTTTACACACCCTGACACAGGATATGAATATAGATTTAATTTTTATGCTGACTGGAAATCTAGGGATTTAGTTTATCTTGCAGTCTGTCAGACATGTCAGTCTATTTATATAGGCAAAACTAATAGAAGCCTTCGTGAACGAGTTAGAGAGCATGCATATGCGATCAATAGGGAGGATGACAGCAATGCACTAGCCAGACATGTTTTAGATGTAGGAACATCACACAAGTTTAAATTTAACGATTTAGAGTTAATAAATAAAATCAACATCTGGTGACATTAGGAACCATACTGAGGAAAGTGAAAATAGGTGGATATTAAAACTCCAGAGTCACAGGGGGCATGGATTAAATGAAAAGGTGACTCTGAAGCCTTTCCTAGCAGCACGCCCCTATTCACATTGACTTTAAAGTGCAAATGTTTTATTTATGACTTTTATATTAATGTTTTACTTATGATTTTTTACATTGGTCCTACTGTTTCACTAAGACATTTTAGTTATTTCTTTATATATATAATGCATATATAAATTATTTTCTTAGACATATATATACGAATACACAGGAATTTTTTATTCTATTTGTTGGTTCCGAAGTGTATATGCCTTTAAATGTTTTAATTAGTTTAGTTAATTAGGAAATGGATTTAATGTGATTGAGTTATATTTATAGGCAGTACTATTTAAATGGATGTGCTTTTGTGTAGTTATTAAAGTCTGAAGAAGCGTCATTTGGACATGAAAGCGCTTACTTTTAACTACAGCTATTAAAGGATTTATTTTTATACTTCTGCTGTGGCGAGTCTCATCTGTGTTTTTAGAAATTTGGTTTTGCTCTGAAGAGGCTCCCTATCCAGGACTGTTTGCTGGTTTTATGCATGGCTAGACTTGTAAAGACCCTGGTGGTCATTAGCCTAGTATAAGCCTATGAACCTATAAACCTAAGAATCTGGTTGGAACAGAGATAAGATAAAAGTGTTGCTTGGAATGAAACAGGGATGTCCCATTGGTGGAACTTTATTTGCACTTGTAATGAATGCTGTTATTTAGAAATGTTTATGACATGATTATGAAGCTAAATGGTAAATCAGATATACATTTTCCAATCAATTGTGTGTGGTATATGCAAATTACTTAGTTATTTAGTCATTTGCATGTGCCACATGTATGGAAAAAATTCCATAACTATTGCATGGAAAAATGATTATTGCTATTAGAAAAACATTGGAATATGTTGGATTATTGTTGAAGAAACATAAAAGTAAGGGCCTGGGAGATATTAACAAAACTGGAGCTATAGATTTTAATATGTCTGTTTGTTAAATGTTGGTATCAAAGTTTGGAAATGTTAATGTTGCATTTCAGAAATGGAAAACTCTATTGGAAGGCATACAAAAACTGGTGAAAACAATAGATTGCCATTCCTAACATATAAAAATTGGTGCAACAATAGAACTCCATTCATATGACATTTGCTAAGAAAGTGTATTTCACTTACACCTATATATTAGGTAAGCCAAGTTATTTAGGTTGAGTTTATATGTTACCTCAGACCACTCATTTGTCTCTGTGTTGGAGGAGCATTCTTATGTTCAGAACTGTTTTATCCCTGAATATTATGTACCTATTTTAGGAGGCATGTCCCTGTTTTCAGTCTTGTTCTTAGGTTCATAGGTTGGTACTAGGCTATCATCCCTAGGGCCTATACAAGCCTAGCCATAACAATTCCCTGGATATTTCTTCCTGCAATATTTACTTCCCTGGACCCCTGTCTAGCAATGCGACTAACATGATCCCCAGGGTGAATTTCCTATCTCCCATCCAATCGTCAAGGTTCCTTTTGAAGAGTGCCAAGGAGGCACTCTACTTGACATGTATGGGCAGTCTATTCCAGAGTATGGGGAGTCTCTGGGTCAGGAACCCATCCCTCCAGCATGTTTTTTTCATTGTGATGACAAGGTTTTAGAACCCTGGAGCGTGTGGCTCTGAGGGATTGGGATTTCTTTAAGTGGAGCATGTCAAACAGCTCAGGGTTTGACATGGCCTTGTATGTTAAGCAGAGATCGCCTATGAGTAGACGATATGCCACAGAGTATAGCTGGAGTTTTTTTAGATGGTCAGCATAGGGCATCTGCTTTAGGCCTGTGATTCTTTTAGTGAGGTATTTCTGCGGCCTTTCCAGCTGTTGCAGATGTCTTGTGAGGTACATACCAAATGAGGCATTGTGCTCTATAATGGGTCTAATGAGGGATGAATACAGTGGGACAATGACCTCCTTTTTTCTGGATGAAAAGCTCTTAGTGATGAGGTGTGCCACATAGAAGGATTTCCTGACTGTTGTGGCGATGTGGTTATCAAAGGTGAGACCACTGTCCATTTGTGTCCCTAAGTCTCTCATCACACTTTCAGTGTTTAGTGTACTGCCACCTATGTGGTAATTTATGGGTACATGTTTTTTTTCCACAGGGGATAACTATACATTTCTTGGCATTAAGCTTGAGCCCATGGCTGTGGCACCAAGCATCTGTTTCTGCAAGGCCCTTTTGTAGAATATCGACATAATTTGGGGATTCAATAATGGCTCCCAGTTTGCAGTCATCTGCGAACTTTGTTAGCCAGTGTCCCTTAGTGTTGGCCTGTACTTCAGGGAAGTAGATGCCAAACAAGAGCAGTCCCAGGACTGAACCCTGAGGTACTTCACTTGTCACTTGTCTGGAGCTGGATTTGGAGTCGGCTACTTTTACAGTTTGGGTTCTGTCAGTAAGCCAGTTGGCAACCCATCATGTGATGTAGGGATTTATGCCCAGCCTAGTAGGTTTATCTATGATTCCAGAGTGGGGGATGGTGTTGAAGGCCTTGGTGAGGTCCAGATAGGCGATGTGGACCGCCTTACCCTCATCCACAGCTCTGGAGACTGATTTGAAGAAGTCAATCAGGTTCAGGAGACAAGATCGGCCCTTCACGAACCCAAACTGGGTGTGGTCCAGTGTTTTAAGGTTGCCAATGTCTATGTTTATAAGTTCCATGATAATGCGTTCCATACCTTTGCAGATCAGGCTTGTCAGACTGATGGGACTATAGTTCCTGGGATCCAAGGTGGATCCCCCCTTGTGGAGTGGGATGACAGTAGCTGTGCACCACTCAGTGGGCACAAAGCCTGAGGTGAGGCTATGATTAAACATGACACTTAGGTGAAGTGCCAGTTCATTTTGTAGTTCATGTAGTACACAGCCCGGGATGTCATCTGGTCCCATGGATGCTGTATTCTTAGCTTTGGAGAGTGCGGTTTCTATCTGTGTGGCCATGATTACCAGAATTTGGCAATCTTTTGGTATTGAGATGGGCTCTTTAGGGGGTGAGATGGGGGTGAAATTTGCGCTAAATCAATCTGCCAGGATATTGGCAATATCCTTGGGATCAGTATATGTAATGCCATTCTGTTGTAGCTCAGAGCATATCTGAGCATTGCCATTTAGATTCTGGACATAACTATAGAATGCCTTGTGGTTGTCTTTGGAATGTTTGGAAATTTTATTTTCGTAACTAACTTTGGAAGATTTTATGAGGGATCTCAGCTTCTTACTGAGGCTGGGAAGGGAGTTTTTTTGCATCCTGGGATTTTCCTCTTTTCTGCAACAGTTTCTTTCTTCTGTTGTATAGTTTGTTTATGGCAGGGGGACCACCAGATTGGCTTCCTTTTTTTGGAGGAGAGCATCTCGGTTCTATATGGGATGGCACGATTCATGCATGAGTGGATGTGCTCATACAGTGCCTTAGTGTAGGATTCAGCAGTCAAACTTTCAGCTCCCATCTGCATGGCTGTCATGAAGTTTGTCACTTCTGACTTGGGTAGCATGAAGTTGGTTTTGGAGAAGTTTTTTATGGAGGTTTCCTTACTGGGGGGTGGGGGTGGGATGTGGATGTCAAGGGTGATTTGCTTATGGTCGGACCTAACCAATGAGGGGGTGACCACTGGTGTGGATCATCTATCTCCCATGTTGGTAATGACCAGGTCTAGGATATTGGAGCCCTTGGTGGGACAATGAATTAGTTGATCCAGGGCAATGGAATTTATGAATTCCAAGAACCGTTGGAAAAAGGTGTTGGTACCCGAGTAGTTTTCCCAGTTAATGGCAGGGTAGTTGAAATCACCCAGTATTAGGGTGCTTGGTTGTATCTTAATATTGTCCAGTATGTTTAGAAAGGTGTAGTGAGAATCTTGGGGCATGGTGGGGATCTGTAGAAAGATACAATTTGGATTGCACTTACCTAGTGTTAGTTGCACCTGGAGAATTTCAGATGCATTGTGTTGGGCAACTAGCCTGGAGGTATGAATATCCTTGGTTAATATGGACACTTCTCCATCTTTAGTGTTTTGGTCTTGGTTTGGTGGCCAAAAAGTGTGGTAAGAGTTGTAGCCTGGTATTGCAGGGGTGCTCTCTGGAGCCTTGAACCAGGTTTCAGTTACTGCACAGATATCGATGTTCTCCATTTTTAGGAGTGCCTCGAGAGTGCATTTTGAGGTTTAGACTTCTAGCATTGAGTAGCATTACCTTCAGATTTTGCATGCCTGTATCTGTTACGGTGGTGGTTTTGTCCTTTGAACCTTGCCTAAAAAGGTATTATAGGGGTGGCGAGTGCTTTAGCCAGTAACCTAAATCCCAGGGGTGACAGGTGCAAACCATCTCTGGCAAAGCATCGTGGTTTGTCAATCATGTCATCCCAGGCAGACAGATACTGGATCCCCTTTGAATGACACCAGAAGCTTAGCCAATTGTTGAAGTCAATCATTTTGTCCTTATACTGTGGTATCATTCTGGGCGAAGGCAGGATGCTACTCAGGGCTAGGGTCATACCTGCCTGGGCCACATGATCTGAGAGCTCTTCCATGTCTCTTTTCATGTAGTCCAGGGAGGTACGTCTCAAGTCATTCACTCCAACATGGACAATGACAGAGTTGTATTTGTACTTGTTGTGGAGTGAGTTGAGTGCGTGCATTATGTGGCGGATCCTGGCACCTGACAGGCAGCTGACTGTAATTTTCTCCTTTACACAATTTTCTCAATTCCCCCTCATTTTGCATGATTTTTGTAACTGTGTAGTACACATAAAAACTATACTGTATGGCCAATACACTAGTAGCAGCAATAATTTAAAGAAAGAGGATACAGATCTTTCATCTCCCTTTTCAGAACCAAAAATAAATGACCTTCTGTAGTTGAATTATGTAATTCAGTTCATTGAAGTCTACAGATTTTACACTATCTCTTTGACAATGTGCATATATTTTTCCATCATTTTTGTGACTCTATTTTTTTTAAACATGTTTCGGAGTAGTATCTCACATTCCTACTGGAAGTATGAATAGTTATGTGCTATTTAGTATTTAAATTTTATGTTAGTTAGATGTCCAGGTTTTTGATTAAAAGGGGGTTCTATACTGTAAAAAAGAGGAGTGTGGACTAGAACTAATAAACCCCAATGTGTTTTTTGAAGCCTTACTTATTTACAGGATTTTTGCAGAAATATATAATAAGGAAACTTCCACAGTGGGTGTCTTACAGTGAGAAAAATATGATTTTTTTGACCTTAAGACAAAAACCCAAAAAGTCAAAGGAAACTGATAGTCATTGAGCTTAAAGAATATCATGAGAAGTTAATCTTGTGGTATATAGGCATATTTAATATTCCATGATATACAAAAGCATGCTATATGGATATAATGATGAAATGTTATTATGTTAGACCATGGGCAGATAAATCTCAAAATATACAAAGCAATAGCATAATAGCATACCTATAAACTGTACCAAATTTCTTGGAAAATGCCACTTTGTGGCTGGAAATAATAGAGTGCCATTAATTCCCGAGTGACACCTTTAAATCCTGATTTCATTTTTTTATATTTATTTGTGCTTACCATGTGTTTGCTGACATCATGATGCACACCAGCATGCCCTGCAATACCATCAGCATACAGTGGTGGACATGGTGACATCAGAGCTCGGTTTGGCACTCTGAGCAATCTGTTTGGTTAGACCAAAGGGACTAGGAGGAAGTGTGCTTCTGCATGATCAGTGCTGCAACTGATGCATACTATTATGATCTGATACAGTATATGAACTATGAAAAAATATACAGAGCCATATCTTTTTTATTTCGATAATATACTAAAATACAGCCATTTGGAATACAAGTTTTTAGGTCAAGAACTGAAATGGAAAAATAAAGTTCTAATAGCAGAACTATTAGAACAAAATCTGTTTCTGGTATCTTCTAGGACTTGCACAAATAGGTGTTAGGATTGATTGGGAAATAAAACTTTCCCAGGTTACTTTCCTGTCATCCCCCTTCCTACCATGCACTAAGGTTTAGCCTTTATCCATTTCCTTGGCCTAGAGAAAGCTGAGGCAAAGTATAAGAACAAAAAGGCAGACAAGAAAAAAGAAGAAGGTGGAGGCTAGAGAACAGTGTGTGTGTGTGTGTGTGTGTGTGTGTGTGTGTGTGTGTGTGTGTGTGTGTGTGTGTGTGTGTGTGTGTGTGTGCGTGTGTGCATGTGTGTGGCAGGGGCATGAGTAAGTGGTGATTGGTAAGGGCCAGACATTGAAAAATAGCACTAGCCTTTTATCAAGTCAGAGTAACTGGGAAATGTAAGTCTGTATGTATGTGCATGTGAGTGTGTGTGTGTGCATGTGTGACTAATGTTCTTTTTTGTGCCTCTGTTATTCTTCTATAATGGACTAGAGAACTTAAAACCATTTTTAACCAAATAGAGAACCTTCACTTGTTGTAACTAAACCAAATATAGTTAGTTCATTATAGCAAATCAACAAATCATTTCTTATTTTCAAGCGAAAAAACCAAGACTCCGTAAACACCGAAATTGTCGAAAGGAGGTAGGCAGCCAGTAGTATAGCAGAAACACGCAATAATGAGTTTAAAATAAGCATATTAATGTATAACAAGTTTATTAGCACAAGACACGTTTTTGTCTCTCCTGAATGAGAAACTTCTTCAGAAAATAAAAAGAGTAGCACTGGAACCTTTTAATAGTTCCGCCCGAAGGCCAAACAGTAGTATGATCCAATCAGCAGTACTCATAAAATTGTGAAATTAAAGGTACAAGTAACAACAAAAAACTGAACAAGTAAAACAATGTTACTTATAAAAGTCGTTATATAAAATCATGTGTATAAAATTATGTATGTAAAAATATAATCTGAACTGTTAAAGATAGATAAATTTAACAGTCATAAATGTTAAAACATAATATCAGTAATAAAACACGAACAAATACTGATGTTAAAGGAACATCAACAAGATCGTCTCCTTTGTGTTATTGTACAAATAATGCGTCTAAAGAGACGTAATAAAACGTTAATTATCTCAAGCAGCTCTTCAATTTCAGTAAACAAGTGATGTTACAAATGTCATTAAAACCCGGGACACAAAATGCGTTTAAAAGTAATTGCCATTCTAATTCACAGCATTCTAACTGGACAGAAACTGGTCCACCTCTAATATCCCAAACTACCTGGTCTATAGCTAGAAACTGAAAACAGTGATCAGGTTTAACATTAACATGTTTAGCTAGTGCATTATCACTCTTGTTTTTAGAAATAGCATAAACATGCTCGTAGGTTCTGTCTTGTAATCTACGGTCGGTTTTCCCTACGTAAAAAGCATTTCAGGTTTTGCACGTAGCTAAATAGATTATACTTTTGGAGTTGCAGTTAAGCTTATGCTTAATATGATATTTCTTATTAGCTATCTCAAAACAACTGCTTCTATTTACATATTTACACATTCTACAAGCGCCACAAGGAGAGCACCCGCAAGATCTGTTACTAGTCCTGAACTGTTTACGTTCAAGAAAGCTTTTCAAGTTGGAACCTCTCCTATATATGATAGTTGGAAAGGAACAGATTCTCTCTATTAGTAAACTGTCTTTAGACAGTAGGTGCCAGTTCTTATGTAACAACAGTTTAATCTGTTCACTTTCATTGTTAAATGAAGTAATGAAACTGTGCTTATAGTGTTGGTCAATAGGTTTAGAAACCACCTCTAAGGTGTCCCTGTTAGTAAAACCAAAATTAGTAGAACTACTCATAAGATATAGGTCGATATTAATTTCAGTGACAAGAGGTAACTCTGTGTTGTAACTGTCATTGCAAATCAAAGTAGGATTAAGTAGTCCTAACTCATGTTTATTTCTAACTTCTACTGTTAAGTCGTGAACCAGATGTATAGGGTAACCCCTGTTCATGAACATGTTCTCCAATAAGTGGCATTAGCCTAGGAAGTCTGTTTCTGTAGAGCACATCCTAGCTGCTCTAACCAGTTGGCCTTTTACAATTGAGCGTTTCTGTTTAAAAGGGTGAGCACTAGAGAAGTGTAAAAAAGAATTACAGTACGTTGACTTCCTGTAAATGGTAGAACTTAACTTATTATTAGGCACTCTAGTAAGTTTAACATCCAGATAGTCAATACTAGATGTGCTGAATTTATAAGTAAATTGGAGAAACATAGTAGTAGTAGAGTTAAGGTATTCAATGAATCTATCAGCTTCTTCACTATTACCTCTAAAAATGACAAAAATGTCATCTAGAAATCTTGTGTAGAACACTAAGAGGTTAGATATTTCTTGTTTGTCTAAAATGAAAAGTTTTTCCCAGTAAGCTACGAACAAGTTAGCCAGACTTGCTCCACATGGGGAGCCCATGGCTACCCCATGTTTCTGTAAAAAGTACTGGTTATTAAAAGTGAAAAAGTTATTAGTAAGAATAATGTCCAAAAGCTCTGAAACCACATAGATGTCGTTGTTTGGGGCATTCATGTCCTTCAACATTAAAGAAACCCATTCAATTGCTTCCATATGGGGAATGGAAGTATATAAATCAACTACATCAATGGTCAAAAAGTTTGAGTTGTGATCAATAGACAGGTTGTTAAGACTCTCCAAAAGTGACCATGAGTCTTTACAGACTTGTGGAATCCTTTTCAAATATCTTTGAAGTATAGAGTCTACCACTTTTGCACAAGGATATGTTAAAGATGTTCTACCATCGATGAGAGGTCTCATCGGTGGATTCAAAATATCCTTGTGAATTTTAGGAATTCCAAACATGATGGGTAACTTTGGAAACGGGATGTTGATGTAGTTGTAGGTGTCTAAATCAATTTTAGATTCAATGAATAGGTCTCTAAAATAGCTTTTCACTACTCAAAGCTGCATTGTATTCATTAAGTGACACTTTAGAGTAAGCCGGGTTGTTTAGAACCACCTCCATTCTATTGGTATAGTCGTTCATGTCAAAAATGACTAAACCACCCCCCTTATCTGGTTTGATGCACCGTACCATACTTGATCTAATCAGGTTCAGTGCTTGATGTTGGTCAGAACTGATGTTGTTAAGTCTAGGGTGGTAATCTGACTTACGTGTGTGTACGATGCCCCTAATATCAAGTTCACAGACACTTTCGAACATATGCAATAAAGGATGTAAAGGAGGATTGAATGTGCTTAAAGGTTTAAAAGAGGAATGAGGTATGTCATGGTTACCTAACAGGAAAGAGAGATTTAGTTTTCTAACAAAACATTTCAAGTCCATCAAAGTCTTGGCAAGGTTCATGTTGTAACTAGGTACCGAGGTGTTGCCCTTTGCTAGAAGTTCCACTAAATTTGAGTCAATAGCAATCGATGAAAAATTGTATATATTGAAGTCACCATTAGTGTTCTTCAATATAGTCAGTATAGTGGAATCATAGGCTGAAATGGAATCATTCATCTCTTTCTCCTGTTGTTCCAAGTTTTGTTCCTCTGGTTACGAGATCTTTGAGGTTTCAACAAGTTCTTGGGTTTGGTCCCTTGATGAAAAACCTGTTGCTGTACATGTTGGTTAATATCTTGTATAGGCTGATGGGTATTGTTATTATTGTTACTGTTGTTGTTAATAGACTGTAATCTTTCACTAAACCTTAATGGTTCAGTGACTTGAACATTGTTGCCCATCATACCAATATTAACATCATTAGAACTGTCTAGATTAACAGAAGAGTTTAAATGATTTGGTCCTTTCATATAGTTGTTGCTATTCCAAACTTGAGCCACTTGTGGTTTAGGGTACGCCGACCCATTAGAGTTAGCTAAACAGTCTCTGTTTGGTTTCCTTATTTTATTGGTCTTTAGTTTATCCAGTAGTTGGTCAATACTGGAAAAAACTCTTTCGTAATCAAATTTGTATCTAAGAAAGTCGACATTAGTTTTTATGTCCTTGTTGAGCTTGTCCACTTCGACAGTAATACAGTCAGTTTGAGTGGAATAATGTTTAATCATACATTCCATTAATGAAAAACCAAAAGAGTTAAATTCTAGTAACTTTTTATGAAAAGGAGATTTCTTATTTTCATGAGATGTTTAACTTAAGTATAAAATATGACATATATGTGCATACAGATCTCAAAAGGAACAGTAAGAACAGAAAGGGATCAGTGATCTTACATGATAACAAAAATACTATTTTATTATAATTTATATGTGTTTGTTTTCTGGAATTATGGTTTACAGTATTTTATATAGTGATTTATTAGACTTTTGGTTGTTAATTGCTGAGTGTGCTTTAATTATTTGATCTCTAATGTTATTATATTATATTTAGGAAGTAGTGGCATTCATTTATTTTGATAGTAGTGAAATGGGTCAGTTAATGAGTGGTTTCTATGATTCTATCATCGAACCAGGAATTTTTTATTCCATGACAGAAGGTCTAAATGTTTCAATTCAATTTTAATTTATTTTATTTGTCCATGACAAAAAACTTTAGTACTGGGGTTTTATTCTTTACACTAAGCCATCACCTTTTAGTTTTACATTTTTTTTCTTATATGCCTGTTTATAATTGTGTCCTTTGAAGAGAAGCATTTTAAATAAATACATGAATTTAATAAAATGCCCACATAAACTTTTTACAGGAAACACTTTTATTAACTGAAGATGTTGACGGATTCATGTTGAAAGATTACTCAATGCTAGTGGGCTCTCATTTTAAATTGAAAAGAAGAGGCACTCTGATACTTTGGAGAAATTTGTTACTATGCCTAAAATAGTAAACACATTTTCTAATAAGAATGGTATGTTGGGATTAGTGGTAGTAGAAATAAATAAACAACTTTATACTTTTCTTTATACATACTGGATATCTGGAATTGGAGCTAAAATTGCTAAGAAACCTTTAGACATTATAACCTTACATGCAAAAGATGAATTGATAATTGCAGGAGACTTTAACTGTATTTTGTCTAGTAATGGTAGGGAACCCAAACTGTCCTCAGTTGTTAAACTTTTAAATAATTTTGTATCTGATTTAAATATGTGTAATATATACAATTTATAGTCAGCAAAATTCCTTAACTATACGCATTACTCATATAGGTTTGGCACCCAAACTAATACTGATAAAGTTTTTATTTCAAGTGGATTATATGCCAAAACTGAAGAAGTATTGATAATGTCATATCCTTTGTCTGACCACAATGCTATTACCTTTACTATTACCTTGAAGCCTAATAATTTGTCAAAGAATTCCTGCTTATGTAATAAAAATAAAATATTTTAAAGCATGTTTTTGAAGGAAATAAATCAGTTTTATTGGTATTAATAATAACGGAGAAGTGACAGAATTTATTTTATGGGATACATTAAAAGCATATCTATATGGAAGAATTAAAAATGGTATTTATGTAAAAGAATGGAATGGGAAAAAGAATTAAAAACTTTGCAATCTAATATAGATCAATTAAAATTAAATTTAAAACCTAAATGATAAGGCTGCAAACTCTGAATTAAAAGTATTAAATCAGCAATATCTTTCAATACTTCATCATATAATCTCAATAAATCTAAAAACATTGAAATTATAGTCATATTCAATACATCCAAAATGTTTTTACAAATTAGCTATCAGATCCAAGAAAAAATAAATGCAAACCATATTAAAGAAATAATGTTTAAACAAGGAGAGAAAATTAAAGAAGTAACTGATTTAAAAGATATATTAGACTATTTTAGAACTATTATAAGTAATTTAATAATAAAAGGATAACATTTGCAAATAGTAATACAACTGATAGCTTTTTGAAAGCTAAAATACAGCATAAACTAACTAATGAAGAAAACGTTAGAATGGATAAATCATTTTCTTTTAAATAATTAAAAGATCAAATTAATAATCTTAAAGAAACAAAGCCCCAGGTCTTGATGGTATAATTCCAGAGTTATATAAGCTAATTCCAGATAATATTTGCATATATTATTAAATGTATTTGAACAAGTTAAATCTACCTTAAGTATCCCCCTTCCTGGCATTATTCTCTTTTTTCTCCCATTTTTAAGCAAGATAAAGACCCTAAACTTTATTCTTTGTATAGACCCATATCATTGCTAAATGTAGATTGCAAAATATTTATGCCTATCCTTGCTAAAAGATTAAATCTCATTATGCCAAAATTAATAAATGATGGCCAAACTGGGTTTATTTTATCTAGAAAAGTTCAGGATAATATAATTAGACTCAATCCTTTAATTGATATAGGTAATAAAAGCAGAAAAGAACTACTGATAAGTTTAGATTTATATAAAGCTTTTGATTATGTTAGTTGGCCTGTTTTGTTTAAAGTACTTAAAGAATATTATTTTTTCAAAGAATTTATAAATCTTAAAACAAACCTTTATAGTAACTCAATTTTTTTTGTTAAGATTGCTCCTTTTCTATCTAGTTCCTTAAACCTTAAAAGACACTAAACAGGGATACCCTTTGTCTCTTCTATTATTTGCTTTAGTTATTCAACCTTTTGCCAACTACATTAGATCTGATGATAAAATTAATGGATTTTTAAAAGATAATAATTATAGTTATAAAATTCAACTATTCTCAGATGATATTTTGATAATTAGTGGTGATATTAAATCCTCTTTGGAACATATAGTTATTTCCATAGATTGTTTTGAAAAGGTTTCATGTTTAAAGTTTAATAATTGCAAAACAAAAACTTTGCTTATAAATAAAAAATACTAAATATTTAAATAACTTTTAAGATATTTGACTGGAAAAATACATATGTTGGTTACCTTGGGGTTACTATTAAACCTACTGTAAAGGATTCAATTTTAACAAATTATAGTAATTTAATAAATATATTTACTAAGTTAATGGATTACTGGAATACATATTATTTCATAATGGAAGATCGGCTCATCTTGATAAAAATGATAATTTTGCCAGAAATTTTATTTCATGCACAGTCCTTAATAATTCTTCCCTCTAAAACAAATTAATTTTCTATGATGTCTAATAAACCAAGAATATATTTTGATGACATACAAAAATGTGGGCAAATGGGTGGTATAGGGTTCCCAGATTCTGACTTGTATGCCAAATCTGCTACTCTAAATATGATTTCAGTAAGGGTTAAACTCTTCCTATCAACCTAAATGGAAGTCCATCCATGAAAGATTATTTAACAGCAATAAATAATAATTGATTCTCATTTGCAATTTGGAATAAATAATTTTATTGGATTTTGAAAGATTTATGCATAAATGATCGAAAAAATCTAATTTATTCTCCTTTTACAAACTACATTGTACATATGCTTAAAACATTTATGAATTCTATCTATACAGTTAAAGATTTACTCTTTTTATTATTCTCTATACCTAATATTAATGGTTATTTAGAGGCATTTAATATAAGTAAAATGTTAGAATTTAAAGATACAAATTTAATATTCCGGCATCAGTTTTAATAGGGAATACAGTATGTGCTACTGATCATCTTCTCACAAAATATTGTTTAGAGAAAAATAATTGGTTAATCATATATAACTGTAAAACATTTGTAAGTGATAACATTAAAATCTCCATGGATTTTCAAGAAAAACATATCCCAAAAATTCTGGATATTTTTTTCTTTAGTCATCATCATCATCATCTTTTGGCTGTTCCCATTACGGGTCGCCACAGCAGATCATCTGGTTCCATTTCTTCCTGTCCTCTGCATCATGCTCTTTCACACCAACCAGCTGCATGTCCTCTCTCACCAGATCCATAAACCTCATCTTAGGCCTTCCTCTTTTCCTCTTACCTGGCAGCTCCATCCTTAGCATCCTTTTCCCAGTATACCCAGCATCCCTCCTCAGCACATGTCCAAACCAACGCAATCTCGCCTCTCTTGCTTTGTCTCCAAACTGTCCAACCTGAGCTGACCCTCTAATATACCGATTCCTAATCCTGTCCATCCTAGTCACACCCAGTGCAAATCTTAACATCTTTAACTCTGCCACATCCAGCTCTGACTCCTGCCTTTTCGACAATGCTACCGTCTCCAACTCAACTTGTCAGTAACATAGGATTTTAAGAATGGAATTTATATCTTCAGATTCATCCTTCTGGAATTACCCCTTAAAAACTAATTGGATTAATTTCTCTGATAGTGATAAAAGTTTAATTCTAAAACCTGGAGGAAAAACTACATCTTTTCTTTACTGGAGAATTTATACTTTGAAATTTCTTCCCAGAGTTTTTTAACTCCTCATAAAATTGAATTAATATATAAAACTTGGAAAATTAATTGCTGGAGATGTAATGAAGATTCTGAGGCAGATTAGCTTCATATGACAATGGAGTGTAAAATGATTACACCATTCTGGATTGAATTTAAGAATTTTGCTCAAGCATTTTGGACAGATAAATAACTAATTCATTGATTTTGTTTAATGCTCCAGTTCTGGAATCCATCCCTAGATTACAAGTGCCTCTTCTTTGGTCCATCTTAGCCATAGCAAGAAAAATAGTTACAAAAAACTGGAAGTGTAAAACTGCTTTATATTTTACTGCTTTGTTTGACTAAAATGTTTGCAAAAAGGGACTGTCAATCTTAAAAATGAAAACATCTAATATTACAAATTGATATAGATATTGGCTAAAATTAAGTAATTTATTAGCTAAGTATTAATGGTTTGATTTATTAAACTGAATTTTATTGTGGACCTTTGTAAATAGTTATGATTTTGTTTTGTTTCTTGTTATATGGATTTGTACATGTTTGTTTCAAAATTTTAATAAAAAATAAAAGGAAAAAATATCAGTTCTAGACTCAAGTCAATATATTTGACAGAAAAAAATATTTTCTTCACAAAAAATGATGAAGTGGAAAGTGTTCTTCAGTGAGGTACTTATCTACCCAGCCTTGATAAAGCACTAGCTTACCTTTGATCAGGCAAAGCCTGCAGGGAAGAACACGCTTCAGCAGCAAGAAAATTGTGAAGTTTTGGCACTCTAGCCAATGATTTTAAACTGCTGCCCTCAATCCATATAGTGGCTAGGGTGCACGGACGGTATCCTAAAGCCATGGAAGCTGGTCAGCTGATCCAAACCTTGGCAGAATATCCCTTATAGCTTAGACTACTGCACCAGTGATCTAATGATGAATATTTGTCTATTCCTACATATGACAGTTCCACATTTGCATGCTGTAGATGAGCATGTTTGTGTGTGTTGGTGTTGTGTATGTGGTGTAGGGTTTGATAACTGGAATGGTCCAAGTAGGTGAGTGAAATCTGTTTTATACACAAATTGGTTGTTGCTATATAGGACAATTTTGAGATTTCATCTGTGTGTGTGTGTGTGTGTGTGTGTGTGTGTGTGTGTGTGTGTGTGTGTGTGTGTGTGTGTGTGTGTGTGGTTATCAGTAAGTGTGAGTGTATGGATTGTTTCAGGCCTGAGTGTAAGGTTTTCTGTAAGGTCTAGTCAGTGACTGAAATAGTACTGCATGTGTGGGTTCTAGAGTGTGTGTGTGTGTGTGTGTGTGTGTGTGTGTGTGTGTTTGTGTCTGCTTGCGCTGTGTATGGGCTAAAAGTGTAAGATGCATGCTTGTGAGTGTATGGGTGTGCGACATTGTGAGTTTGAAAGCTGATAAGTGTGTACATGATTGGGGATTACGTTAGCAGTTTGTTTGTAGTTAAGGGTGAATGCTTCAATGTGTGTCTGTGTGTGTGCATGCATATAGAGTACTAAATGTGGTACGTATATGTCTCAGAGTTTACAATGTGTGTGGTCTAGAGTCTACAGTGTTTGCATTTTTGTGTGTGTTTGTGGTTTGAAGTATCTAGTTTGTATGTGTCTGTGTATGCAGGTGACATAGCGAGTGTGCTCTGTGAGAGATGGAAGTGCTTTTGATCTGTGATGAGTGTCTATGTGTATCTGTGTATGTGTGTGCATGAATGCTGTAGAGTGAGTGAATAATTGGGAGGCTGGGGTTGTGCTTGGACCAGAACTTACTTTTGGTGCATTTATTCATAATATGTGCTTAGCTAAGAATTGCAATGTCTGCTTGATGTGTGCTGTTTGTAAGATAACTGCAGACTATGCAAGGCAGTTGTATGTGTGACTCTGTGTCCTAAGTGGCACTCAACACAAGGTAAGTGCAAACTTGGAGTTAGTTATGTTAGTTTTAGAGGGTGTGGGGGTTTGCCTCCCCACCACAAGGTATGAAGAAACATTCCGCAAATGTGCAAAGTGCATATTTTGTGTAATCTAGTGTGTCTGGGGAGGTGGGGATTTTGAGTGTTGGCTGAATTTTGTGTGTGTGTGTGTGTGTGTGTGTGTGTGTGTGTGTGTGTGTGTGTGTGTGTGTGTGTGTGTGTGTGTGTGTGTGTGTGTGTGCGTGTGTGGGTTTGTGTGTGTGTGTCTCTCTCTCTGCATGTGCGCATGTGTGTACATGTGTGTTCACTTGAATGTGATAACTGTATATTTTTAGGAGCAGACTAGCTGTGCTGGTGATGACTGTATAACAGGTATTTTCACAAATCCTAGTATCACAAGCAAAGTCACTGAAAGCCACTTTCAATGAACCTGAAGGAAAGAGTTTTCTACAGAGAGCAAGCTCCTCGTACTCTCCATGTGTGGTAGACCACCAAATTATATACACCGATCCATGATCACATAACAGTGGAGAAAGGGGAAATCTTCAGTCTCACTGAAAGCAGCTTTCAGTGAATTTACCTTCTATTGTGACCTAAAGAAACAACAATCACATACCTGTCAAATTTTCAGCTAATTGATCAATGTGCTTAGTTGACATGTTTTTTTTTGCTAAACGTCTTGACTTATCTGTTCTCAAAATTTAGGACTACATCCCTATATTCTTACATGTCACTGGAGAAGAAGTCATAAAGGTACTTGACTGTTATATTTGTTAATAAAGACAAAGATAGATTAGCACTGCAGCAATTAATGAAAAAGGAAACCAGGAATTATTGTAAGCCAGTAGGTTTGTTTGCAGTGTGTGACTGAGTCTGTTTACATGTTCATAGGTTCATAGGTTCATAGGTTTATACTAGGCTATCTGCCCTAAGACATTTATAAGCCTAGCCCAAATTTTTGTGGCTTACGCCACCCCTTATATGAAAAAATACTGTGCCCATTAGTTTGTTGTGCCTCTGTCCAGCAGTGACACAGAGATGATTCCCGGGGTAAACCTACGATCTCCCATCCACAGGTCTAGATTTCTCTTGAACAGAGTCAGCGAGGTGCTCTGCCTCACATGGACTGGGATTTTATTCCACAGCATAGGGAGTCTCTGAGTGATAAATCTATCCCTCCAGCACATCCTATTTATATCCGTGCTAAGGTTTAAGTCGCTTGCTCTAGTGGTTTTGGTGGATTTGGATTTTTTGAGGTGGAGCATGTCCATTAATTCCGGGTTGGACATGACCTTGTATGTCAGGCACATGTCACCTCTGAGCAGACGGTATGCGACTGAATAGAGCTGGAGTTTCTTCAATCTGGCAGCATATGACAGATTTTGGAGTCCCTTTATCCTTTTGGTGAGGAACTTTTGGGGTCTCTCCAATTGCTGCAGATGTCGGGTGAGATACATCCCGAATGGGGCATTGTACTCGATCATTGGTCTGATAAGTGAAGAGTACAGGGGAACAATGACCTCACTAGATCTGGATGTGAATCCCTTCATGATCAGGTGGGCAATGTAGAAGGTCTTTCTAACCACTTTAGCAATGTGAGTGTCAAAGACAGGCCACTGTCAACCTGGGTCCCCAGGTCCCTGATAACCTCTTCTGTGCTTAGTGGATTGCCACCTATATGGTAGCTTGGGGTTACCTTGTTTTTCCCGAAGGGTATGACTATACATTTTTGGCGTTTAACTTCAGGCCATGGCTCTGGCACCAGCTATCTGTTTCCGTGAGTCCCTTCTGAAGGATATCCGTGTCCGATGCACTTTCCACTATGGTGCCCAATTTGCAGTCGTCTGCAAACTTTGTCAGCCAAAGTCCTCCCATGCTGGCCTGTACTTCTGAGAAGTAGATGCCAAACAATAGGGGGCCAAGGACCAAGCCCTGTGGGACACCACTTGTGACCGGCTTGGAGTCTGACACAGCGCCAGCAACTCTAACCCTGTGGGTTCTGTCCTTAAGCCAGTTTGCAACCCATCTTGTGACATATGGGTTTACATTTAAGCTGGTAAGTTTTTCTACAATACCCGAGTGGGGTATTGTGTCGAAAGCCTTTGCAAGGTCAAGGTAGGCTGTATGGACTGCCTTTCCCTCATCAATGGCCTTGGTGACTGTTTCGAAGAAGTCGACCAAGTTCAAAAGGCATGATTCTGTGATAGGCTGAAGCCCTGTACAGAATATGCTTCAAAACCTTGCACTCACTGGCTGCTTGGATAGGTTCTGGCATCCTTGTGACTCTGTAACCCTAAAATAACTCATCAGAAAATGGGTGGGTAAATATAAAACAAGATCAAGTTTCCTCAAAAGAATTTGCATCTTTTTTTATCAGTATGAAAATGAACTGTTCCTTGCCAGTCTTGAAATGAAATAATTGATTCTCTGAAGTCTGAAAATGCATCACAAGCACTAAGACATTAATGTGTAGCTGACTGATGGTAACACAGTGGAGCAAAGTATAACATTTTGTCAAAAAAAAAAACAAAAAACTTTTGGACAACTGAAACTAGATAGATATGTGTACATTTATAAAATATTTTGGTCACCAGGTTTCACCCAAGGGTTGGAAACTGCTGACAATCAAATTTAAAAATGGAAAATACAGGCCTCCTTTTCAAATAATTGCATTTAAATAGATACATTTTCCTAAATGTTTGGGACATTTAGCTTGTCAAAACTTAAGAATAGTAAACTGAATTCACAGATAAAACCAAGAAATGCATGTAACCTTTCAAAAAGCCGCAGAAAAGTTTAATTTACTAAGTAGAACCAGAGCGTGACATCCAGAATGCCTATACTAATTTATTCAGAGGCTTAGGAATCCTGCCAAGAAAATATCATATACAGATAACTCTTGATGCTACAACAATGATACATGCTCCTGGAAAAGTACTAATTTTGGATAATGAACATGGATTGTTTCATAGTACATTACATCAGAAGCCCACATTTGAGAATATCTGTTTATACCACGATAGCAAGCATTGTAATGCTGTGAAAAATAATATTATTAAAAGGCAATTAGTAAATGCCTAAAGGTTAACATCAGATAAAAACTTTCAACAGGAAGTCAATTTTATTTCATAACTATTTTTGGGTAAGAGCTATGCTAACTCCATAATAACTAATACAGTTAAAGGAATTGTCAGTTATAGATGTATCAAATTTCTACCTGTATTAAAGTTTGGTTTTAGTTCAAGTCATACAGGTACATGTCATGGTAACAAAACCAGTAGTTCTGAAATTTCTATTAGTTTAGTTAGTTTTAATATTAAACTAGTGATTGCATCTAATTGGAAGTTGATTCTGGGTGGCGCAGATTTGGCTATAATAATAAGTAATAGTCCAGATTTTACTTGCAGTAGGCTTCCAAATTAAAAAAAAAATGTTGGAACAGATTGGGCAGATTCACAATAAAGTAGATATAAAGAAAAGGAGCTTCCCTTGTTATAATTGTAAATGGTGTAAATGCATTAATAAAGCGAATAAGGGAATTTTTTATATCTCATACAAATTTCAGTTTTTAAGTTAATAATTATTGTACCTGTCAAAGCTGAATGGTGGTTTATATTGCTACATGTACAACTTGTTCTGTTTTCTATACAGGCAAAACTACATGGAGGTTATGTGACTGTATATAAGAACATGTTCTAGCCATTAGAAAAAAATGTGAACAATGTTTTGGCTAAGCATAGTGTTAGTTGTGTAAATAAGTTTGTTTTTAGTGCATTTGATCATGTACCTTTAAGCTATAGTGCCTTTTTTAGGCAAGGTTCAAATGACAAATTCACCACCATAACAGGAACAGGCAAGCAAAAACTGAGGGTGATGCTACTCAATGCTAGAAGTCTAAATCTCAAAATGCACTCACTCGAGGCACTCCTTAAAATGGAGAACATCGATATCTGTGCAGTGACTGAGACCTGGTTCACGGCTCCAGAGAGCACCCCTGCACTACCAGGCTATAACTCATACCACACTTTTCGGCCATGTAACCTGGATCGGAACACCAAAGGTGGAGGTGTGTCCATATTCATTAAGGATATCCACACCTCCAGGCTAGTTGCTCAGCATAATGCAGCCGAGGTTATCCAAGTGCAACTAACTCTGGACAAAACTGCAATCCAAATTGTAGCTTGCTACAGATCACCCACCATGCCCCAGGATTCCCACTCCTCTTTTCTTGATGTACTGGAAAATATTAGGGTTCAACCAAATACCCTAATAATGGACAATCTCAACTACCCCACCATTAACTGGGAAAACTACTCATGTACCAACTCCTTCGCTCAACGCTTTCTGGAATTCATAAACTCCAATGCCCTGGATCAACTTATCCACAACCCCACCAGGGGCAACAATATCCTAGATCTAGTCATTACCAACATGAGTGACCGGTGGTCCACACCTAAAGTCAATGCCTCATTGGTCCGATCCAACCATAAGCTAATTACCCTAGATATCCACATCCTGCCCCCACCCCCATTAAGGAAACCATGGTAAAAAATTTCTCCAAAGCCAACTTCATGCTTCTTAAGACAGAAGTGGTGAACTTCATGACACCCATGCAGATGGACAATACAGTTACGACTGCTGAATTCTATACAATTGCACTTTATAAGCACTTACATGAGTGCATGGATCGTGCTATCATAAACAGAACCAAGACGCTGTCCTCCAAAAAAAGGAAGCCAATCTGGTGGTCCCCTGTCATAAACAAACTGTACAACAGAAGGAAGAAACTGTTGCAAAAGAGAGTAAAATCCCATGAGTGGAGGAGCTCCCTGGTCAGCCTCAGTAAGAAGCTGCGATCCCTGATAAAATCCTCCAAAGCTAGTTATGAAAACAAAATCACCACTGATTCTAAAGACAGTCACAAAGCATTCTATAGCTATGTCAAGAATCTCAATGGCAACACTCAGATCTGCTCTGAGTTACAGCACAATGGCACTAAATATACAGACCCAACTGATATTGCCAACATCCTGGCAGATAGTTTCAGTGCTAACTTTACCCCCTCTACCCCCTAAAGAGCCCATCTCTATACCGGAAGAATGCAAAGTTCCTGTAATCATGGCTGCACAGGTAAAAACTACACTCTCCAAAGCCAAGAACACAGCATCCATGGGACCAGACAACATCCCAGGCTGCATTCTACATGAACTACAGAATGAACTGGCACCCCACCTAAGTACCATGTTCAGTCATAGCCTCACCTCAGGCTTTGTGCCTGCTGAATGGCGCACAGCAATGGTTATCCCACTCCACAAGGGGGGAGCCACCACGGACCCCGGGAACTACCACCCGATTAGCCTGACAAGCCTGGTCTGCAAGGTCATGGAATGTATCATCATGGAACTTATAAACAAAGACAGTGGTAATCTCCAAACTCTGGACCCCACCCAGTTCGGGTTTGTAAAAGGCAGATCATGTCTCCTAAACCTGACAGACTTCTTTGAAGCAGTCACCAAAGCCGTAGACAAGGGTAAGGTGGTTCACACAGCCTATCTAGATCTTGCTAAGGCTTTCGACACCATCCCCCACTCTGGAATTATAGATAAACTCACTAAACTAGGTATAAATCCGTATGTCACAAGATGGGTTGCCAACTGGCTCACTGACAGAACCCACACGGTGAAAGTGGCAGACTCCAAATCCGACTTCAGACCAGTGACAAGTGGAGTACCACAGGGTTCAGTTCTGATTCCTCTCCTGTTTGGTATCTACTTCTCTGAAGTACAGGCTAACACAGAAGTTCTTTGGCTAATGAAGTTCGCAGATGACTGCAAACTAGGAGCCATAATTGAAACTCCTAATGATGTGGACATCCTACAAAAGGGTCTCACTGAGACAGATGCCTGGTGTCAAAGCCATGGCCTCAAGCTCAATGCCAAAAAGTGCATTGTCATCCCCTTTGGTAAAACCTCTGTACCCATGAACTACAACATAGGCGGTAGTATACTTAACACCGAAGGTGTGATAAGAGACCTTGGGACACAGGTAGACAGTAGTCTCTCCTTTGATAATCATATCACCACAGTAGTCAAGAAATCCTTCTATGTGGCACACCTCATTACAAAAGGTTTCTCATCCAGAAAAAAAGAGGTCATATTTCCCCTCTACTCATCACTCATTAGACCCATTATAGAGTACAATGCCCCTTTTGGTATGTACCTCACAAGACATCTACAACAATTGGAAAGGCCGCAGAAATACCTCACAAAGAGGATTACCGGCCTCAAACAGATGCCCTATGCAGACCATCTCAAAAAACTCCAGCTTTACTCCGTCGCATATCGCCTACTCAGAGGTGATCTCTGCCTAAAATACAGAGCTATGTCAAACCAAGAGCTGTTGGACATGCTCCACTTAAAGAAATCCCAGTCCCTCCGAGCTACACGCTCTAGGGACCTAAACCTTGTCACCACAATAAACAGAACATGCCGGAGGGATAGATTCCTGTCCCAGAGACTTCCCATACTCTGCAATAAATTACCTATCTATATCAAACAAAGCTCCTCATTAGCACTCTTCAAGAAAATTCTTAATGATTGGATGGGGAATAGGAAATTCACCCCGGGGATCACCTCTGTGGCTCTGCTCGACTGTGGCACAGGAGAATAATTTTCTTGGGTGGAAAAAGCCGGGGTACCTTTTTGGCTGGGCTTGCATAGGCCCCATGGCCGATAGTCTAGTACCTACCTATGAACCTATGAACCTAAGAAGAGGGCTTGTTTGAACCAGGCTCTGCTGAGGTGCATCATCCCTGGGACATTTTACAAAATTCCTGAGGCTCCAAGACCAATGTTGTTTGTCTTTCGACTTTTCCCGGTTAGGGGTTTCCACAGCGGAACTCCGGTCCGCTAATGATTGGCAGTTGTTTTTGTATGGTGTCGAGTTGCCAGCCCGACGCCCAACCTTCAACGAAGGCACGCCCATTCAACGCATGTCTTTCGAATGCCCACTTGACCGCGGGGAGAACATGCAGACTCCACACAGAAGGCACTCCCAACCCAAGCCGAGAATCGAATGGGAGAACCTCTTGCTGTGAGGCAACAACGGTACCGCTGCACCACCGCGGAAGTAGGCTCCAAGACCAATATAGGTGCTTTTTCATTTATTTCACTTATTTTAGTGCATTTGCACTTGCCTATCATTTTTATCTGTGCCTTACAGCTAATTTACTATGGCAGTGATTTAAAGCAATTTACTGATTAACTGCATTTCATTACTGTTTAACTCTGTTTCATTGCTATTTACTGCAATTCATTACTGCTTAACTTCATTTTACTGCACTTCATTACTGTTTCTGGCAGACATCTTGTGTTGGTAGGGGCCTGTCTTCTCTGCTAGTGAGAGTAGCAGGGCTGCCTGGACCTTGTCTGGCATAAGCTGATTGGTAAAGAGAGCAGGAGCTAGCAGGATTGGCTAGATTTCTGTGTTAATAAAATCTTCTACTTTTTGTGGTATTTACCTCTGTGTTTGAGCTGGCTTGAGCTTGTTTGCACATTGCGCACCGCAGCTGCACTATTTTTAACCCATTCTGAGGTACTCCAGCTACAAATTTTCCCTTAGTAGCACTTGTGTGATCACCTAGTAGTACTCATCTTAGACCTTCCACCCTTTACCCTCTTAGCTCTCTCTGGCCTCTCTCCCTCAGATTCTGACAAATATGGATGGACAATTTCCTATGGTTTCTTGTGCCAGTCTAGTTGATATGGACATCCTGAGACAGTGTAGCAACTGCGTCATGTACACGGACAACCCTCTACTACTACCACCACCTAGGAACACAATTTATGAGAGATGCAATTACATTAAGAACCTAGAGTCTATGCTCTCTCCCTCACAAGCCAGTATATCTGGCACTGAGAAGGTTGTCAACACAAACACCACACCTCAAGCACCACCCACACCTACACAACACACACCCATATATATGGAGGTCCTCGACAAAAACATACCCAAACAAAAGAGACTTCCAAGGCAAAAACACACTCAAACTCCACAATGCACCACACCACACACCACACATAGTCCACACACCTGTGTCTCACAGACACTAAAGCCTAACCATAAACCCAACATATTAGTCATAGGATATTCCATTGTGAGACACACAGATGTGCCCCTCACCTGCTGGATGAGGAGAAGGTCACGGATAGATGCTTGTCAGTTGCCAGAATCTGCCATATCACACATCTACTCAAGTCTCTCAACAACAGGTACTGTTATGACTCTGTCATAGTCCAGTTGGCATGAATGACTTGAGACACACCTCCCTGGTCTATATGAAGAGAGACATGATTGAGCTTGTTGAATATGTGTTCCAGGCAGGTATGTCCATAGCCTTAAGCAGCATTCTACCTACCATCACCCAGAATGATGCCTCAGTACAAACAGAAAATGACTGACTTTAACAATTGGCTTAGTTTCTGGTGTCATTTCAAGGGGATCCAGTATCTGACAGTCTGGGAAGACATGACTTACAGACCACAATGCTTTGCCAGAGATGGCCTGCATCTGTCTCCCTTGGGCTTCAGGCTTCTGGCAAAGGCTCCTGCCTCCCCATAGTGCCTTTTTAGGCAATGCCATGAGGTCAAAACTAGCAACATGAAAATGTCATAAAAATGCAAATTAAAGGTCATGCTGCTAAATGCTAGGAGTCTAAACATGAAACTACAATCACTGCAAGCATTCTTAACCCTGGAAGATGACATGTGTGCAGTTACAGAAGCCTGCTTCAAAGCTGCGGAGAGCACCCTAGCCATACCAGATTACTCATCCTATCATACATTCAATCCCTAATCCATGGGCAGCAAAGCAAAAGGATGTGGAGTTTCAATACATATTAAAGACATACTCACCTCCAGGCTGGTCAAACAGTATGATGCACAGGAGACACTCCAGCTGCAGCTAACCATTGACAAGACCCCTATTCAAATCATAGCTAGATACAGGCCTCCAACTTTGACTCAAGATGCCCACTCCACCTATATGGACCTCTTCGAGTCTATCAAGATTTAATCCTTTATCCTGATCCTGGTGACTTTGACTATCCAACCATAGATTGGAAGAACTACTAATGCCAAAACACAAATGCCAGATATTCCTTGATATTGTCAGTGCAAATGCCTTGGACGAGCTGGTCGAAACCCCACACAAGAGGTGATGATATCCTGGACTTGGTATTAACCAACCATTGCAGCATCCCTTCAGTGTCATCCTCCCTGGTAAGATTCGACCACAAAGCAGTCACTTTTGTAGTAACCATCTCCCATGAACCCCCCCCCCCGCCTTGCTAGAGTCAAACAAAAAAACTTCTCCATAGCTGATTACAACCTCTTGAAGGAAGGTATAAACAGCTTCACAGCCCCCTCCTCCTCCATAGGAACTGACACAAATGTCCAAACCTACACCAAAGTACTATACAAGCATTTATATAGCTACATGGAATTAAGAATACCCGACAGGACAAAATCCTCCTTCTCAAGGAAGAGTAAACCTGTCTGGTGAATGTCTGCAATAAATAAACTTTATAATAAAAGGAAAAAAATTGCTGTCCAGGACCAAGAAGGAGCAGGTGACTAAATGGAAGCAATCTCTCCTTAGTCTGAACAAGCAAATAAGAGCACTAGTGAAATCCTCTAAAGCAAACTTCGAGTCCATTCTAGCCACATTTACTTAAGACAGTCATAAGGCCTTTTTCACATATGTCTGCAGTCTCAAAGAAAGCACTCAGATCTGCTCAGAACTGGTGGTCTAGGACACCACATACACAAACACAGTAGATATAGCCAACCTGCTTTCAGATAGGTTCAGCGAAAACTTTACCCCTCTGCCCCCCATCAGTAAATCAGGACATCCCCAGCACCTGCCCTTCTCCTCTTAGCTTTAAGGAGCAAGTCATCACTGTCCTCTCAAAGACAAAAAATACAGCCTCCATGGGACCTGATAACATCCCAGGCTGCATCCTACATGAACTCAGGCAGGAACTTGCAGTACCATTAGACGACTTATTCAAACAAAGCCTGAATACTGGCTTTGGCCCAGCCGAGTGGAGGACAGCCACTGTTATCCCTTTGCACAAAAGTGGAGCATCCACTGATCCAGGAAATTATAGATCCATCAGCCTAACTAGCCTGATCTGCAAAGCCACAGAATGGATTATTATGGACCTCATTAACAAGGACATTGGCAACCTCCAAACACTCGATTCCACACAGTTTGGGTTCATCAATGGGAGATCATGCCTGTTAAATTTGGTTGACTTCTTTGAGACAGTCATCAAAGGGATGGATGAGGGGAAGACAGTGTACACTGCCTACCTTGACCTGGCCAAAGCCTTTGATACTATTCCCCACTTGGCTATAACAGATAAACTCTCTCAACTAGGCATCAATCCGTATGTTACCAGATGGGTAGCAAACTTTCTCACTGATAGAACCCACCAAGTCAAAATAGGAGAAGCCACCTCAAGCAGTAGACCCACAATGAGTGGTGTACCCCAGGAATCAGTCTTGGGGCCTCTGTTGTTTGGGATATACTTTTCTAAGGTGTAGGCCAAAACCAGTGGGCTATGACTGACCAAGTCTGCAGGTGACTGCAAGCTGGGCGTTGTCTTCAATTTCCCCTAGTGATGTGGACATCCTCCAAGATGGTCTCACACAAACAAATGACTGGTGCCAGAAACATGGCATCAAACTGAATGTCAACAAATGCATCATCATCCCCTTTGGGGAGAGTGACATCCCCACAAATTATCACATTAATAACAGGGGCCTAAGCATGCAATCAGTCATGAGGGACTTGGGCACTCAGGTTGAAAGCAAACTGTCTTTTGTTCACCATATTGCCTCTGTTGTACAGAAAGCTTTCTACATGGCCCACCTTATTAAAAAGGGTATCTCATCCAGGGACAAGGAGGTCATAACATGCCTGTATTCTTCCCTTATAAGACCCATTATTGAGTATAATGCCCATTTCGGCATGTACTTCACAAAGCACATGCAGCAGCTGGAGAGACCGCAGAGGTTCCTCACCAGGAGAATCCAGGGCCTCAAACATCTACCCTACATAGATAGGCTAAAGGCCCTGTCCTTCTACTCAGTCTCATACAGACTCCTCGGAGATGACCTCTGACTAGCATACAAAGCAATCTCAGACCCTGCCTTGATGGGACTGCTGCATATATGCAAGTCAAGCTCCACTTGAGTAAACCACACGTGCAACCTCAACCTGGTCTGTGACATCAATGGGACTTGTTGGCGAGACAGATTTGTGTCCCAGAGACTCCCCCTTCTGTGGAATAGACTCCCTCTCCACGTCAAGCGGAGTACTTTATTAAACCTTTTTAAGCACAACTTGGATAACTGGATGGGTAACAGGAAACAAACCCCTGGGATCTCACCTGTGTCCCTCCTGGGCAGGGGCATTGGGTGCTGACTTGTTGAACTTGGGCCAAATTCTTTGCTAGGCTTGTAAGGGCATCAGGGCCAATAGCTTAGTAACTTCCTCTGATCCCGTGATAGTAATACATTGTTAGAAGTTAAAAGAGTTATGTTGAAAGTTATACTTAAAAGCATATGCCTTTACTGGGATTAATGAAAGCTTTAATATTTTTTTTTATCTAACAGGTGTTTTTTATAATATCTTATTATAATATTTACTATACAATTATGTTTTTGTGGTGTAGTAATCATGTATTCTAAGTCACTTGACCTTGTGGGACGTATATTCAAACTTAGTGTTAATTATTTGATTTTGTTCTGATGAAATCCATATATTAAATAGTGAAATTGTTCAAAAAATACAAGTTTTTGCTGTTTTCTTTTACTGCTGTTTTGTTTTCAGTTTGACTTGTTAGTTACACCTGGGCCGTTTTATCTTGTGAAGAGACAGATACAAGTTATAAACAGATCAAGACAGCAACATCTCAAGATAAATAACAGCAAATGCAAATTCAGAGTTATAAGTCTGAAATATATGGGCCAGATTTTCATGTCAAAGGGTCTTAAACTTGATCCAAGGAAAATTCAGAGTTAGAAATCTGATCCACGAAATATCAAAGCATTTTTGCAAAGGCCAATGCCAGAAGACAAACAGACATTATAGAGGTTAATAGGAAAATGTTTATGTAGTAAGTATTTAAATAAAGTAAGTAAACAAATACATCCTGCAAAATCTGTACCTACCATACCTGAGACAACTACACCTCTAGAAAAGCTGTCAAAGCAAGTTGTAGCTTGCAATAGAACTATAAACAGGAAAAGAGTTTTGAGACACTCAAACAATTAGATATGCTGCAGCCTTAAAATACCATAGCACAAATAAGCTAGTTGTTTTGCAATTAGATGTCACTCAGAGTACTGCAGGAGCCGAGATCTTACAGGAGAACAGACCAGCTTCCCTTTGATTAAAGAGTGCTCACAAACACCAAAAATATATTTGTTCATGGAACAAAAGCACTGTTAACAATGCCATATGAATATGAAAAATTTTGTAAATTGTCTATGATACAAAGCTTCAAGTAGAAACGGCCCACAAACCTTTACAGAGGACAGTTCATAGTTCATAATTTGGGTCTATATCAGAACATCGAAGTATTAAAACTTCGAATGTTCTGATATCGAACACTATTCAGTGAACGCTAAGAATAGCGAAGCTGCAGAACAGCGAATTCTTTCCTCGGGAAAGAATTCGGTTGGCCGTTTCTGTGGCTTCTCTATTCTTAGCGCTGTGGTGAAAAGTTACGGGCTGGGTTCAGGTAAGTGTGCGATTGTTTGTACATTAGGGTTAGGGGCGCGTTAAGTGAGTTAGGGTTAGGGCACGGGTTAGGTGTGTGTGCGATAGTGACAGACTTTAGGGTTAGGGGCGGTTTAAGTGAGTTAGGGTTAGGGCGCGGGTTAGGTGAGTGTGCGATAGTGACGGACCTTAGGGTTAGGGTTTGGGTTAAGGTAAGTTGTAGATAGTAGTGTATGTTTAGTTTAGTGTAGTGTTAGATGTAGGAATTTAAGTGTATGTGTGTGGTTGCTGTTTGTTTGATGTGCTTGTGTTGTGTGTATGTGTTTCAGACTTCACCTCCTCAACCACCCCTCCCAGGTATATGAAGCTGTTAACCTGTTCACTATTTTCCCTTCTATCTCAACAGTCAGCTTCTTCTGATATTCCACACTTGCTGCCATTACAACTGTCTTATCAATACTCAGATTCTTCCATGTGCCTTCAGTTTTGCATTCCATTCCTCTGACATTTGCTAAAGTTCTTACTTAGAGTCTGCATGTAATGCCACATTGTCTGCACACAGCAACTTTGTTGTTCTGTCCCCTTTGACCTGTTTGCTAATGCAGTCTATCACCAGTATGAACAGCAGTGAGCTCAGAGTTGAAACCTGATGCACACTCATACCCCTCTGTGAGTCCGAACACTGTTTGTATTTCAGTCACTGAGTCCTTGTACATAGCCTTGTACCAATTCTACCAATGTTTCTGGGACTTTGAACGACCACAAGAATGCCTAAATTGGCTTTTTTGGGACCTTGTCATATGCTTTCTCCATGTCTATGAAAGCCCAGTTGGACTCCTTCCTCATCTCTAGCTTCTTCTCCACTATCTGCCTCACTGCAAACATCAGGTCAGTTGTGTTGTATCCTGATATAAATCTGAACTGCCATAAAATAAAATGAACTTGACAGCGCAATTCAACAAAAACTGTTTAATCCAACAGAGGTTTCAGATTCAAACAACCCTTCATCAGTTTATAAAATCTAACAAATAGTTTTCTTATATACTAATCACACACAGACCATTAATTCGACAATTAACAATCAATTAAAAACTTTTAAAGCCAAAAGACCCCTAGTGCAGGTACATTTGCTTATGTTTCAAAACAGGTTTCAATGATACTGTTTGATTTAAACCAGGAAATTAATCAGCACTCATCCGAAGAATCCATTCATATTCCTTTATTTCTAATATATTATTAGTATCACCCTTTCTTAAAATTTTAAAAAACGTTGTCTATCATCCTAAAGGTGAAAGGGGTCTATATTAGATCAGCATAATGGCATTACAGCGAATGCCATTTCGCCGACACATATAGACCGAAATCCGAAAATAGTGAAGGTTCAGGTCAGTGATTTTTTCCCCAGGGAACAAAATCGCTTGGCCTGAGCCATGACATTGCCCTTTACCCCACTGAAGTGCGATCTTGGAGTTGGTATATATAGTTAGGGGGGGTGTAGGGGTCACAGCCCTCCATGTTGGGGGATGTGGTGAGCGAAGCCCCCACACATTATGTTTGTAATTGTGTGTATGTGTTTTTAGTGCTAACGATCTCTTTCCCAGGGAAAGAAATCACTGTTTTGAACGTTCACTGTTTAGTGTCGTTGCTGATTACGTGTCGATGAAGAGGCATTCGATGTAACGCCTCTTCGAGTATTTAATATAGACCCAGATGAAAGTATGGTCATTTCCACACTCATTACTATGTTTAGCCAACAAATTGGTGCTCATGTTCCTTCTAATATCTGATCTATGCTCGATGACTCTGTCCTTTAGTTTCCTTGTTAATTTTCCTATATAGAAAGCCGTACACATCTTGCAGGTTGCAAGAGAGACTATATTTATAGAACTGCATGTTGCAAAGCAACTAAACATGAATTTCTTCCTAGTTACAGGGTGAATAAAAGCATCATCCTTATTAATAAAGTCACAACAACAACAATTATGACAGGGAATGGTCCCATTCTTGCTAGACATATTCCTGTCCAAGATGGTATACATATCTTTATAACATAATTTTTGTTTTAAACTGGGACAGTTACGATAAGAAAAACGAGGGGTCTTGCCAATTAAGGGACCCAATTCAGGTAAAGCTCTCAGTATGCACCAATTATTATTTATAATTCTATTTCTGTCTACTGTATTCTTATTAAATGTTGTAGATTAGAAATAAAGGGATGTTAATGGATTCTTCGGATGAGTGCTGATTCATTTCCTGTATATAAGAAAACTGTTATTTGTTAGATGTTATACACTGATGAAGGGTTGTTTGAACCCAAAAGTTCTGTTGGATTAACAGTTTTGGTTGAAGTGCGCTGTCAAGTTCGTTTTATTTTATGGTTGTTTATTCTATATGTCGACTGTGACTTCACTCCATATCTTGGTTTTACTTTGAACTAAATCTGAACTGCTCATCTCCAATCTTGCTTTCTACTACTCTGTGTATTGCTTTATCAATCACCCTCTCCAGAACTTGCATACAGTGGGACAGGAGTGGGACAGGAGTTTGATACCTCTATACTGGCCATAGTTGTGAATGTCCTCTTTGTTCTTGTACACTGGCAGCAGTATGCTTGTTACCCAGTCATTTGGGATTTGCCTTTCTCCATACCACTTTGAGTATCCTCAGGAGCTATTTCTCCCGTGTCTCACCAAATATCTTGATCATATCTTCTGTGACCTCATCGGAGGCTGCTGCTTTCCATGACTTAATTTTCCTTAGTGCTATTCTTACTTCTTCTATGGTGAGCTCCTCTTCTTCTTTCGTCATAGACCATGTCTGGGACAGTATAGCTTCTGTTCAGTTTTCTTCGTTCAGAAGCTGATGGAAGTGTTCTTTCCATCTACTTTTGATTTTCTGTCAACTAGTGAGAAGGATTTTGATGGTATCCCCTATGAAGGGTATATGATTATCTTCTTTATCTTTCTCTCTTTGCTTTATAACCTGATAGAGTTTCTTTATGCCATCTGCTGAGTCACTTTCCAGAAGCTGGTAGACTGACTCTGATGCCTTCCTTTTGCTTTTTTTAGCAACACTTCCTCTTTGTTAGCTAACTAGTATTTCTTCTTAGAGTGGTCTGTCTTTTCTATAGCCAACTTTTTCTTGCACTCCTTCTTTTGATGACTTTGGCTTCTGCATTCCAGCATCAGCTTTCCTTATGTACCTTGCTTCCATACCTGGTTCATGTGCATAGCCCTTCTATAGTCCTCACACAGGCGGTTTTGAGGTACTGCCATTCTTCTTCAGCTCCGTCTATTTGCATTTCTTCCTGAGGTGCTTCCTTGAGATATTCTGCTTTCTCTACAGTCAACGTCCAGGTCTTCTGCTTAGTTTTTGTTGACCTTAGAGCCTTCTCTGATCACTGCTTAGCTGACTGTTTCACTGGGGATAACCTAGTAGTTGCCAGTTCTACTCCAATGCCATGTTCTTAATAGGATTAAGTCATGAGATTTTGTGACTGATGTATTGGTCACCATGAAGCCATTTCCCAAAAATAAGAAGTCAAGAATGGTCTCTCCTTCTTTGTCCCTGCTGCCCCGCTAATGTGAAGCCAGGCAGCATTCATATATTGTGCTTTCTGTTCCAATATGCACATTCAGATCACCCGTTATCAAAACCAATTCATGCCGCCCTGCTTTATTTAGTTGTTCCTGCAACTGCTGTCTGAATGCATTCTTTTTTTCACTATCGCAACCCTTCTGTATGGCATAGGCTATGATTGCCATAAGACTGTCAGTCACTAATTCTTATGGCATCCCTCACTGACAGAGAAGCCTCTCCTTCGCCATAGTTCCCATACCATTTCTAGTCTGTCCTCCTCCTGAGTAGTAGACTCAGGATCCAAAGCCAAGTGGCTTTGCTGCACTGCCCTTCTATTCTGTCTCCTGGCTGCTGAGGATATTCAGTCTCCTTCTTACCATCATGGCATCCACTTCCAAGCTTCTTCCTGTCAGTGATTCTACAGTGATGTAGCAATTCTTAGTCTGGTAGGTTAATTGGTTTTACATCCAGATTTCATTCAACAGAGCTATCCCAGGTAAACGAAGCTGGCCGACTGGACATCAGCTGACCAGTAGCTTATTGACCCAGGGATGTTGCAGTTTATGGTGGGATGCACTGGCCAATAGGGGCACACACACCCCTACCACTCTTAGCATGGGTCCTTAGCATAGGCCTTAACCCACTCATCACCAGCAAGTACCCATGCCCATTTAGTGACATTAGTCAACATGACTGAATCACCTAGATCCAATTTTTGCACTGTCAGATAGCCTGACATAGTGTGCAGTCTGTGATTCATGTTTTCCTATCTAGATGATACTGTGCACCACAGTTAATGCCCAAAGCAGTTTATCTATACAACTCTTCCCCTTATAGGACACAATCTAGAGTCTGTTGTGCTGCCCACAACTCCATTCTTGGGTGAGTCTGAAGTGGAAACACTCAGCATATGTTTTTTATGAGGTGGGAGGAACTCCACAGAGTCATGGGAAAATCGTGAAAACTTCATATAGGTATTGGCCAGAGGTCAAGAGTGAACCTTGTACCTTGTGCATGGGAGGCGAAGACCTTAACCATTATGCAAACTGCTCCCTTGAATGTTTTCTAGATAGTAAAAGTTATTCTATTTCCTTGTGATATAAAATTAAATATTTTAATAGTCCTGTTTTGGCTACCTTATAGTCAACATTTTAAAATATCCTTGTAAAAACACGTTCAAGAATGCAAATAATGGTACTTAACCTGCAAGTGAAGTATTGACCAGGTAAGGAATTATTTATAGCTGATATGTTGAGTACAGCACATTTACCAGAGAAAAATGAAGAACTGTTAGAATAAAATCTAGTGATCCTTTGGGTAATTCTGTAGTTCCAATAGCCTGGTTATGAAGCTGATAAGCTATGTCAGATGTCAGGCATATATATATATTTTTTTGCTAAGAATCTATGCTGTGTCAACTGATGGTTTCTAGACAGTGTAAACTGATTGCTTTTAGCAGGCACTTCACAATTTTCCTTTCATTTAGGATCACACTGAAAACAAAATAGTTCCCAACATCTGTCCCTCTCCCATTCTATCAATTGACTCCTTATTATTCACTGTCATAGATCATTTAAAAATATGCAAACAATAATGCCCAACAGGGTGTGTGTTAATGTGTAATTAATGCCTGCCCAGAAGCTGTGGCGTTGGGCCTCTACAACCCTGGAAGGACGTTAATTACACATTAACAAACACCCTGAAGGGCATTATTATGCTTAGGGAATGGGCTCTCTGTATTATTTATTTTTAAGTACTATATTATTTTTGTATATATTTTTGATGTAAAATAGTTCGTCCACCTAATGTTTCAAACTTGCTGTAGTATACATGAATGGTGTTGGAGGAAGCATTTTACATCCAAAATACAACACTTAAAAATACCAAGACGTTTACTTTATTTTTTGTTCACTTACTCCTAAAATATTTGGTTTGTTGGCAGTCATTGGAGATTGAAGTTACTAAAGAATGGCATACATTTGAGTTTCAGACTATTATTTTTTTCAGAAAATTCATACTAGCACAAATCCCTTTAATTAAGCAAATTTGTAATTTTATAAGAGCAGTAATTAAAATCTGTTCCTATTTTTGAGCCTTTGTTCCCTCTTTATTTTAGCCTTTATCCAGATTTCTTCAGCTGAAAGGTCTAAAGGTATGCAAACATCTTTACTGTCGCTCTCACTCAGTCTCTCATGCACACCTCTGTTTCAGAAAATGTATGACAACACAAATTCTAATAATCAAGATAAATATGTTCCTACTTTGATCCTTTGTCCCCGTTTATTTTAGGTTTATCTAGATATTTTGAGCTAAGAGTCAGCACATCATACCTTTCAAATGTCCAGGTTTTTGCAGAAAGTCCAGATTTTTGGCTTGTGTGTTTGGTCCCATGCTCATAAGATGTGAAGTTTTCAGGCAAATCACTGGGGATTGAAGTCATTAAATAATGACAGACATTTGAGTTTTAGGCTTCACATCCTTCAGATAATACATGCTAATGGAAACCCTGTTGTTCTAGCAACTTTCTAAGTTGAGCAATATTTAAAATCTGTCCTTGTTTTTGGTCATTTATCCCATGTTATTTGTGGCTTTGTCCAGATTTCTTGTGCCGAGAGTTTCAGAGGTATGACAAAGAGGTATGCAAACCTCTTAACTGATGTTGTTGCTGCCAGGGATTGGCCTCACTCTTCACTGTCTCACACACCAATCCCTGGCAAGAGAATAATCAAAGCAAATAATGATTAAAGCAGACCAGAGGTGAACTGTAAATAATATGTGCAACACATCTAAAGCTGAAAGCTGTTGCTCATCAAAAAACTCCACAATATTAATTGACCTCATTTAGAATGCAAACCATATGCAGACCAATGGGCATCTCGGCAACTGGACAGACATATGATTTCTGAACAGAAACATGTACCTGCTAGGATGTAAATATTGTCACAGAGCAAAATATATGAAGTACTGTGCAGGAGGTCAGTATGCTATATACTTCATTGAGGCACTGTACACTGCAATACCAACATAGCAGAAAACCTCTGCAATGTAGACATAGCAAGATAGGGTACACAGCATGGCATACTTTCTTGTTCTCAATGCAAAGGAGTGCACTGTGTTGACCTAGAAGGGCATATACCCTGCAGTGAAAAGGCATGTTTCCCACAATGTAAAGGGGAGTCCTCTGTATTGGACCAGAGGGGAACATGACCAGCAATTCAAACATGTCCTCTTTTTTGAGTCAGAATCAGAAAAAACGTGACCAAGAAGGGTGTGCACTACAGAAACATAAAATGTTGCTGTCTATGAAAATTAAGGCAAGGTCCCAACAATGGAAAAGCACCCTCCTCAGCCTCAACAGGCAAATAAGACAACATGTCAAATCCTCTAAGGGTAACTTTGATAAAAACTTAACAATCACAGCCAAGGATAACCATAAGGCTTTTCAGGACTATGTATGCAGTTTAAAAGGCAGAACACAAGCATGCGCTACTAATCCCATAGAAATAGCAAACCTGCTGGCGGACAGATTTGGTGAAAATTTCACTCCCTTATCCCCTCCAAACTTATCACAAACCTTGCTCTCAACTTCCCCCCACCCTACATATCCAAAGACCAGGTCATTAAAGCCTTGTTTAAGGCAAAACAACTGTCTATATGGGACCAGACAGCATCCCAGGCTATCTTCTAAACAAACCAAAACATGAATTAGCATCACCATTAAGTACCCTTTTCAATCATAGCCTAACCATGGGCTTTGTTCCTGCAGAGAACAGCAACAGTTATTCCCCTCCACAAAAGTGGCTTAGCAACAGACCCAGGGAATTATCTGACCAGCTTCATGTGGTAAAAACAATGTCCCTTCACACTATCAAATTAACAACAATACCCTATGTGATCTGGGATCACAAGTAGACTGCGACCTTAACTTTGACCATCATGTGTCTACTGTAGTAAGGAAGGCTTTCTATGTAACACACTTGATTAGCAATGGTATAGCCTGTAGAGCAAAGCAGGTTATAACCCCTCTATACTAATCAGACCCATAATTGAGTTTAATGCCCCTTTTGGCATGTGCCATACAAAGCACCTGCAGCAATTGGAGAGACCTCAGAGGTTTCTAACAAAGAAGATCAAGGGACTCCAGTACATGCCTTACACAGACCTACTGTAGTCCCTGCCGCTATACTCTGTATCGTATAGACTAGAAACTTATGCCTGGCTTACAGTGCAATCTGCAACCCAAACCTAATGAATTTGCTGCACATCCATAAATCAAACAGGACTAGAGCTACATATTCCAGGGACCTAAATATAGTCTGAGACTTTTTTCTCCCAGTGGCTGCCACATCTTTGAAATAGGCTGCCAGTTCATGTGAAGCAGAGAACATGTATGACACTGTTCAAAAGAAACCTAGACGAGTGGATGGGGCACCGTAAATTTATACTGGAGATAGTGCCCACAACCCTCCTGGACATGGGCAGTCATTACTAAATACAGTCCTGGGTATTGACTAGAGTATCTATGGTATTACATTGGGATGAAACAGCTAGGCTTGAAATGACCTCTGGGTCGATAGCCTAGTAATCTTTCATGATTCTATGATCCTATGTATGAAATCAGCATCCTAAACATTAGGGCAATGGAAACTGTGTATGATGTAAAGTTACTTCAGTTCAGCTGGGGATCTGTAACATGACTTAAGATGGTGCTACATGAATATCTTTTTTCAGTGTAGGCCTTCTGCAATCCACTGTTTAGGTCAGCTGATTTTTAATGAACTGATGATTGTCAGGGTTAAGAACTACAGAAATAATCTGCATAGTCAAAAGGGAAAGAGCAGCCATTGTAAATGTGACAGTCCTATGTAGCACGTTCAGTAATATTGTACACCGTTACAGCTCATATATCTGTCTGATATGGGGTAACCCTGAGTATTACGGCAAATGGACAGTGAAGTGGGAATGCTATACAGCACAGCATCCTATTCAATAGGAATGCAGCAGGTCAGTCAGGGGGGTATGGAAAACCCAGTAATATGTGCCATGATGTCACCCGAGAATTGTACAGATAGCACATTTGGCTTATACGCACTCCTCCTTAATGTACGTGTGTGTGTGTGTGTGTGTGTGTGTGTGTGTGTGTGTGTGTGTGTGTGTGTGTGTGTGTGTGAGTGTGTGTGTATGTATCTGTGTGTGCACGCATGTGTGCTATTTCATACTGCATTACATGACTCCAGAGAGTGGGTTGTGCTGTATAGTGTATGGGAGCTGACCAAGCAGTTTGTAGTTTGTACAATTGTGCAGCACAATTCATCAAAACTGTGACATCTGTTCCTCATTATGTTCCTCATTATCCATTCCTGCATCTTATTGCACATTTTTATACTCAGTGAATGACATTATTTCTGCTACTATGCTTATGCTGCCAAGTCTATTTGGGTTGAACAGCAGGAACTAAAAAACACAACCACAGATCAGTGCAAAAGCAAGCTAGCAGTGTACCTGCAGTACTGAGAGCTGTTTATGGGGGAAACATGCTTCGTGCAAGTGTTCTTTTACACTGTATATCTGTGAATGTGTGTGTGTGTGTGTGTGTGTGTGTGTGTGTGTGTGTGTGTGTGTGTGTGTGTGTGTGTGTGTGTGCATGCAAGTGTGTGTGGTGTGTGTGTGTGTGTGTGTGTGTGTGTGTGTGTTTGCGCTCGTGTGTCAGTGTGTACTTTGGCTGCATGTAAGGACACAGAATACACCTGTAAACCAAACTGAGATGCTTGTACAATCTGCATTATTACTGTGGCCTATTCATTTCACTGTCTAGAACACTGACACTGTCGAATATCTAAAAGGAAAAGGATGCCTTTTGTTTTTGTAGATAATGCAGATACATATAGAAGGCTGATTTGCAGCATGGTGAATAGGCAATGAAAATGCATTTGTCCAAACTGGAAGAGTGTCTACATATGGAAGCTTAAATTCAGTAGAAAAAAACAAAGTAACATACACTTTGGAAACAGTGACCTGAGAAATACCACATAATAGGAGAGAAAAGGAATACTAACAAGAAATACTGAAATGCACTCCAGGTAGTCATATTATGTGTTGTAAAGATGAGCAAATAATGTGATATAGCAGCTGAAAAAATGGTGGCTTCCTGTGACACACAGGAAAAGGCATCGTTACCAATGGCAAGCAAGAAGTTGTTGTCCATTTTTTAGACGGTTCTTATTATCCTATCTGAAGTGCTGTACAGATTTCCTGAGACCTCATCTTCATAATAATATAGACATGATAGGAACAGTTCAGAAAATGGCAAAAAAATGGTGTACTTTTTTACCACAGAGCAGATAAAGACAGACTAAACAACTTTAACATGAACAAGATTGAAATGACGCAGAGAATCTACACTTAAGTAGGCATCATGCAGGGGAAAAAAAAGATGAAGCAGTACAAGAGGATACAATTTAAAGATGGCCATCACAGATGTCATGAAGGATGGTAGATGTTTGTAACTGGATAATTAGAACAAGGGTTCTAAAGAAATAAAATGGTAAGATTGGTGGAACTGAAAAATTAATAGACTGATAGACAAAGCAATTTTTATGAGGTATGAGCAAAAAGCTGTTGATAAAAAGGATCCAAACTCTATCCAGTAAGTAAGACATGGGTTAAGTGGCTCTTATAGGTTAACAGGTTAATACTAAGCTAACTGCCCTTGTGAGCCATTTTAAGCTTAGCCAATTATCCCTTGTGAGACTCAAACCCTGCACCTTGTGTTTGTAAGGCAAACACCTTAATCATTAGGCCACCCTCCCAACCCTATGAGTCATATCAACTGTGTAAGTAAAAACTGAATCTTGAGTGCAAAGGCAATTTATATTATTCATAAGATACTGCAGTGTAGTTAGGGCATGCAAAAAAGAAGACATATTTGTGGTAATACCATCAGCAGCTTGCTGGTAAAACTTTATGTGGAATCCTGAGGCCGGACATGAAGGTTGTATTCTGAAATGGTTTAGATCACTTCAAGTTCAAATAGTGTTAGGGAAGTCTGGACAGTCTGTCCTATAGCGATAGCAAAAAAGGCAATGTGAAATATCTTCAAATACTCCTTGCAGAACAGGAGAAACAGGAACACATAATATACACACACATATACATTTTAAAATTGGTATAGGCATATTGGGGTAACATTACTGAGAAAGTAAGAAAGGCAGAGAAAAAAGTAATTATAATGTGAGACTAAAAAAGAGGTAGGCTTAAGTGTAACACTAAAGACCATTTCTCACATAAAGAGGGGACATGCTTGGAATATTGTCCTAAGAGAGGTAATAGAGTTACAAAAGGGCTATTTAAAATGCATTGTACAGATATAACAGACCCCTAGCAAATAAAAAATGAAAATGTGAAGTAAGATATTAAAGTAGTGAAAAACATTTTGCTGTTAAAAGGTAGCATGGGGAAAAGATAGGGCCCAGCCGTTGTTATTTGTTGTTATCTGATTCTACATTTATCCAGGCAGCAAATATTAAAAAGGCATTTTACCTGATTTAGAACTCTTGCAGGGACACAATCCACAAATGTTTCTGGAAAATTCAAGTTACTATTCCAGAACTTGAAGCAGGCAAAGCAGCGCCGAATTTTCCCCTGTGAAACAAGAAATACATGCTGTTACTATAAAATGCCCCATGTTGTAGAACATGCATGTATTCTTCACAAGACACAGTTATTGTGTTACACTGCATTTCAAGGTGTGTCTGTATGTACGTGTGTGTGTGTGTGTGTGTTTGTGTATAAATAAGCACAGTGTGTGTGTGTGTGTGTGTATGTGTTTGTATAAATAAACACACACACACACACACACACACACACATATATATATATATATATATATATATATATATATATATATATATACACACACACATATACATGCAAATACATCCACACAAAACTCAAACACATAAAGAAAATGGCCTTGACTCATAGACTCACAGAAAATGTAAGGCAACTGGACCATGTGGCTATTTACACCTTGCATGTACTCAAGGAGTGATAGGCTAGTCATACTGGGATGAGTTTGTGAATGACCAGCTGTCTGCTTTTTTAAGGGAAGAAGACTGTGTGTCACATTGCTCGATCTGGAGTGGAAGTTTATTTCAGAGAAGGGTTAGTAATTGTGTAACAAATCCCTCCCTCTGAGATTTTTTTATTTGCTGAAACAGATTCTGATCTCTGAGTCTAGTGTTTTTTTAGATTGCTTGATTTGTGGAGATAAGAGGTCTCGGAGTGATGGATCCCTAATGGCCCAAAAATCAAAACACGTATCACCCCTAGGGGGGTCTATAGGAGACAGAATAAAGGAACACAACCTTGACCCTCTCCAGGTAGCTCAGGTCTTTCAGGCCTGTGATCTTTTTTGTTAGGAACTCCTGGGGTCTCTCCAATTACCTGATATGTTTAATGAGATACATCCCAATGGAAGCATTGTATTTTATGATGTGCCTGATCAGTGTGGAATATAGAGGGGTAAGGATTTCCTTGGATCTAGATGAGATACACTTTGTGATTAGCTGTACCAGACACTAGGATTTCATAACCACTATTAAAACATGATGGCCAGAGGAGAGGAACTTATCTACCCATGTTCCAAGGTCTCTCACAACATCCTTTAGAGGAGTGAGGTGTTGTCTATACTGTAAGCTGGGTAGTGGGATGTTTTACTAATGTGACAATATTGCACTTTTTAGCATTTAGTTTTAGCCTGCTTTACAGTATGCCAGCTATTAACACCTGAAAGTTCACACTGTAATTTCTGCAATGGTCTTTGAAGATGGCACCCAGGTTACAGTCAACTGCAAATCTGATTAAGCAAACATCCCCAGTTTTGATTTGGAGATCAGAGATCTATATGCTGAATAACAGAGGTCCTATTAAGGATCCCTGATGGACTCCACTGGTTACCTTTATGCACTCTGAGGTCACACCTGACACCCTCACTATGTGAGTTCTATCCCTCACCCAGTTTGTTAATGACTTAACTATTTAAGAATTAATTTGAAGAACATTCAGCTTATTAATTATATTACCATGTGATATGGTATCAAATGTTTTGGCAAGGTCAAGATTTGCACTGTGTCCATGGCTTGTGTTGCTATCTCAAAGAAGTTTACCAGATTCATTACACAGGATCTATCCTTAGTAAAGCCAAACTTCTGGGGATCAAGTCTTATAAGATTTTTAACATTGTAGTTTATCAGGCCAGTTATGACCCATTCCATGGCCTTGCAGATAAGGCTCTTAAGACTAATGGGTCTGTAGTTTCCACAATACATGGCACGGATGCCCTGTGAAATGGCATCACAGTAGCTGTGTGCCATACTTCAGGGATAAAACTAGTGGCTAAGTTCAGGCTGGATAGTTGTAGGCGTGGGTCCAGCACTATATGCTTAGTGCTGGTTAACAGGCAGCCATGCATATTATCAGGTCCCATGAGAGGATGTAGTTTTTGTCTTGGAATGTACCTTTAGCAACTCTTATTTTGTGATGCTAGCAGGTTTATTATCCTTTGAAATGAGTTTTGTATAGTTGTGTGGCGGTGAAATTTGCACTGAATTTGTTATCTAATATATTTTCAATATCTACTATATGTGAGTAGGTCATGCCTTTCTGAATGAGGTTGGAGCAATGCTGGATGTTATTTCTTAGTTTCCTAATATAAGTAAAGAAGGATCTGTAATTACCCCTAGCTTCCAATGCTAGTCTAAGTTCATAACATGCCGTTGTTTTCCTGGTGGTATTTTTCAGTACTTATTTATTTGTTTGCAGTTTGTTTACCGGGAAAACCCATTGGGCCAGAAATGAGCCAATTTTCAATGGAAGCCCGGGGAAAAAGCTTCTTGTATAGTTTTACAATAGATAAATCATCAATTTGCAATTTATACATAGTTTAAAAATAAAAATCAACAGTTTGCAATTTATACATAGTTTAAAAATAAAGAAACAACAAAGGCAAACACAAAATAGTAAACACAAACATTAGTGGGATTTTCCCTGACAGAGTATCCTAAGGACATAAAAAATAACAGGAGTACATGAAATAGTAAAAAGCATTTGAGGAATGTACTTTCGATAACTTTTTGATGTTTACTTTGATTATTTAGTTTGGTTATATAGTCTAATAAGCTTGTTTTTATTGGATTGTTTATTTATATATGTGGACCACCAGACTGGTTTGCTCTTGAACTTCTCATTTTATAGGTTCATAGATTAGCACTAAGCTAACTGCCCTTGTGAACCATTTTAAGCCTAGCCAATTATCCCTTGTGAGACTCAAACCTTGTACCTTGTGTTTGTAAGGCAACCCCTTAACCATTAGGCCACCCTCCCTCCTTATGTAGCTCAGGTAGGGACTGTCAGGTTAATAGCTTTATCTAGGTTGAGCATAGCATTTATTCTCATAACTAATAGCCATGATAACATTTTGGGAGTAAACTTATACTTAAATTTTGAGACTTCATCATAGAAATGTAGGAGGTTAGTGCAACTGAAGTCTTTGAATAATATGATATTTACATCTGATGATTTGGGGATCTTGAAGGAGAATGATTTCAGTTTGTGGTCAGACTTAACTGAAGAATGTTATGAGAGTGGGATAGTGCATGTTGAGGCTATATTTGTAAGGACCAGGTCAAGAATATTTTGCCCTCTAGTGGGTTCTTTGACTATCTAGTCCAGGGAGTTCTTGTTTATGAAATCAAGGAATTTTGGGGCATAACCTACATTTGAGGTACAAGTATCCCAGTTTGTTGACAGATAACTAAAGTCTTCAAGGATTACGGAGTTCTTGTGCATTTGAAGTTACTAAAGTCTCCCAGGATTATGGAGTTCCTGTCCATTTGAAGTTCATCCACTCTATTTCAGAATCAAATATGGTTTTCAGAAGGCATCAAAGGAATCCTGTTACATGCTATGATCTAATAGTTCAGTTGGTGGGACTCTAAGAATCTGTCTTGAGGAAATGTGGTCTTTAACAAATATGGATACTCCACCATATTTCCCATTGGGTGTAAAAGTATACAGGGGGTTCTTTATGCACTTCTAAACCAAATTTCTGTAATAATGCATATGTGAATGTGCTTTAAATGCAGGAAAGCCTCAAGGTGAGGGAATTTGTTATATAGACTCCTAACATTGAGCAGAGCGACCTTGAAATCGTATTGTTCTTGATTTGTTTTGTTTTTAAGGATGGGTGATCCAGTAAGTGTACACTGCCTAAAAAGGCACTATGGGGGCTTTACCCAGTATGCAGAAGCCTTGGAATGAGAGGTGCAAGCCATCCTACAGACTGATCCTACAGACATTGCCAACATACTGGCTGACAGGTTCACTGCAAACGTCTCCCCCCCCTCCCCCCCAAAAGGAGAGATATCTATACCAAGCGATTGCAGCCCCCCAAACATCTCCAACGCCCAAGTGAGAACTGCTCTCTCCAAAGCAAAAAACACAGCATCCATGGGACCTGATGGTGTCCCCGGCTGTGTGCTCCACGAACTCAACGATGAATTAAACCCACAGCTAGGACAGCTGTTTAATCATAGTCTTACCTCTGGATACGTGCAGGGGGGCGCACTGCAACTGTGGTCCCACTTCACAAAGGCGGTGCCTCCACCGACCCTGGAAATTACCGCCCATTAGCTTGACAAGCCTTATCTGCAAAGCCATGGAGAGGATCATAATGGACCTCATAAATAAAGACATAGGGAATTTGCAGACTTTGGATCCATCCCAGTTTGGCTTTGTCAAAGGCAGATCATGCCTTCTAAACTTGGTTGACTTTTTGAAACAGTCACCAAAGCCATTGATGAGGGAAAGGCAGTCCATACAGCCTACCTCGATCTGGCTAAGGCCTTCGATACAATACCCCACTCGGGTATCATTGAAAAACTCATCAGCTTAAATGTTAACCCATACATCACAAGATGGGTTGCAAACTGGCTGAGTGACAGAACCCACAGGGTCAGAGTTGCTGGCGCCATGTCAGACTCAAAGCCTGTCACAAGTGGTGTACCACAGGGCTCAATCCTGGGCCCACTCTTGTTTGGCATCTACTTTTCCAGTGCAAGCAAACACAGGAGGGTTATGGCTGACAAAGTTTGCAGATGACTGCAAACTGAGCGCCATAGTAGAAAACACATCTGACACAGATATCCTTCAGAAGGGTCTCACAGAAACGGATAACTGGTGCCAGAGCCATGGCCTAAAGTTAAATGCCAAAAATACATAGTCATACCCTTCGGGAAAAACAAGGTTACCCCTAGCTACCAAATAGGTGGCAATCCACTGAGCACAGAAGAAGTTATCAGGGACCTGGGGACCCAGGTTGATAGTAGTCTGTCATTCGACACCCATGTAGCTAAAGTAGTTAGGAAGACCTTCTACATTGCCCACCTTATCATGAAGGGATTCTCATCTAGATCAAGGAGGTCATAGTCTCCCTATACTCATCACTCATCAGACCAATGATTGAGTACAATGCCCCATTCGAATGTATCTGACCCGACACTTGCAGCAGCTGGAGAGGCTACAAAGTTCCTCACGAAAAGGGTAAAGGGTCTCAAACATCTGTGCTGTGCTGCCCGACTGAGAGAACGCCAGCGCTATTCAGTCGGTTACGACTTGCTCAGAGGTGACCATTGCCTAACAAACAAGGCCATGTCAAACCCAGATTTAATGAATATGCTGCACCTCAAAAATCTAGATCCGTCAGAGCCACAAGGGCGGGAGACTTAAACCTCGACACGGCTATTAATAGGACGTACTGGAGGGATAGATTCATCACCCAAAGACTCCCTATGCTGTGGAATAAAATCCCGGTATATGTGAGGCAGAGCACCTCGCTGGCCTTGTTCAAGAGAAATCTTGACCAATGGATGGGAGATCGCAGATATACCCCAGGGATTACCTCAGTGTCACTGCTCGACAGAGGAACAGCAAAATAATGGGTATAGTTCCCCATACTAAAGGGGTGGCGTAAGCCACAAAACTATGGGCTAGGCTTGTAAATGCCCTCGGGCAGATAGCCTAGTATGAACCTATGAACCTATGAACCTATCCTTAGTGAAGTAAGTGGGGCTATGCATCATGTCATTCCACTGTGACACATAGTGGACCCCCCCCCTCAAATGACACCATTTATTTATCCAGTTGTTGAAACCAATCAGCATTTCTTTGTATCTCAACATCATTCTTGGAGAGGGAAGGATTCTACACAGTTTCCTGTATTTGTGACATGTATGGAGAACTTGTAAATGTCTCTCTGCATATCTCTCAGGGTTTTTCAGTGCCAGGTCATTTCCACCCCATGAACCACTAGTATGTCCTAGACATACTTGTTTGATCTGATGGTCCTAAGGGCCCTTGCAATTTCAGAGATCCTGGCACTTGAAAGACAATTCATCGTTGCCTTATTTTTGTTCAGCCTTGTGAGAGCAGAGTCTGTGTGCCTGATTATGGAGTCAGCCATTACCAGTACATTTTTGTTATCTGAGGGTTTATGTGTACTGAGTTTGGGGGAGAGCCTACTGTGCTGGACCTAAACATCTGGCATATACTTATGCTGATAGTATCACTGGAATCCTTCCAGTATTGTTTTCCAGTACAGAATGGCAGACAATGCATTATAGAAATTAAAGTACAGAGTTGTCCAGTGATTGATCTCCAACATGCATTCAATTCCCTATTGAATGTGAAATGATTAGGATGAAGTCCAGCATGTCCAGTTTAGAAGCCATTCTTTCCCAAAAAATAAAATACTGTTCTCTGTAGGTGAAAGGAAGCAGCTACCACATGTAGAGGACTTTAAGCATCATGGGGTCTCGCTCACAAGTGAGGGTAGAAACAGATCAGGAGACTAACTAGCAGATTGCTGCAGCAACAGTACTGCAGGCCCGGTACAAGAATGTGGTGATAAAATCAGAAATAAGTCATAGGATGAAGCTGTCAGTTTACTAGGTCATTTATGTCCCTGTCCTCACCTATGGCTGTGAACTTTGGGTCTATATTATGTTGTTGAAAAACCTCTTCGGCGAACGCAGTGAAGTGTTTATTTCCCCTAGGAAAAAATTTGCTGAAGTGGCCATTCGAAGAAGTTAGAGTTCGCTGTTTATTGGTCAGAAAACAGGTGTTCACTGAAGAGGTTTTTCAACAATGTAATATACACCCACGAACTTTGAGTAGTGACCAAAAGAATGAGACTGCAGGTAAAGGTAGTGTAAATATGGATCCCTCATAGGGTATCTGGCACATTGTCCTTGATGGACTGAAGAGCTCTACAATCCAGGAGAGCCTCAGCATACAGCCACAGCTCCTTCCAATAATGAGGAATCAGATAAGATGGTTTGGGTACCTTGTAACTTTGTCCCAAAGGTCCCTTCCACAGGATATATACCTACCACAGCCTACTTAAAGAAAGACTCAAGACAGACTCTGGACACATCAGAGGGATTATATCTTTCAACTTGTGTGGCAATGCCTGGTGAACCCACAGAATGACCTGGGGACTATTGCTGGGGATATGAAAAGCTGGTCTACCCTGTTCAGCATTCTATCACTGTGTTGACTCTCATCAGGACAAGCAGTCTAGAAAATGGATGGAAGCTTTTTTAATATGATTAAGCCAAAATGAACTAAATGTTGTTCTTAGGTAACCTCATACCTAAGATAATTCAAAGCATTCTGATTTTCACAGACCCCCACCCCCCGCATAATAGCTTACTAATATTAAGAGGAATATTAGAGATGCTACCGATGTTTAAACATAATAAACTAAAATTAAATGCTATTACAGTGCAATGGATGCTTGGTATAATTAAATAGAAAGTATATTTAATACTTAAAATTAGAGCTGTGGATGTCTAGTTCTGTTTTGGAAAACAGACAAAAAAAAGATTATTTTGCCACATCCACCTAAGTAAACCATGAGTAGGGGGCTAAGAGGCAGTAACTGTATCTTGCAGAGTCTCCAAAGTCATTTGGAATTTCTGTGTGTGTGTGTGTGTGTGTGTGTGTGTGTGTGTGTGTGTGTGTGTGTGTGTGTGTGTTTGTGTGTGTGTGTGTGTGTGTGTGTGTGTGTGTGTGTGTGTGTGTGTGCGTGTGTGTGCGTGTGTGTGCGTGTGTGTGTGTGTGTGTGTGTGGGTAAAGTTAAAATTTAGTGGGTAGACTTGAAGGGAGATAAGATGGCTGACTTCTAGACCTCAAAAAATGTTTGTGCACTGAAATAGACAGAGGCTAGGAGGAATTAAGGGGCAGTCCACAATGGATCAGATTGCTCTTTTCAAAGTTCATTTGAAAGCTTATTGATGCTGGCATGCAGACAAAGAGCAAAGTTCAAATGTTCAAATAACATTTATCAAAACACAGCAAAATATTTTTAAACTAAGCCATTCATTCATTCATTGCACTTTATACACAGTTAACAATAACCCTAATTTACAATGTTTATGTATTAATTTATATACATCTACAATATTCTTCCAGTGGGATCCACTATGAATTCTTATTACCCAAAATCTTTAATCACAGTTGCCCGGTCATAAGAGCTCATAAATAATAGTTTGAGTACAGACATTCTCAGAATGCATGTATGCAATCTGCTCAGCTTACAACAGATATGACAAAGTGTTTTTTGCATTGGGCAAGCTTCTTGCATCCTCCATGTGAGTGCATGCCCCCCAAACATTATTGTTTTTCATTAAGAGGTCAGTGCATCTCAAAGAAGGTCAGCGCATCTCAAAGAATAACAATCATTAATAGGCAATGCGTTAGTTGTCATACTCTTTGTTCAATGTGTGCTAAGCTCAGACCACCCACTAAATAAACAAACAGATTGTTCTCTCCAAATAAGTCAGCAATGATGCTCTGAATAAATGCCAATTTAAGCCAGCTTGCTCAAGCAAATAAGGACTAAGCTCGAGAGATCAAGCTGGGGAAATTAGCCCTTTTTTTGAAATGTACCATTTCTTCCCTTTTTTTTTTTTTTTTTTTTATTACACAGACATAATCATTCTCTCTCTCTAACTGACTTATTGTACAAATCCATAAAATAAAAACCTGTTGCAAAATGATCTTAGCTCCATGGAGGAGATGGATGGAGCTCTGACTGCAACCTAAACGATCTGAGATTGATTAATAACTTGGATGCCAGGTAGGAGGGAGTTGTGGGAAGGAGCTGCAGTTGTCGGCTCATTCTGATCTGACTCTCCTCCAGTAATGGGGGAATTGCTAAAACTGGCAGATTGATACTGAGTTTGACATGAGACGACCGGAACTAACTGATGCTATGTGTAGTGATATGTGTGACATCAGCAGTTCACCCAGTGTGTGACATCAGCAGTTCCACTCAGTTACAGCATAACAGCAACAAGAAACATGGTCTACAGGACAGTGCCCTTCTGGTTGCTGTGATCTTGATACACCAGTCTTGTTCTCAACCCACTGAAGATAATGGTTGTCCTAGTCACAGTGTAGTACCAGGGCCACTACGATTGAAGCACCTGGACCAACAGTGAGAGACTGATGGCAACTGGAAGGTACATTAAAAAGGAAAACATTGCATTGTAAATAATACTTGCAAATGACCTGCCATAATTGAAATTTAATGAAATATAACATTCATAATATAGCTAAAGTATATGTGTTTGCAGGCATAACAAAATATATATTGACTACAGATAAGGCCCATCTTGCACATGTAATTTGTCCATTTACCCATCTTTTGGACAAGCTGATAATTCTATTTATTGATTTTTTTATTTATTTATTATGTTTGTTGATTGAGTAGGTGGGTTGGTCTTGTGGCCCTTTTCAGCCATGATCCCAGTGCAAAAACACAGTGAATTACAATGTTACCATGATTTGTAACACTGACAATGTACAATATTTACTTAAGTACTTACAGTTTTCAACATTACAAGCTACCAAGTTCAATACTACACTACTACAGGCTGCATAACATGAACTTATTTATGACTGACTGCACTGTTTAGCTTGCAAAGGGGGCAGAATACAGCTTTGCCTTACATATCACTACATCATCATTCTAGGAAGAGATAACTAAAATTAAAGTATTAGAGGGAAAATATAGAGGTGAGGTATCATTATATAACTCAAATGAGAAGAGGTGGAGAAAGAAAGAGAGAGAGTGGAGACATAGAAAAGGAGGAATGGAAAAGCCTGCAGGTGCAGGGGTTTTATATGTACATATTTACATACCTTACTTCCTGTGTTGGGCTTCAGGCCATATGTATAAGGTGCTAGTTGGTGTTTTGTCACAGACTGAGTAGAAAGCTTAGCTGTTTTCTAGGAATCAGCCCCTTTTCTGACTACTTCCCCAGATGACTTGTCTGTCCCTGGTATTCTTGAATTATATAATTTGACTAAATAACCTCTTTAAGAAGGTAATTCTGCAAGTGACAGCTGGTGACTTCAAAGCAAGATAGGGGCTGCAGGAAGCTACTAAATGAGTGGGGCTAACTGCAATGGTGTGGAGCTCTATTATGGCATGTCAATGACCATCCTCTGTAGTCAAACAGCAGATAGGGTCAGTCACTTTCATCCACAGACTGCCTTGGTACCCATTTGTTATAGCCGTTTTTCTGAAAATGTGTATACTTCAGATATCTGACTGCAATAAACATGGACAGCTTTAGGTGAAATGGAGTTCTAGACTAAAGAATCCATGGGGCCCCTGTTGCATCCTACTCACCAGTGGTTCTTCCCTATTTTCCACTCATCTTGGCCCCTCACCATCTAGATTGTTTCTTTCTTGCCTTTTCTCACATTGTCTTACTTTTTAGCTCCTCGTCATGCTTTCAGCACAGCCCAATTGGCCAAGATGCCACTGTAATAAGTTTGGAGGGAGTAACTGAAATAAGTGCTAGGCCCTCAGAAGTCAGAGGGTTCTAGATACTCGGAGGTGCATCATACAGCTTCTTTTTTTTACTGCTATTTATTCTCTTGATGGCCTCAATAAACAATCATGAGCAAAGAACAACATTCAGTTTTAATTTTTCTTTCAAGGAAAAATTAATTTTATCTAAAACTTAATGTTCAAAGCCAAAAAAGTAGTAGTTCCCCAATAAACTGAGAAGAGAAATTTGCAAGGATATATAAATCTTATTTGGAAACTGCCTGCCTTCTTTCTCCTAAAAAAAAAAGAAAAGAAAAAGATAATTAGTAAAAGCACAAATGACCAGAAGTACATATTATGCAACTGAAGGCCTGGGTGAAGAAACCAATGCTGGATAAAACCAATACACATACAAAAAGAGTACATGTAGATTTCTCACAGAATGCATCACAGCCAAAAACTCAACCAGAGAATCAAGCAGTGTTAGATGTCAACACTTATTTTTAAAGATTTTTATTGAGATAACTGTTTCTTCATAAAAATAATATGAAAGATACAGAACACAATTTTGAATAAGATAAAAAACAAAGAAAACAGCAATGTAACAACTATTTACACTGTTTACAGAGACCTGAAAAAAAATCATAAAATAATATATCAATAAAAAGAAAACAGATTTGCTTTATAAAGGTAAAATATTTCAGGAAGAGCCAGTGTCCATTTGAAATGTCTCAATAAGAGAAGAAACCTTTACCTAAGGATTATTGGTAAAACACCTCGGGTGTATTCTGACTTTTGTTTTGACTTCTTTGGATATCATTGTTTTCTAGAAGAGATAGGAATTCTTCAAAAGTTGGAGAAGTAGTAGACATCCATTTTCTAGTTATGCACTTTCAACAGCCGCTAATATTGTCCATAAAATATATGAATTGGAGTTATTCATGATAAATCCTTTGTTGACTTAATAAAAATTATTGTTTTAGATATAGAGAAGGAGTCAGAAAATAAAGCTTTAAAGACATTTTCAATACTTTTCCAAAATTGAATTGAACAAGAACATTCATAAAAGATGTGAAACTAATCCACTTTGCAAAAAGATAAACATCTCCAGCAAATGACAGTTTCAGTTTTATTAAATTTAGCAATTTTCTCAGGGGTTAAGAAAGCTTTGTGTATGAACTTCCAAGTAAAAATGCTCCAAAACTGACCCCGTGATGTAAATTTTACAGAGGATAATAGTTTGTTTTTCTCTGTTTGAGTATAATTGGGAGAAAGGCCTTCATTTATTGTGTTCCAATGTTTGTTAGTTAAGGTGGCTTTATATTTTATTAAAGCACCATATAATTTGGAGATAATATTGTTGAAGTTAAAGTTATTATGTAATAATTCAGATATATAGAAGACTAGAGGGGTTGTTCTATATAAGATGATTTTTTTATGATTCTGCAAAGGTCTAATGAGTAGTTTAATATGCTTTGTAATAGTCTTGTGATGAGAAATTATATAAACTAATAATAGGTTGTATGGGCAAAGTTTCTACGTCTTTAAAACAATAACATTTTTACTCTCCCATAAATTAAAAAGGTTAAAGTGTAACTTGTCTGGAACATTTTTTGTGGCTCTGAAAGGAACCAATACATCAAACCAAACTTTAATATCCATGTTAGAGTTTATAATTTTCCAAAAGTTGTCAAAAATATTATTTAGGATGCCAGATTTTGTAGGTTTTATAACATTATACTGTATAGAATGACAAAATACAAACATTTATTAGTGGAATTACTAAAAGAAATTTTTGAAGATGGTGCATTTTCATTTAATAAAATAGCTAAGTGTAATGATTTCCAGCTGGAATTATAGTGGGATCAATCCAATTTATAACATCTTTAAGTAATGAGGCTCTTATGTAAGTAATAGTCTCTGGAAACTTGATACTACCTTGATGCCAAGGTATGATGTGATGTATATAAGTAATTCTGTTTTTATTAAGGAACCAAAGAAAGTTTAGTAATAATCTATTTGAGTCTATATTAGATACTTGAAACGCCTCTTCGAGTATCTATATTAGATACTCGAAGAGGCGTTTCATTGAACGCCTCTTCATCAACCCATAAACTACAAAAACACAAAACAGCGAACAAGCATATAAGTGATTTCTTTCCCCACATCACTACAAACAGTACAAAGTGAAGGGCTTTGCCACCCACACCCCCCAACATGGGGGGGCTGTGCCCTCACACCCCCTAACTAAATATACTAACTCTGAGATCGCACTACAGTGGGGAAAATGGTAAAGTAACAGAGGTGGCCAAGTGATTTCTTTCCAGGGAAGGAAATTGCTTATATGACCGTTCGCTGTTTTGTGTTTTCATTATTTAATGGTCTATGAAAAGGCAGTGAAAAAAACGTCTCTTCAAGTATATAATAGGAACCCAATCTATTTATGTCTCTGATAAATTTGTTTCCAGGAGGAGTACCTAGAGCCAAAACAATATGCAGAATCTTTGGTAAAATGATCCTTTTTAATAACTGTAATCTATCTTCAAAAGAGAAGAAAATGTTGTTCCATTTGCTTATGTGATTATTTATTAAAGATAGCATATTATTATAGTTAATTTATTTCATATTTTCAATAGTGTTGCAACCCAAAAGCCTTCTCAGACTCCCTAAAATAAATTAATTGGAACCCTCTAAAAACTCTACCCCTGGATAATGCTGTTGCACACTTCAGTACAACTTTCCTAAAACTGCTTGATAGTTTTGCCCCTATAAAAACCAAAAGAATAAGAAACAAAATCACCTCCTGGCTAACAAAAAACACACTAACTGCCATGCGACTTAGAGACAAAGCCTGGACACGTTACCAAAGAAACAAAACTCCCACCACCCTTAATGAATTCAAAACACTTCGCAATAGAGTTAAAAACCTTATCACAGCAGATCGACAGAATTACTTCTCCTTACTTCAAAACAACCATAAAACCAATCCACAAAAATTTTGGAAAGATATCACTACCCTCCTAAAACTCGGCTCAACTGAAAACCCAAGCCCAGACCCAAATGCACTAGATATAGATATGGCCACCCAATTCAGCTCTTTTTTCATAGACTCTATTTCCAAACTAACCTCATCATTTTCTAATAACACTTCACTCCCTACTTCTGCACCCCACCTCTTGCTACTCCTTCACCTCTCATTCCCTATCCTCTCAACTCCCACCATTCTCCATAAATACCATTCCTACTTCTACCATAAAAAAACTCCTGCAAAAGCTAAAACCATGCACCATTGCCCCCGATAACATTCCCTCATCCTTCCTCAGCATAGCTGCTGAAGCCATTGCCTTCCCCATCAGCATCCTAATCAATCACTCTATCCAAGAAGGTCTTGTACCCAAACTCTGGAAAAAGGCTTTCATCATTCCCCTGCACAAAGGAGGCAATAATAACAATATCACTAACTTCCATCCCATCGCTATCCTCTCTCCTATATCAAAACTCCTAGAGAAATGTATCCATCTTCAACTCCTTCCTTATCTCTTAGACAATAACTTATTAACTTCCACCCAACACGGATTCAGACCCAGTCACAGTACCATGACTACCCTCCTATCCTTCCTGGAAACTATGAATAAAGCTAGGGATTCTGGCTCTACTGTATCTACCCTCCTTCTTGACCTCTCTAAGGCCTTTGATACTATCTCTCACAACCTTCTCCTGACTAAACTATCTAACCTAAACCTATCCTCTTCCTCTCTCAATTGGTTCACCAGCAATCTCTCCAACAGGCAACAAGCTGTCAAGTGGAAAAAAAACATCTCCTCTTTCCTTAACACCCCCACTGGTGTCCCCCAGGGTTCCATTTTGGGTCCTCTCCTCTTCAATATATTCATAAATTATTTATTTCGTTCAATCCCTCATGCTAACCTTATTCAATATGCAGATGATTCAACAATTATCTGTGCAGCCAAATCCATCCCCACTTTCTTAAAACTGACTCAAGACGCCTTCTCTACCACAGAACAGTGGATGAAAGACAATCATCTAGCACTCAATGCATAAAAAACAAACTTATGGTATATACCCCCTCAAAAACCAACACCATTGATAGAAAACTATTCTCCATCACCAGCCAGAATAACACACCTCTTGAACTGGTATCTGAAACAAAACTACTAGGAGTCCAGATCGATGACCAGCTTAAATTCAATACCCACCTACAACTAAACATAAAAAAACACCAAAAACTTGGCATGCTCTACTGACACAATAGATACCTCACTACATCTACTAAGCTCACTCTCGCTACTACATTTCTCATCCCTTCCCTCCTTTATGGTGCCCCACTCCTAACAAACCTACAATTATCTCTCAAAACAAAACTGTCCTCTTGTTATAATAAAATTGCCAAATTTGCCTCTATTCACAGATCATCAACTCATCACTGTGCATCTCTCCACAAACTAAACTGGCTAGAGCTTCCCAACTATCTCTCCTATACTCAGCGTACTTATGCACACAAACTCACTTTTCATCCCTCCCTCTGTCCTTCCCTCTGCTCTACCTTTAAAATGCACCAGCCCCAAAGACTACTAAGATCTAGCAACCAAAAACCTAATAGAACTGTACAAACCCCTTTGTTTTCCAGGACAAAACCTCCTGTCTTTTGCCCTGGCATGCCTATGGAACTCCCTCCCTCCATCCGTACTATTACCAACCTCCCTTCCCTTAGAAAATCACTTCACTCGCATCTAACATCCACGTGGGAATCATCCTGCTCCCACCCCTCATAACCTATTCTCCACTTCCTACAGGCAACTATATCATATATTTCCAGACACCAAATACTAAGCCAACTGTAAATAACCTCTTATAATTCTCAAATCCTAGTATTCCATTTCAAGAAACTGTATATTTACTAAAGCAATATTTTGTTTTTCTAAAAAATGTAACCTAAAAATTTTATTGTACCTGCTTAAATCTTTGTTTTCTACAAAATGTAACCTAAAAATTATATTGTAACTGCTTAATATTTGTTTTGTCTTGAACCTACAAATGATTGAAATTGTAAACTGCTGTAAACTTTTTGTAACCTTTGAATTGGAGCTTTTCTCCCCAGGACTCCATTGAAAATGGGTTCTTATTGGCCCAATGGACTATCCTGGTTAACCAACTGCAAATAAATAAATAAATAAGTAAAATAAATAAAGTTTTTATAGAGTTTACCTGTTCTCCAATAATATTTTGAATGTTAGACTGAATTTTTTCAGCAGTGTTAAAAACAATATGATTAGATTCCTGTTTATTAAAATAGAGGTCTGAAACTTTTTGAAAACAATTTATGATTGTATCCAATTCATATAACTCAGTACTTGAATTAGATAGTGAGAGTAAAATATCATCAGCAAAAATAGATTATTTTAGAACTATAGTGATTATAAATATTGATACCATTGATTTTTGGATTATTCCTTAATAAAGAAGCAAGGACTTCTATAACAAGGGCAAATATGATAGGGGATAGTGGGCAAGCTTTGTTAGTGCCTTTTGTTATGGGTATATGTTTAGATGTGCTGACCTTGTGGGAACATGGGCAAAATTCTTGGGTAGGCTTATAAGGGCATCCAGGCAAATAGCCTAGTATCATCCTACGAACCTATGTGAAATGACGTAATTTTATATAGGCTAAATTGTCTTTATAAATGGCTTTTATCATAGAAATAAAGGATGATAGAAATGCTAATATATTTAGTATTCCAAAAAAGTAGTCCCAGTTGACAGAACCAAGCGCTTTTTCCATATCAGAACTGACCAACAGGGCTTCTTCATTTTCTATATTTAAGAATTCGATTAGTGTTAGAATTCATTTAATGTTATCATGGGTATGCCTTTTATATGTAAATTCATCTTGGTCATAACTTATCATTTTTGCAATTGGGACTTTCATTCTGTCAACAAGTATTGACATAAAAATTTTATAATTATTATTTAGAAGGGAAATTGGTCTATAGCATTTACAGAATTGTGGATCTTTATTAGCTTGAGCAAAGGAGTGATCAATGAATATCTCCAGGAAGGTGGGATCATACATCTATATTGTACATCCATAAATTTTTTGTGAAGTAAAGATATAGTGGCTATAGGGAATAGTTTATACATTTTTATAATGATGCCATCTGAATGAGGGACTTTATTGGGTTTAAAGTTTTTAATGTTTTCTTTGATTTCATTTAAGGATATTTGCTTTTCAAGGCTTGTTTTGAGTTCCTCTGGAATTGTCTCTAATTTTATAGTAGACAGTTCGTTATAAAAACCATTACAATTTATATTACTGGAGTTATAATGCTTAGTATAATGAAACCTGATAGCATCAATCTCACTTATATCTGAAACTTCCTTATTAGTTTGTTAGTGAAATATTTTCATAATATTGTTGATGATTTAGAATGAAGTTTAGTTTTCACTGTGGGCATAATGATTTAATTTCATCATTTCTAATGCTAAGTTAGTTCTATAAGCTAGAATGTCAGAAAACCTTTTATTCAGTTCAGCTATTTGGTTTTTTTTTTGGTACCTGATGATAAGTTTGTTGGATTTAAGATCTGAAATTTGTGTTGGTAAGCTTTGCATCTCTGAGTCCCACTCCTTTAATTTATTTTTGTACCAAGTAACTGTTCTGCCATAAATATACGCCATTAAAGCATACCAAACCATAATTACATTAGTATCAGAATTATTTAATTCTAGAAAGAGGTATAGTTATTTTAAAAACCAAGATTTAAAATCCTTAATTTTAGTGATATAAGCTGATATTCTAGTTATAGATGCTAGATTAGCAAAGTCTGAATGTATTTCCAGCATGAGACAATCATGCTTGGATATGGGACAAGGAAATAAGGAAAAGGATGAAAGTTTTAATTTCATGTCATTAGAAAGTAGAATTCTGTCTATCCTGGTTTGTGTTTTAAATGTATGGACCAAGTGAAGAAAAATTAGTATACTACTATTCTTAGAAATGAAAGTATCATATAAGTTGAGGGAATTAATCCATTTCTTGAAAAAAAATTTGCTATGGATGTAGGCCTGAATGGGTGAGTACTTGTACTGTCGAGATTGTCCACGATGCAATTGAATTCCCCCCAATATAAGGTTGCCTTTATAAATATTAGTTTTAAAGTCAAGACGACGTTTTGCAGTTGACACTCCTAACCCTGGGAACTAATATATATATTAACTAAAGTCCAAATTCTGTTACTGAGTTTAAAAATGATAATGACTAGTAGCCCCTCTGAATCTTCATCCCTGGGATTCATTAATTTTATTATTCCATGCAGGAACAGTGTAGCTGCTCCTGCACAGAATATGGCTGCTGAGCGATTCAGCATACAGCTGATCTAACGTGCACGAGCTTGGCAGCACTATTCCTGCACAGACACCACTGAATAATGCTAACTACCTCATTTGCTGGTGAAAACCATGCAATTGAGGTGAATTAGCAATTCAGCAAGCAGGCAGGTGTCCATGCAGGAATACTGTAAGAAGCAGAAATGTGTTCAGCTACTAGCTGAACACATTTCTGCAAATTACAAAACGGAGGCATGACAGCTCAAAATAAAGCATGTATTACAACTGTTAGGCATGCAGATGGCTAAATATATGGCCATTGGCATGATAAATAGTTTAAATATTATAAAATAAAACTTTTCTTTGGCCGATCTTGGGCGTTTAAGCATAGGGCAGTGGCACGCAAATGGTATTGTGCCGAAAAGAAAAATAAAAATGTGAAAGGCAGTGGTGTATGCAAATGAGGGGATTTATACCGAATCACAAATTTCTTCTAAGTGTCAGACTGTACCTAACCGTGTAGGTGCACCAACATGGCTGTGCATATAGGAGAGCTAGATGACATGAAAAGGGTGTGTATCATGCTTGCATTGGAGCTCGGTGACCCGTGTTAGCCCTTAGCTAAGCACAGCTAAGGAAGGGGTGTGTATCTGAGGCTGTATTGACTTATTCCATGAAATGAAGAGTGTATTCGCATCCAGGGGAGGACCAGTTCTGTTTAAAAGTGTTTACTTTAGCTAAATGGGCCTGAAAAAAAAAATCAGGAACTAGCAGAACTGTTTACATTTGAGCACTAGGTATGTGTGGCGTGCATTGCGGCTTAAACAGGGAGGAAATTGGAAGGGGAAACAGCAGAAGGAAGGCAATCAAGAAGAACTAGCATAGCTAGCAGGTGGAATGTATCAGAATCAGCCAATTACACAGACAAACAAGCAAACAATCAATGACCAAGATATGGGACAAATAACAAGAAAAATAACCAAGTATAAAAAACACAAGTTCAGTCCCAGCAAGGCAGTAAAAAATAAAACTTCCAAATGGAAATAAAAATAAAGTTTACTCACACAAGGTAAGAGCTTTCACGGTTAGTAACCGCTTCATCAGACAACAGCACATTAACACAATACAGTTAAAAAAGCAGTAATAGCCAATGAAAAACGCTGCTTAATTAATACGTAAAAACAATTACAGCATTTAAAGTGCTAGTATCTAATAAACACTCTAAAGAATCCCTAGCGCAAAAAATCCAAGTAGGAAGCATAATATACAAAATCGCAACTTTAAAAATACTCATATGGTATTAGTGTTTAAGTGGTCTCTGTTTTAAAAATGGTTTTAATGAAACCATGTCATTAATCCCAGGGTAGGTGTCAGCCTTGAAAAATAAAATCCATTTCTGTTCACATGCTTCTGTCTTACATTTCAAATCACCACCCCTATTCCCTTCTGGTACAACTTCTAAAACAAAAAACTTAAAATAATGATCTCCCCCTACTTCAGTTACATGACTAGCTAAAGCACTAGTACTTTTGCAATTCCTGATGTCACGTAGATGTTCTAAAATTCTGTCCCTGAAGGGACGGTTTGTTTTCTCAATATAGTAGGCATTTACTTTTTGCTGCCTTGCTGGAACTGAACTTGTGCTTTTTTATACTCAATTACACAGGCAGCAGCCCAGCAAACTACTATAAACTATGCAAACACTTTTCAGTCTCGTTTTTCCCACAAACTCTACACCACTGGTGTACACATTCAGAGGAATTTTAAACTGACAAAACTAACAAAACATGTTAGGGGCTGCTGTTGCTTTCATCTATCAGTATGTGCTAGAGACTGAGGGTGGTGAGGAGGATAATGCTGACTACCAACTCAGACCGAGGAGGAGGAGAAGAGTGTTCAGACCCAGGGTAACCTACCAGGGTCTACATGATGTGGAGATTGTAGACCGCTACAGGGTGGACAGGGGCATACTTCGGCAACTTGTTGAGCTGTGCCGGCCTCACCTCAGACCCAGAACCAACAGAGTTGAACCCATCTCAGTGGATACCAAGGTATGTGTAGCCTAAAGAATACTAGCTACAAGTACTTTCCAAAGACCAACTGGGGATATCATGGAGGTCTCACAGGCATCTGCATCCAGAATACTCCACCATTTCCTGGATGCCATGCTCCCACATGCTGCTGAGCACATTTACTTCCCCAGCACCTGTGAGAAGAGGACCAGCAATGTACGTCTCTTCCACCATGTAGCAGAATACCCGGAGCTATTGGGTGCCATAGACTGCATGCACATCGACATCAAAGCACCACCCAGTGACCAAGGTAGTGTCTACCTAAACCGCAAGGGGTTCCATTCCATCAACTGCCAGGTCAAGTGTGATGCCCAGGGCATTATCATGAATGTGTGTGCTGGCAGCCCTGGAAGCTATCACAACTCCCACATCTGGCATTCGTCACAGCTGTACCAGGCATTTGCCAGTGGGGACATCCCATATGGCCATCTGGTGGGGGATGCTGGCTATGCACTGGACCCGTGACTGATGACACCCATCAGAAATGCACACACACCCACACAAGAACGCCATAATGAGGCACACATACAATCCAGGATCATTATAGAGCATGTGTTTGGGATGCTCAAATCACGGGTCTGCTACCTTGACATGTCTGGTGAAGCCTTGCAGTTCTCTCCAGCCACATGTGCACACATGTTCATAGTATATGTCATGGTGCACAATATGATCCTGCAGAAACGGTTGCAGCATTAACAAAATGGGGAAGGGCCACACAACTCCCTACCATTGCCAAGGTCTCCACAGGCACAGAGGGACTCTGTGGAGAAACATCCTGCCCCTGCCCCTGTAGGCAGATGGAGGTGTGCCTAGTATGCCCTGTCCTTGGCAAAGAGGCAATGGATAGCACATACACTGACACTGTAGGGCCTGAGGGACTGATCTCTCCCTCTGACTCGCACACACAGTAACATGGATGGCAAACATCACACCACCTATACCTTACCATGTATAGGCAGTGTAATGCATGCATCCAACATAGCCAGCCCTCAAAAACTGCCCTCACTACTGCCTCAGGCACAAGGTAAGTCAGTCTGCTTAACAATAAATAATGAAGTAGAATGTTCTGATAGCATATATATGGTACTGATGCAAGCATGCAAGGGAATGAGGTTGCTTACTGGGATAGCAGCAGACAACTGACAGCTCTGTGGGACAGCAGGAAGTGTATTCCCAGTACTGGCCTACCCACACTATGCAGTACCACCTTAGTTGACAAATACAAGTGCAGTATATGTGATGAGCCAAATAACTGGGGAGTCATAGATCACATGCATGGATGTCAGAGTAGGGGTCCCATACCCACCCCCAGCCTCACCCAGCAGATCAGAAGTAGAAAACCATACAGAAATGTCTGTCAAAGGCCCCCACATGGTGACATCCATGAAATCCCCACCTACAGACTTTTACACAGTGATATCATAGCAGGTCTGGCAGTGGCAGTATGGCTCTGAAAGATAAGAGGTCTGAAACTAAAAATGTTTATGCCAGAACAATCTGCCTGTAGTCTCAAAGATAGGGCACACCACTATGCTAAATGGGACCAAAATGTTAAGCAAGCACAGTCTCTGCAAATGTGTATTGTTGACGGATGTGTCACTCCCCCCACCATAGTCCCACAGAAATGCAGTAACATGTCCTTAGCCTCAAGCAGCATCCAGCCATCAACTAGAGCAATGGCTCAACAGAAACAGAAAACAATTGTCAGTAACACCCACAGTCAACTTGCTGGTGCCATTCTAAAGTTGTCTACTGCCGGCAGCCTGGGAACATACGATCATCAGAATGCACTGCCTTTCTACAGATGGCCTGCATCTGTCACACCTGGCCTACAGACCTCTGGCAAATGCCCATACCTCACTCACAGTGCCCTGTTAGGGAGTGTCATGGGGTCCATAACACCAACATAACACAGTCTACAAAATGCAAAGAAAGGCCTTGCTGCTAACTGCTAGGAGAAAACCTGCCAGCATCAGAGAGCCCGAAATCTGAACAAAGCCATGAATAATGGGGTGAAAAAGGTCCAAAGAGAAGGACACCTTTGAAATACTGCTCTAATAATGTTAGAAAGTTGATGGATTGATTGTAGTAGCATGGAATGTCTGAAGGGTATGAAGTCTGAAACTGCAATGTCAACTGTCAGTAATATCTGACTTCAACACTGAGTGACTTGCAAAACACTTTTCCTTGAAAACCACATTCGTTTGGGTAACCAACCAAATATATGAGTCATGAATCTGGAGATTCTGTGATACTCTGCACAGTCAACAAGCAGGACTAGGAGTCTAAACATGGGAATGCACTCATTGCAGGCAGTCCTAACCCTGGAAGATGGTGACATGCCTGCACCCACAGAACCCTGGCCCACAGCCATGGGGAGTAACACACCCTTCCCTGATCACTCATCCTATGCATCATTCTGATCCAAAAATGTGGCCATCCAAGCAAAATGAGGTGGGCCATACATATATGTGAGATAATCACACCTCTAGGCTGGTCAAACAGTCTGACACACACAAGACCCTCCATCTGGAGTCTGCCTGTCACCCTGATCCTGCCTGACTTATATTACCCAACTATAGACTGGAAATCAGACCAGGCCAGAACAGAAATGCACAGAGATTCCACCATTGTAATATATCACCAAGGTGCTGGATAGTTTCCACAGCTCCAGGCACACCTCTCAACAGGCTGGATTGTGCAAGAATTCATAGCACTTGGCCCATAATATTGGTGTGTGCATGATCCATCCTGTATTCCTCTGGTAGATCACTGTGATGATCTGAGGAGGTATGTCACAAGGTACTGAAAAAATATATGACAGTGTCAAATGTCATATATGTCAGATGTCTGTTAAAACAAGCCCTATAACCCTAGCAACCCATACATTTCTGAGAGAAATAGTCACAATCACTGTATGGCCCATTGTCTCCCATTTTGATAGGCTATCTCCAGATATCCTGCACCAACAGGTTGAGAGGTATGGCTGTAGCACAAAACAAACTGGACTAGAGTACAACAATCCCTGGAATGGAGTTCCTCATTTACTATAGAAGGTCACATTGGGCATGCTCATACACTTAGAGAAATGTCAATACGCTCTAGGAATGAACAGGCCTTCCCCACCCAGTGCACTTCCCATTGCCCTACTTTAGCAGTCCTAAAGATGTCTGTCACCATAGAAGTACCTTTCATCAGGCCTCAGCCCTATAAGCTCTGTGGCATGTGTGATAACTGTGGAAAACTATAGTCCTGGCAAATGTAAAAGTGTGTGTGTGTGTTTTTAAGTTAAAGATTTTTGGTCCATTCAAACCCAGTACACTTCCCCTTTCCCTACTTTAGCAGTTCCGCAGATATCAGTCACCTTAGAAGTCCCTTTCATCAGGCCTCAACCCTATAAGCTCTGTGGCACATGTGATAACTGTGTAACACTATAGTACAAATAACTAGTTAGATAGGAGTTCTAATCTCATTCCTGGCAAATGTAAAAGTGTGTGTGTGTTTATAAGTTAAAGATTTGGGGTCCATTCAAACCCAGTACACTTCCCCTTTCTCTATTTTAGCAGTCCTGCAGATACCAGTCACTTTAGAAGTCCCTTTTATCAGGCCTCAGCCCTGTAAGCTCTGTGGTGCGTGCAATAATTGCGTAACACTATAGTACAAATAGTTTGTTAGATAGGAGTTCTAATCTCACTCCTGGCAAATGTAAAAGTGTGTGTGTGTTTTTAAGTTAAAGATTTTGGGTCCATCCAAATTCAGTACACTTCCCCTTTCCTTACTTTAGCAGTCCTGCAGATATCAGACACCTTAGAAGTCCCTTTCATCAGGCCTCAGCCCATAAGCTCTGTGGCACATGTGACAACTGTGTAACACTGTAGTACAAATAACTAGTTAGGTAGGAGTTCTAATCCCAGTTCTAGCAAGTGTGTGTGTGTGTGTGTGTGTGTGTGTGTGTGTGTGTGTGTGTGTGTGTGTGCATACATGTAGTTTAAAGTATTTTGTGGCCTCTCTCACCCATTGCATCACCCATTATCATACTTTACAAGGGCTGGTGATGTTCTTCACCTTAGAAGAACCTTTGGACAACCTTCACCCTATAAGCAAGCTCCATGGTGCATGCAATAAATGTGTAAAACTGTATTAGCAATAAATAGGTGGGGTTCTAATCTCAGTCTGGGCAAGTGTGCGTATTTGTGTGAACAGTATCCTGTCTGTGGGGGGTTGTTGTGTTTGTGTGAGAACCATATCCATCGGGGGGCAGGTTTTGCTACTTTTTGCTGTTGCCCACCCAGTACATGTCCCAGTGTCCACATTACAAGGCCCACATTTGTCATCTACTGTACAGGGACCAGTAGACACTCTGCAGCACTATAAGCATTGTGCCATGTGCAATAACTATGTGATGGTATGGAATAGATAACAAGATAGGCTGCCCATCTAATGCTTGGATATAACTCCCCCACTCAGGAAGCATTCAAAAACACACTCAGGTAGACAGCAACCCCTACACCAGTAGGTGGCCTGAAAACTGCCTCACAGATAGAACACACAGTGTGAAAGCAGCAGACTCCATGTCAGATTGCTGAACAGTCATGAGTGGAGTCCCACAGGTTGTAGACCTGGGTCCCCTCATGTTTGGGATCCACACCTCTGATGACCAGCCCAATACAAAGGAAACATGGCTGACAATGTTTGCACATGACTACAAGGTGGGTGCTATTATTACTCCCCCACATGAGGTTGACATCCTTCACAAAGGCCTCTCTGAGACCTATGACTGTTGTCAAAACCCTAGACATAAGCACAATGCCAGATGATGTGCTGCCATCACCTTTGGGTACGACATGGTTCCCATAAAGTAATACCTTGATAGTCATCCACTGAACAATGATGTTGGTATAACAGAACTGGGAACACAGGTTGACAGTGAGCTGTATGGTGCCCACCACAGTGCCACTGTCTTCAAAAAGTCCTTCCATGTGTCACTTCTCCTGACTCAGGGTGTTGAATCTGGGAAGTAAAAGGACAGTGTTTCCCTGTACACTTCCCTCAGTAGGCCAATCTATGTGTACTATGGCCCATTTACCATGTACCCCACTGGACACCAGCAATAACAGGAGAGGCTGCAAATGTACTTCACAAACAAGATCTTAGGTACTACACGTTTGCCCCATACAGACAGACTCCAACAACTGCAATGAATCTCTGTCTCATATTGGCAACTTAGGTGCAATCTCTGCCTGACAAACACAGCCATGTCTGACCCAACCCTGTCAGGAATGTTACATCTGAGGAAACCAATCTGTTCACACAACATTCCCCAGATACCTCAACCCCATCCTCACACTCAACAGGACATGCTGGAGGGACAGGTTCACAACCCAGAGACTGGCCACGCTATGAAATAGATGCCACATACATGTCAAGCAGAGCACATCACTGGCCCTCTTCAAGAGAAATCAGGAGGAGTGGATGGGGAATAGACTACCCACCCTGGGATCACTCCAGTGACTATAATCAGTAGACACATTGGGGAGTATCGTTAGGTGCATGATTCCAATGCTTTCCCATGTGCTAGCCTTGTAAAGCCTCCATGGCCATTTGCCACGTACACACCTATGACTCTTTGAACCTATGGATCTCAGTACTGTCAAATTTGTGTGCATTAATGTGTATTAAAGTGTTTGTGATTGTGTAAACATGTGTGTGAAAGTAGTTGGTGGACCTTCTGAACCAGTTCAACTACCACTGCCATACCTTACAAATGCTGTGGATGTTATTCACTATATAGGTGCCTTGGGTCACTTCACAACCTATAAGTTCTCTGGTATGTGCAGTAACGAGATAATGCTATAATACCAATAACCACATAGCTAGGGGTTCTAATATGAGTCCTGGCATGTGTGTGTGTGTGTGTGTGTGTGTGTGTGTGTGTGTGTGTGTGTGTGTGTGTGTGTGTGTGTGTGTGTGTGTGTGTGTGTGTGTGTTTTTATTATTATCTGTAAGTGTGTATATGTGTAGGTTACATTATTTTATAGTGTCTCTCACCCAGTACATCAGCCATTGTCATAATTTGCAAGGCCTGGTGATGTCCCTCACCTTAGAAGTACCTTCGGACAAGTGTCACCCCATAACCTTCGTGGCGCATGTGATAAATGCATAACAATGTAGTAAAAATAAATAGATAGGTAGGGTTTTAATCTAATCTAAGTCCTGGTAAATGTGTGTGAGAGAAGAGTATCTTGTGTGTGGTGTGTGTGTGTGTGTGTGTGTGTGTGTGTGTGTGTGTGTGTGTGTGTGTGTGTGTGTATGCGTGTGTGCGCATTGGTGTGTATAGCAGTGGTTGTGAGTGTGTAGACTTGTATGCAACACTATTATGAGTACTCTCACACCCAGTATAGCCACCATTGCCATACCCCACAAGGCCATGTGATGTTATTCACCTTACAGGTACTCTGTAACACTCATCACATTAGTAGTCCTGTGACACCTGCAATAACTGCATAAAAGTACCACAACCACAGGGGGGGGGGTTCCAAAATACTGGCAACTGTGATCCAGTGCTTGCATATATATGTGTGTGTGTGTGTGTGTGTGTGTGTGTGTGTGTGTGTGTGTGTGTGTGTGTGTGTGTGTGTGTGTGTGAACAGTGTTCTCTGTGTGTTTGGTTGACACAATATCCTCTGGGGTTGAGGGTGTTAGCAATCTGAGATGTGCTCCACCCACCACACTTACTATTGTCCACTATACTAGAGCTGATGGCAACCACCATAGACTGAGATACAACCCTTCAGCCCTATACGCTGTGAGGCGCACTCAAGAACTGTTACACAGACCTGGGAATTGTGTGCAGATACAGCTGTACCTCGACAATGACATGGTCGATGTGTTACAACACTGCCATACCCCTCAATGGTGATGTTTGAAGGGCCACATCCTGCTGACACACAGACACATGGAACACAAACAGAATACATTTGCTTCGTGTTAGTAACACCAATAATACATCATGCCTGAAAAGCAAAAAAAGCCTAAAATCAATCATTAACTTGCCAATGTTCATCCTGTTGGTAGGAATAAAGGATGAATTTCACATGAACCTACTTTGTTTACAGTCCTTACATGCAAAAGTACTACATAGATGATCTATCTTTTTTGTGGTCAGAGAAGTTTCTAACTTCTGAATATTTGTCAGAATTTGTATCTGAACTTTGGTAAATGGCCTACAGATTTTTTATTTTTCAAAATAGGTGGTTTTGGTGAACAAATTAATTTCTTGGATTTGACACTTAACATAGATAATGTTACAAGAAAATTTAAGAGTAGAATCTATTACTGTGATGTCATGTTGGAGCTTCCACTATTATGTCGTCAAGAGACAAAATGGGCTGAGCAACCTTTTTCTTAAGAGTGAAACCTCTTTTTCTTTCCCCACTAACCACCCTTTGGTCATTGGAGAAATAATTCTCTAAGAAATGTAAGCTCATTCAAAAAATATGTTCATCAGAAGTGAGCCTACTTAGTGTGATCATTTGACCCTTGATGACACCTTTTTTCATGTGTGTTGGGTGCAAACTATCTTGCAAATCAGTATTTGCAAAACATGTTGTAACATTATCTATGTTAAGTGTCAAATCCAAGAAATTAATTTGTTCACCAAAACCACCTATTTTGAAAAATAAAAAATCTGTAGTGCCATTAAGGTCAGATACAAATTCTACGAATTCAGAATGTTCCCCTGACCACAAAAAAAGCAAATCATCTATGTAGTACTTCCTTTTGTGCAGCGACCAACAGTGTGCTAAGAAAAGTTTCTTCTTTTATTCCTACCAACAGGATGAACATTGGCAAGTTAATGATTGATTTTAGGCTTTTTTTGCGTAAACTCAACCTTCAATATATTTTGCATGATGTTAACACCACAGTCTTATCTGAAGCTGAACTAATTGCTTTGGAAATGAAAGCTGACAACACATTTCTTAGAGAATTATTTCTCCAAAGGGGTTATGACCAAAGGTGGTTAGAGGGAATAGAAAAAGAGGTTTCACTCTTAAGAAAAGGTGTTGCTCAGCCCATTTTGTCTTCTGACGACATAATAGTGGAAGCTCCAATATGTTTACATCAAAGTAATAAAAGAAAGAATCAAGAATTCAATATAGCATTTCCTCTGCCAATAGTAAATGAAATTTGGTGTATAAAGGAAATTATTGAGAAGAACTGGAGAATTATTTTAGGTAACAAGGAATTAAGTATATCTTTGGGTCATTTACCAAAGTTTACATACAAAAAGGTGACAAATATTAGACAGAAGTTAGAAACTTCTCAGAAGTCAGAAACTTATAAAGATAGATCAGTTAGTAACAAAAAAGGTACTTTTGCATGTAAGGACTGTAAACAATGTAGGTTCATGTGTAATTCGTCCTTTATCACTATAGAACATTTGGGACAAACATTCTGGGCAAATAAATATTTTAATTGCCATAGTGAAAATGTAGTCTACATGGCTACTTGTTCCACATGCAAAATTACTATATAGGTAAAACAAAAGAGTTTTAAAACGTAGAATTTATGAGCATGTTCTAGCTATAAAGAAAAAAGATAAAACAATTCTTTAGCTAGACATGCTCTTTCCTGCACGGATTTTAAGAAATTTGAATTTTTGTTTTAGATTATGTAGAGAAAAAATGTTTGGTGGTGACATTGACAACACATTAGAACAGAAGGAAGCATTTTGGCAGCTCCTTTTTGGGGCTGATATATATATCCAGGGCTTAATGAAGTCATTAATATAAAATGTTTTTTAAAATATAGATAAATATAAGGTATGTAATAACATACCGATATATTGTATTTATTTATACATGTAGTATTTATATGTATGTATATACATTTTTATAGATATATTAATTATTTTATATAGTATTATTACTTTAAATTTATTTGATTGTGCAGATTATGACATCATTTCCTGTAATGAATCATTTAAAAGATGGGTAGGTGGTTATTATTATTTTTTCTGAAGAAGTTCACATCATTAAAAGTGGATGAAAGCGCTAGCTTATTGTGCCTCAGTGTGTCTCTTGGTTGGATCCTGTTTTTTTCCATTTTGAAAATATGTAATTTACTACTGGAATTATAAGGTTTGCTGGTATACACACACACACACACACACACACACACACACACACACACACACACACACACACACACACACACACACACACACACACGTGAGGTGCCTCAAAGGCATTACACAGACCTCACATTAGCCAACTGGGGGCATTCACGACATACAGTCAGACAATAACATGCACACTCTGAATGGTCCCCCAGCATCATGCAGTGTAGCCCTTTCCAATTACCATTACCATTAATATACACCTCTGGGATATGTGAGTGGTGTTAGTTGGTGATGGCCCTTCACCTAGCATACACTGCACCCATGTAAATTATTGCTGTTCACCTGTATAGCACTATGGCAACTCCTACAGAACATACCCCCCAACTGTACAGGGTTTTGCTGAATGTCTACATGTGTTGCTCATATGTTTGGTCTGTTCTTCATAACTCCTGTGTTTGTCTGATACATTACTGGGTTGTCCTGTGGATTGGTGCCACTACGTAATGTCCTAATTTGAGGTGCAGACTGCATAACCTGCAGTATGTGTATGTTAAAATAAAGCTGGTTACTCAAACAACTTCCCAAGCCTACAGAGGATATATTAAGTGTACACACACCTGTTAACATGCCAGGTTTTTGTGATATATCACATGAGACCTCAAAAATCAGGTCATAACATTGCCATCATTTCATATGACATATAACCTGTGCACTCCAACTGAAGAACATAACATCTGGTAACTGAAATAGGTACAATAGGCTGGTTGCAAGAGTGTGCACACTCTTAAAGTAATACTCTATTAAAGCACCTTTTGATGTAATCACAGTACACAGTCCTCTTAGGAAGGTGTCTATCAGCATGGCACATCTTGACTTGCCAATGTTTGCACACTCTCCCTTGCAAAGCACCTCCAACTATGTTAAATTGCAAGGGCATCCCCTGTGCACTGCCCTCTTCAGGTCACCCTGCATATATCCTATTGGATGTAGGTGTGGGCTCTGACTCGGCCAGTGCAGAATGTTGTATGTGTTCTGGTGAAGCCATCCTTTTGTTGATTGGGATGTATGGTTTGGGCCATTGTCATGTGGAAAGGTGGAATTCCTCACCATCCACAGCTATGTGGCAGACACCAGAATGTTTTGGAGCCACAAGGGACCAGTGTTTGGAACTGTTCATAATCCTCTCTAACTTGGCTATAGCCCCAGTTCCAGCTTGTGAACAGCAACACCATAGCAGGACACTGCCATCACCATGCTTCACCGGTGGAGGTGGTGTTGTGGTAATGAGCAGTGATGATATTGCGCCAAACACACCTGAAAGAATTGAAGCCAAAGAGTTCAACAGTGGTCCCATATTACCATAACACATTTCCCACTTGCTTTTTGGAGACCTGATGTCTTTTTCTCAGACTTTCACCAGGCCTGGATATTGTTTGGTGTGAGGAACTTCTGCCATCTTCCAACCCTACCCTATTGGCAGGATATATGGAGACCATGGAAGATTGCCGTGACATGTAGTACACACCCAGTACTTACTGGAGATTCCTGCTACTCCTTCACTGTTGCTGTAGGGTTCCTGGCAGTCTCCCTGGCCAGTTTTCATCTTGTATTCTCATAGACTTTGGTGGGATGTCCACTCCTTCGCAATGTCACTGTAGCCCCATATTTTCACCACCTTTTGATGACTGTCTGTCTACTGGATCATCACATTGGGAGCGCTTTTTCCACCAGGTCTGAATGATCATTTATGATTATAACATCTACGAGGAATTTATACCCTCTGTGTCAAATGTCTCTGTATTGGTATATGGTTGCAATAATCCTAATATTACATTTGTCCATCTTAGGCATACGTGGATACCATGTTTCAAGTAGCCTCTCTACCAGGACTACATGTTGATTTATAATTACATAAAAATTTCATGAACATATATGTCTTTTGTACCATCGTGATTTATCATTTTTGTGATATATTGTTTACTTTTGGTGTATTAAGTTAGTCCAACATATTTTGTCAGACTTATTATGGTTATATGCTAGTCTAACACATTATGGGCTATTTTTCATGGTTATGTGATTTTTACCTACTTTATATTTGTTTCATTAATATGGTTCTGTGAGGTGTATTATATTGGTGCGATTATGCCTTCAGATGTATTAGCTGTACATTATATATATATATTTTCCTTATAGTTTTGCCATTTCATATATCATGAAATGTAGCTCATTATATGAATACATAGGAAGTTCAGTGGGCTCTTTGTATTGCTCTGCATACTATGTTATTTGCTATCCTTATGTATTTTATTTATTCACGCTGTTACATTTTTATCAATATTATTGTGTTGAGTTCAATCTTTATTATTTGGATTTTGGTATTGTATTTTTGGGAGCGGGAATATACCATTTCCCTCATGGGTTGGGCATTTTCTTATTGGTCGAGTGGGTCTATAAATATTCATGACTTTTTGCTTTTGATTTTTTTGACTATGTATAACTGAAGAAGGCATTTTTTGCCAAAACCGGTCTGGACATTAAAGTCATGTTTTTTTGGTAATTTGTTGGTGTTCTCATCATTTTTTTTACTTCGACTCACATATCTGCTGGCCAACAGTGGTTTTTATGGTACATTCCGGGCCGTGCAGTGCCTACGTGCGGAGCATTGTGTTTGGATTGTTGACTCTGGGCTTTGCTGTAGGGATGTGATTCGCAGTTACTATAATTTTGTAAAGGGGAATTTTCCCCTGACAGTTTCATCACCAACTCTTTGGAAGCCTTGGTACCTGGGTGTATTGTTTAGTGAAACTGGTATTTTGTTTTTGTGACAGCGTGTACTGGTTTTTCTGTGTATTATGAATTATGGAATAGACACTGTAGGAACTACGCTTCGCTCACTTGTATTTGGGCCTACCGACTACATTGGACTTTCGGATGTTTTTTGTGGCCGCCGAGTGGATATCATCGGATGTTTTTTGTGTGGTCGTTTACAATTGGTCAGCAACGTCGGATAGCTACATTCCATGTATGCAGCTCTATATCATCATTTTAGGGCAACTTCTCTAAGAGTAATAACTGAACTTATAACAACTTAGATTAAGGACTGGGATCTTTGTGGACATTATCCTTGGGTATATGTGCTTGTTCTTTGAAGGACATTTTGTATATCACCACTGCCTGGGTGAATCAGGTACTATATTTTTTTTGTTCTTTTTGAGGGACGCTGTTACTTGGATATTGACTTTGTGGTCACCGTTTACAATTGGTCAACAACGACGGATAGTTACGTTTCATGTAGGCAGCTCTATAACATCATTTTGGGGCAACATCTCCAGGAGTAATAACTGAATTTATAACAACTGAGAGTAAGGACTGGGGTCCTTGTGGGTATTATCTTTTGGTATATGTGCTTGCTCTTCGAAGGATATTTTGTATATCACCAGTGCCTGGGTGAATCAGGCATCATATTCTTCTGTTCTTTTTGAGGGACACTGTTACATGGATATTGATTTTGAACATATTGTTTTGAATGCACATGATTTATGAACATTGACCATCAAAAATAATTTTTTGATCCCATTTGAAGTATATCTATGGTGATGTGGCCTACATTGGTTTTTGCCCTAACAAGTTGATTATTGAACTGTTCATGGCTAATAAAACACTGTAATAACTGCTTCCGATTGTATCAAGGACAATAACTTTACTTGATCAGGGCAAATGTTTATTGTAACAACTATTTTTCCAAGGACAAAATTAGTCATTAGTGTATGCTGTTTAGTATTCTCCATTTTTTTAGTACAGCTATATTGGACTGATTTACATATATTTGAGCGACTTGTATACTTTTTGGGGAGAGGTATTTAGGTTGTATTGGTCTCATTGCTTTTAGGGGTTTTGGCATGTATATATGTCTACCCACAGTTTATATATTGGGTCTTTCAAATATATTATCTGTCTAGTTAGCTTCTAGGCTTGATTTATATTATACAGTATTTTATTGCAGCTGTGTTGTGATTTAACTTTATCAGCCTTGAATTAACAGGCTTTATTACATGTTTTCAGGGGCTTTATACTTTTATATTTGCTTTATCTTGTCGACTATAATTGCATTTTTCAGCACAGTCGAATTTTTTGATATCAATCACACTATACAATATGTTACTAAGCCTCTTGTCTGACTAAAGTTATTGGCATTTGGATTAGCACTTGGACCATCTTTAATTTGGGATATTTTGATACTGAACAGTGTTTTTTCATCTATTGCAGTTTGTTTTCCAGTATATTGATTATTCACCTTATATTATATCAGGGTGTATCTCCGATATTGGACATTTACTTAGATTTTCCTTTATGGTTGTCTCAGTCCAGAACAGTGCGGTATTGGAATTTGTCCTAGTTTTCATCATTTTTATACTTATTATTATTCTATTTGTTTAATTCTATGTTGAGTGTGGTACCCTGACTGACATCCATACAATCTGATATCAGTATTATAGGTTATTAACTGATTGTTTCCTCAGGTTTGTCAGCACTGTTAGCAATATATATATTTTTATCTATATATTAACAGCATGGACTTGGAACAGATCTTATCAGGATTATGTGCCCATCAGGAGGACATTGGTGTGTTCGGTATTGGATCCTCACCATGCAATAATCCAACTGAGTCTGAACAACAATTACCCCAAGATTGTGATTTGGCCTTTCATTCTTTAACTAAGGGGCTAAAAAATCTTAGATCTAATATTTGGCATCTTAAATTATTTCGTGCCTATCAGAGCAAAATATTGCTCCTAGGGGCTTAAGGGTCCGGTTACAACCTCTGGTCGGCAGACCAGAAGACAGATTAATCCAGGAATGGAATGAAGCCCTTCAGCAAGCGTCCATGTTATTTGTTAATATATTGGTACAGTATTATGGGAGGATGGTGGACACTAACCTTGTTGAGGTTAGAACAATGTGTCAGGAATGTAAAAAATTTGAGCATCTCCCTATCTTCCAACAATCTCTTAATAAATTGTCTAAGAAGCTGACAAATCATGAGAAAATAACCAAAGAAAGGAAAATTAAAAAATTTAATAGGGATAACCTAGATTACCAAAGAGGACACCCATTTGAGGCACATAGGACTGTTAGATTTATGGATGTTGGACAGGGGTCCACACCCACTAGAATGAGAAAAAGACCCAGGTCTATCTTGAAAACTAGAGACAAGTCTAATACCAACACATCAGGGGAAGATTCCTCAGTTACTGACAATGATAGTGCTGGACACCAAGAATCACCAAATCACAAAAAATCAAACATTACTGTCCCTTTAAACATGATACCAGGCGTAGAGGTGGACGTAAGCACAAACACGTTCACCAAACCCAATTCCCTGGAAGGATTGATACAAAACTTCTTAACATAACTGATTGTGAATATCAAAATGTATTGAACCTGTCAGAATCTAACATTGTCTGATGAACAAGAAAAACTTTTAAATAAAGGACTTGGATTTGTACCTGGGTTTTTCTCAGATGAGTATCATATTGTTAAAAATATCACCAGTTTTTATCGTAATCTTAACCTTAAATTATTTTTTGTTGACAGAGAGCCTCAAAGATCTACTGAATTCAGATTTCTTAAATCTGAATTTCAGCCTCCAATGAATAAACATGTGTCTATTTTTATGCAATCTGTACTCAGAGACTTACATTTTCATCATAAGGAATATACTATACTTGGACATAATTTATCATCCCCGGAAACTATTGCCCTACAACAATTACGCGATAATCATAACATTGCAATTTTACCAGCAGATAAGGGTGGAGCGGTGATGGTTATGAATATGAGTTACTACCTCAGTGAGGGTAGATTACAACTTTCTGACACTAGATGCTATATGCATATGGTTATTGATTCCACTCCAGTCTTCAAAAAGCAGATTGATTCCTTCTTACATTTAGCTGAGGAAGAAGGTATCATTAGTAAGACTAATGTTGAACACCTCACTGTTAAAGATCCACAGAAACAAATTTCATATCTTCTCCCCAAAATTCATAAATCCATCTCTAACCCTCCAGGAAGACCAATTGTTTCTGGCATCGGATCCTTGACTGAACCATTATCTATGTTTTTGACCCAACATCTTAAACCTTTATTGAGTTTTGTCCGGGCAAGACTGCAAGACACCACACAATTTTTACAGATTATACAGGATACACATTTGGAACCTGCTTGGCTTATGTGTTCACTAGATGTTAAAGCCTTATATACCAGTATTCCACACTGGGCAGGTCTACAAGCACTACAATATTGGTTAGATCAGTCTGCCCTATATCCTCCTGGATTTAATACACTTCTCATTTGTATGACTGAACATGTGTTAAATAAAAACATTTTTTATTTCCAAGGGGAATGCTATTGGCAGTTCCAGGGTACGGCTATGGGAGCTTCTTTTGCTCCCATTTATGCCGATCTCTTTATGGCTTTTTTTGAAGAATGCATGATTTATGAACCACTACATAACATCTATCTTGTGGAAATCGATATATGGCGTAGATACTTGGATGATTGTTGGATGGTGTGGCGGGCAGATGCCACATATTTGCAGGAATTTGTTGAGTATCTCAACGGCAATATATGGGGAATTGAGTTTACGGTAACATATGACTTACAATCTATTAATTTTTTGGATGTTACTGTTTCCAGGAACAGTGATCATACTTTGAATACCAAAACTTACCGCAAATATCCCCAATATAATACCTTATTGCATGCTTCCAGCATGCATCCATGCCACACCATCCGCAACATACCAAATTCTCAATTCATGCGGATGAAACGTATCAGTTCTACACCATTTGAATATGAGAAAGCCAGTTTGGATTTATATCAGAGATTTGCCAATAGAGGTTATAAAGAACAGGATATAGCTAGGGCATTGGACTGGTCTACTAATATTGATAGAAACACCTTATTACAATACAAAACACAGTCTAATGATTCATCTTTGTCTACTATAAGGTTTGTTACAACTTATGGTAGAAACCATAATGCAATTAAGGGCATCATAAACAAACATTGGAACATTCTAATGGCTAATGAACAACTGAGACCATTTTTGGGATCTTGGTGCCAGTTCACATATAGGAGAGGAAAAACATTGGGTTCATTATTTTCTCATTTTAAACATAAGCAAAGTGGGGGGGGCATATACAAGCAGCTTACTATGTCTGGGGATGAATTATTGGGAACCTTTCCTTGTGGTCACTGTGGATCTTGAAAACAGGTTTGTAAACTCAAACAATTTACCAGCCAGAATACTAGTAGAGTATACGATTGCAGAATTTTTGGCAACTGTAGCACTAGCTGGGTAATATATCTAGCCACCTGTCAATGTTCGGCCTTTTATATAGGCCAAACCTCTAGATCACTCAGAACTCATATTAATGAACACAGAAGTGATATCAAGAACAAAAAAGATACCAATGCTTTATTTCGTCATACATTGAAACATCCTAATGCTCATTTCACATTTATGATTATTGATAGAATTATTGGGGATCGGAACAATTCACAAGGTTGGCATACCATTTTAAATCACAAAGAAAAATACTGGATCATCACATTGGGAGCACTTTTTCCACCAGGTCTGAATGATCATTTATGATTATAACATCTATGAGGAATTTATACCCTCTGTGTCAAATGTCTCTGTATTGGTATATGGTTGCAATAATCCTAATATTACATTTGTCCATCTTAGGCATACGTGGATACCATGTTTCAAGTAGCCTCTCTACCAGGACTACATGTTGATTTATAATTACATAAAAATTTCATGAACATATATTCCTTTTGTACCATTGTGATTTATCATTTTTGTGATATATTGTTTACTTTTGATTAAGTTAGCCCAACATATTTTGTCAGACTTATTATGGTTATATGCTAGTCTAACACATTATGGGCTATTTTTCATGGTTATGTGATTTTTACCTACTTTATATTTGTTTCATTAATATGGTTCTGTGAGGTGTATTATATTGGTGCGATTATGCCTTCAGATGTATTAGTTGTACATTATATATATATTTTTTCCTTATAGTTTTGCCATTTCATATATCATGAAATGTAGCTCATTATATGAATACATAGGAAGTTCAGTGGGCTCTTTGTATTGCTCTGCATACTATGTTATTTGCTATCCTTATGTATTTTATTTATTCACGCTGTTACATTTATTATCAATATTATTGTGTTGAGTTCAATCTTTATTATTTGGATTTTGGTATTGTATTTTTGGGAGTGGGACTATACCATTTCCCTCATGGGTTGGGCATTTTCTTATTGGTCGAGTGGGTCTATAAATATTCATGACTTTTTGCTTTTGCTTTTTTTGACTATGTATCACTGAAGAAGGCATTTTTTGCCAAAACCGGTCTGGACATTAAAGTCATGGTTTTTTGGTAATTCGTTGGTGTTCTCATCATTTTTTTACTTCCACTCACATATCTGCTGGCCAACAGTGTTTTTTTTTGTCTGCACTGTATTCCATGGTATGTGCAATGCTGTGGAAATGTTTTGGTACCCTTCTCCAGGCTGATAAATCTCAAACATGTGGTCCCTTAGCAGCTTCATCAACTCTATGTGAACCATGGCTGTTGCTGTAGCAGGCAACTGGGTATATGGTAGGATAATCCTGGTAGGACAGCTGACCGTTATTTGCTGTTAATCAAAGAGTCTCTGTAATTGATGGCTGTTGTGTACTCAGTAAGATGTACTGCTGTAGTTATATCAAAAGCTGCCTCAATACAGTACTAGCTTCAGCCTTTTCACACATATGTATCTAGGTTGTTGTACTAATGTTATGTGTCATTATTGTTTCCCTAACAGATTTGTTTGCTTTACAATTGAATTGTACAGGTTATAGGTCACATGAAAGGTTGTCAGTATTTTGAACTTGTCTATTGTGCTCTCATTTTTGTATATCACACATACCTGGCATTCTAACAGGTGTGTACACCATTTATATGCACTGTATAACACTAATCTCTACAATATGACCCTAGTTTTGGGCCTTTGTCCCTCCATTTTGTCAGTCTTTTTCCAGAGCTATGTTTATGCACAGGTACCATACACATTATGATATTACACAATTTGTTGTCCTTCACCATAGATGTGCACTTGTGTGCATTACTACACCCCACCCACTAATCCATTTTGCACTGACATATGCATCTAGAGACTCTGTAGAAGACAGTTTAAATGTTACCTCATTACATTGATGTGCACTTTGGCCTTACTTAGATGCTCCTCACCTGTTGCCTGGGTGCCACCCAACTCCATGACTGCTGTTTCCCGTGTTTGAGTTTGTGGGGGGCTACCCCAAGGTTAGCAAGGAGCTCCTCTGTCTCCGTAAGTGGGGCCTGCGTGGCTGCCCCCCACTGGTAGCAGTACAGTTTCTTGCTACAGCAGCAGCACTTTGCTGGGCATGATGTATAAGGTCAGTTGTTCTATGTCTGACCTAATCGCATATGTGTCTATGGTGGCCCAAGACATTCACTCTGTGGACAATCTCATCCCAAAGGGCAGTCCGCTCTTACAGATTTTGCTGGCTATGGCCAGAAAGGATGGCATAGTTTAAGATTACAGCTTCTGTAATGGCTGCTGTCTCTACATCGGTGTAAGGTGGTTGCCGCTGCATGGCACCTGGAAGACATACACAGGGAAACACCTCACAGGACCTCAGACATTGCCCAGAGTTCTTTGCAGAGCCAGCACATGAATATGGACTATCATTAGCCACCACTTACAAACACATCATACCCCTGTACCTGGCAGCACTGTATGAACATGCATTGTACTCCTGGTCCTGATGTGTCATGTCCACCCCAATGAGGGCCAATACATTGCATAAACCACCATTCATCATTCATGTTTGTGTAGAGGAATGTCAATGGTGCACAGGCTTTGCTTACATATAGTGTGTAATGGAGCTGGAAGCATATGCCTGGGTTCATGTAGGATGCAGACAGGAATGTTATCAGGCCTCAAGGGGACTTGATTTTGTTAACTATGATTAAGCAGTTTGCACCTGATCCATGATGATGAGGGGAGGGGTGCATGTGCTGTGCATATCCACCTATACTGATGGTGATCCAGGGGGGTGATGTTTGCCCTAAACCTGTCTGCAGCAGGTTGGCTGTAGCTATGGTGTGTGTATGTGCTATGATTGACCACTATTACAGGGTGGGTTGGGTTGGTGCCTCTGAGACTGAAGACATATGAGAAGATGGCCTTGTGATTGCCCTTAGTGGATGTGTCCAATTTGTACTCATAGTTAGCCTTACAGTAATCCACCTGTGACCTAATATGCTCATTCAGACCAAGGTTGACATGCTGCCCAGTTGGTGCCTGCTCCTACTTTGCCCTGTACAATGAATATAGCATCACATTATGTGATTTGTGCATTGCTGCTGTCCAGCAAAGGGGTTTTCTCTACTTTGATGGAGACAGGTTTTACAAGTAAGGTATTGCTGAGGCCATATAGCTATGTGGATGGTCATCTATCTGTTTTTCATAGGCATGGACACAGGGTCAGAACACAGTTGGCCACCTCTACCATTTCAATGTGATATTCATGCTTATTATACTACCCATGTATGTGTCAGAGCAATGACACAACCAGTAGCTGTAGAGGTGTAACTCTGTTGGATGCACAGAAACTAAGGTTACACATGTGTACAATTTGTACAGCTTATTCACCTGACATTTTGCATCCCATGTCAATTGTTATGAAGCAACCAGGTACACCTACCTATACATACATATGCACTGGTGATACGTACTATGCATTTCTGGTCTATGTCAGTATGGTACACTGCAATTACAGTCTTGCTGCTCAGTCAGTCATGTCAACCTGTTAGGGCAGGACATCTAGAGGATACCGCACATACATGGTGGGCTATGGGCCACAATTAGTGACACTTTCTTCATATTGCTGTAGCACACATATGTCATTTGATAGTGCCGTAGCCTTAGCATTTGCAGACATACCCTGGAGGATGTCTGATGCTCATATGGCAGGCAGAGAGGTGAAAGGCCAAGTGTGTGGTAGTGAGGGTAGGAACTGTTAATGTTGTGAGTATGACTGGTATGGGGACAGAGCTAGCTGATATGCTGGACAGAGGAAAGGTGGATATATTGTGTGTGCCAGAGACCAGATGGAAGGGGTGTACCGGAATCGGGTACAAATAGTTTTATCATGATGTATATGGGAGGGGAAATAGTGTAGGGGTTAACCTGAAGGGAAATTATGCCAAGAGTGTTTGTGCAGGTGATAAGAGTGTCGGGTAGAGTGATGTTTAGGAGGCTGGGAATTGATGGTGTAATGTTGACAGTTGTCAGTGCATATGCTCTGCTAATTGCGTGTGTGATGGATGAGACAGACGTACTTTGGTGTGGTTGGATGAAGTGGTGATGAGTGTACCCAAGGGTGAGTGAGTGGTGATTGGTGCAGATTTCAATGGGCATGTTGGTGAAGGGGATAGAGGGGATGCATAAGTGATGGGTAGGGATGGTGTTAAGCAAAGGAATGCAGAAGGTGAGATGGTAGTGGGGTTTGCAACAAAGGTTGGACATGAGTGTGGTGAATATGCAGTTTTACAAGACCAAGGGGCATAGAGTGACATAGAAGAGTGGAGGAAGCTGCACACAGGTGGATTATCTCCTATGCAGATGCCTGTTTAAAGGTGATTGGTAACTGTAAAGTGGTGACAGGGATAAGTGTAGTTAGGCAGCATGGAAGGTTGGTCTGTGGGATGACATTGGTGATAAAGAAGAGGGGGAGGAGTGTGAGGGCAGCACCACTGATCAAATGATGGATACTGAAAAAGGGTGATTGTGAGGTTGAGTTCAGGAAAGAGTTAAGACAGGCAGTAGGTGGCAGTGAAGAGTTAGCAAATATCTGGGTAACTACATCCGAGTTAGTAAGGGAGATGAGTAGAATGAGGCTTGGTGTGACCTGGTGGTGGCATGAGGAAGTACAGGGGAGTATACAGAGAAAGAGGATGGCCAAGGAGAATTGGAATTGTCAGACAGATGAAGAAAGTAGACAGGTGTATAGGGAGATGGGATGCATGGCAAAGGGAGTGGTGGCAAAGGCTGAGTATGGGACATCTGAAGTGTTGTATTTAAGGTTGGACACCAAGGATTGGTCCATTGGACCTGTACCAATTAGCTTGACAGAGACATGTAGCTAGGAAGGATGTGCAGCAGATAAGGCTGGGAAAGGATAATGGTGGAAGTGAACTCACAAGTGAGGAAAGTGTGTTGAGCAGGTGGAAACAGTATTTTGATGGGCTGTTGAATGAAGAGAATGAGAGACTGAGAAGGTTGGATGATGTGGGTATGGTGAATTAGGACATGCAACAGATTATCAAGTAGGAAGTAAGGATAGCTATGAAGAGGTTTAAGAATGGAAAGGTTATTATTCCAGATGACATACCTGTGGAAGCATGGAGGTGTTTAGGACAAATGACAGTGGTCTTTTCCACCGGATTGTTTACTGTAATCATGGAAAGTGAGTGGATGTCTGAGGAGTGCATAAAATGTGTTTGGGTACTGATTATGAGAATAAGGGTGTGCGGAGTTGTAGTAACTACAGAGAGATAACATTGATCAGTCACAGCATGAGGTAATGGTAAAGGGTGGTGGGAACTAGACTAAGAAGTGAGGTGAGGACTACTCATCAGCAGGATGGTTTTATGCCAGGAAAGAGCAGTACAGATGCAATGTTTGCTCTGAGAGTGTTGATGGGGACATACAGAGAAGGACAGAAGTAGCTGCATTGTGTCTTTGTGTACTTAGATATAGTATATGACAGGATGCCTAGAGAGGAGTTGTGGTATTGTGTGAGGTGGTCAGGAGTGGTGGAGGAATCCATAAGAATGCTACAGGATATGTACAAGGCTAGTGTGATAGTGATAAGTTCTCCATTGGGAGTGACAGGTGTGTTTAAGGTGGAGGTGGGAGTACACACTCCAGTAGTGGTCATATGTGAGTCATCATTTCCTGGGGTGACTCGGGGCCTTGAGATGTGTTCTATGTCACTGCAGACAGACAAAGTTTCTATGGTCATAGGTTCTCCTCAGCAATATATCAGTACAGCATGTGTTGTTGAGACATAATATTGTTTGAACTTCCTATTTTCCACGTTTACATATCCCCTAGTCATTACATTACATGCTTAATTGTTTGACATACCTGTGTTTTTTTTTTTGTCGGTTCAGTTCGTATAATCCATCAGTTTCAGTGTGTGTGTGTGTGTGTGTGTGTGTGTGTGTGTGTGTCTGTCTTTCTGTCTGCACCCCTCCCTCTCTCTCTCTCTCTCTCTCTCCCTCTCCCTCCCCCCTTCTCTCTCTGCAGCTCTCTCTCTCGCTCTCTCTATCTCTCAGACAGATGTAGGATATACATCTGTTTTGTATAGGCAGCAGCTTGACTTTTGTAGGTAATGCTTATAACCAGCTGATGGCCTGCACCAATTGGAGTCCCCCAATTGCAAATTACATGTAGAACAGCTGTGGTATAATTCCTATTACCCAATAGCATGGAAACACACTCCTATAACTGAGTACTTCATGTGGGCATTGCTCCTTTTCCTTGCCTGTGAGGACTTCATGGACCTCTTGCAACAAACACTGTGGAGTCTTACTCGGTTAAAGGCAAGTTTGCTGAGGCGCTAGAGAATTTATCTGCTTTTGTACCATATGTGGATATATATCACGCATTTTATGCTACTTGAGTGCATTTTAGAATAAATCCTTGTTTTCTACTGAATTGGATTCACTATTTATGGTGAAGTACTGTGGAGACAGCCCAACAAACTGGGGGAGAATGTTCCTGACATAGGGACAGAATGTAAGTATTGCTGTTATACAGTTGAAGTAATGCTAGTTTGACATGGTTTGTGTGGATATGGCTGCAATGCGTGCATTTAAGTTTGATAGTGTTATGTAGTTGACATAACTCTTAACTGTAGGGCTATCCACAGACTGGCCAGAGTTTTGACTCTTATATTTGGTGTGTTATTCACACATTTTTTGGCCTTGGAAATTCAGTAGCATACTCTGAGGATTGGAGTCAGTAAATGGTAACATCCATGTGCGTTTCTGACTTCATATCACACAGAACAAATATGTTACAACAAGCCTGTTACACCAGCAACTTTCTCAGTTTATAACAGCAATATGTCAATAATACCCCTGTGTTTGGGCCTCTGCCCCCAAGTATGTCAGGCTTTGTCCAGATGTCATGCTGTAAGAGGTGGATAGGTATCATATATCATCATATAGTGACTTCATTCCTGATATCATCCCAGTGATGTATCAGACTACCAGACATGTTATGTATAGGAGGCCTTATATATGAGGACAAGGCCTGGACATTCTGTGGGACTCTATACAGTTGAGAGGACTGTGTATTTCTGGCAATTGTTGACAGACTGTCAGGATTGCGTAGCAGTGTACTGAGCATGTGTTTTATGGGGCTTTTTCTATCTGACTTTGCATGCTGCTCCAGTTTCTGGTGCTCTGTCAGCTGTACATGTTTGCAGGGCAGACTGATACATGTCCCATACCACAGTCAGGCATCAGACTGCACTGTGTATTGGGGTAGTATATGTAGGGGTGGTGTTTGAGTGGCAAACATGGTAATGATTTTGTTCACAGTCCATATACTCTACTGTTCATGTGGCTTACCAGCATGTCAATTTGAATGTGGTGAGATTGGTTCTGGGTATGCACTTTCACATTGGTGTCTGTCAGTGCTGTTACATCCTTGTATTGCCTGATATATTTGCAATTATATGTGTATTCCACCATAACAAACTTGGGTTAGTGTTGTGTCAGTCTGCCTGTAGTTTAGAAAGTGCTTGGTGACATGCATAGCAGCTCAGTGTAGTTTCCCTACTGTGATGTTATGTCCATATATAGATATCAGATGTAGTGTTTCCTGGCCCCCATATGTGTTGTGTATTTCTGACACATCAGTGGGATGATGTGATGATTTATGTCAGTAAATAGTGGGGAGTAATGTGGTTTAGAACTTGGGCTATTCCAGTCAATATATGTTACAAAACACAGGAGGGTTTTACTGCATCAACTGTGTCACCTTATCTACTGCAGTATTTGGGATATGTTCCCGGTTTCATGGCTTTAACCCCACCTTTGTCAGGCTTGTTCCAGATTTGTTGCACTAAGGGGTTATGAGCATACCTCTCAACTGGCCAGATTGTTTCAGACTGTCTAGGTTTATTACTCATATTTCAGGTCTGTTCCACAGAATCGTTATTTTCATTTCTGTGGTAAATCACTGTGAGGGTCTGAGGATTTTTGACAGTAAATGATGACATACATTTCAGTTTCAGAACTCACATCATTTTGAACATGTATACTGTCACAAATCCTGTTACTGTAGCAACATTCTACATTTATATCTGCAGTATGTACATTATGTCCCTGGTTTTAGCCCATTGCCCTCCCCATTTTGACAGCCTTTGTCCAGCATTCTTGCAGTAAGAGGTGGAGAGGTATGGTGCTGGTATGACTCCACTACATGTTATAAGCATATATGTATGTGTGTGTCTGTATACATATATATATATATATATATATATATATATATATATATATATATATATATATATACACATATACATATATATATGTATACACATATACATATATATATATATATATATATATATATTAGATAGCTATATATTGATATATATATATATATATATATATATATATATATATATATATTCCTTTTTTTGATATCTATACATATATTTATATGACAATATATATGTATATATTCTATACATATTTGTTTTATATGTATAGCTTCATATATCTGATGTATATACTTTTTCATATTTATCTATAACCATACACATCTATATGTGTATATTTATATATAGTAAACATGACTGGTTCCACAATGTTTGTTCACTACTATTCTATACCTGCACTGAATGATATATTTGAAAAAAACAGCATTCATTATTACAGCTCAGATGGTGCAGTGGAACATTACTCTGACTATGGTGTACAGGGTCCTGGGTTCAAGACTTAACAGGGCTAATTATTTTGTTGCTGGGCAGAACAGTGGCTGATGGAGACAGGGTGATTAAGGCAGTTTTAAGGAGTTGTAAGTGGGCTTGCACAGGTTTGCGTGACGGTAAGGGATGCCAACACACGGTCAAATGGGAAACTGCTTAATCTGTGTAGGTATCACTTAGCATTGTACAAACTTGCTTACTGCCACTTATTGCTGCTTACTCCCACTTACCCCCATGCTCATTTCTGTAAAAGAAAAGAAAAAAGGGGTGATAGGAAAGTGACAAAAAAGGGGACATGCAGAGGGGAAAACAATATGACAGATAGCTAGGGATGTACAGGACGGTGTAGGGTAGGTCCATAGCTGTCTATTTCTGTTACAGCAACAGCTGTGCATTTGTACAGAATTTGGAGGTGAATTTGGACACTCAAACCCCTGAGAGAGGGGTGAGGACAACAGTAATGTTTTGTTAAGCCAATTAGATAAAATTACACTGTCCAGTGGACATGTGTGTAAAATGGACAGCTATGTATGGGATGACATTTTTTGTGTGAACAGATTGCCTTTTTTTTTTTTTTTTTTTAAGGTGAGAGTGGGATGTTGGGGAAGGATAGTGGGTACATTTGGGGAGGTAAGTTGGGTTGGAAGACAGACAAGACAGACAAGACAGCTGACAGGGGCAATATATGACACATGTGGGGGGTAAACACCTTAGATGGGGAGGGTGGTTGGGAATCAGATGCACATGAGCCCCCATATGGTTACAGTGGGACTGAGGTCCCCACCCATGGGCAGTCACCACTGCACCTTCACAGCCCCAAAGGTGGCTGTGCTGGGGGCTGCACAGGAGGGGCAGGCTGAGCCTCAAGATGTGCCAGGTGGCCCTCAATTTGGTGCAGCTGATCACCGCACTCTGAACAGAGGATGCTGAGTGCCAATCCCCGGACCTGACTGTGGGTAATGGTCTCCTCTCCCTGCCCGCTTCCTGGGGGGGTGAGTCCCATCCCCTGAGGTGGTTCCATCTGAAGGTGGTGCAGGACCAATGGAAGAGGAAGGCACGGGTTGGGTCCCAGACATCCTGGGGCCCGGTGCCATGGCCAGATGAGGCGAGACAGGTGGATCCACCAGCATCTGCCTTCCCAGACATGCTATGGTGTTTCAGTTTAAAAAATATGGTGGTTAGTCAAGAACAACACAATTCAGGATTAGTTATAACAGCATGCATGGGTGTTTCGAGTGACCCCCCTGTAAAACAAGATTGAAACATTTGCATAGCAAACAGGACACATGCATATATGGGACCACAGTACGCATTATAACAGCATGCAAGTTACATTGATAGCAACAGGCCACCAATGATAGTATTTGAACAGGGAACATTAAAATTCAAACAGTTCAATATTTGTATAAATATAGGATACATGTCCCAACAGTAGGTTTGGAGATAAACATACCCATTCAATGTGTATGAAGTATTGGTGCAGATAGGGTGGGGTAGAGAGAGAGAGAGAGAGAGAGGTCAATTAACATCTGTCTAGGCTTCAATTTTCAACAACTGTACAGATCATTATTCTACTCATTACTCTCCATGGTTGACCTCACTGCATATCTACCTATGGCTTGGGGGTGGGCAGTGGGATTGTTGTACACAGTGTATTGGTTAAGCCTTCTTACAGCTAATAGACACATTTCCTTACCTGGCAGACCTGTTGAAGAAATATGTGTTAACACTACCTGTTTCTACACATATTCACATTTTTACAGTTACATATGTGACACTGACAGGAGTGCCCAGGCACTCATGCTTGGGAGGTGTGATACTGGCATACTCCAGTGGGGTTTCTATCTGTCTCCCTGGTTATTATCAGCAGTGACCATTAACTGTGACATTATGACAGTTGTGGGATATGTATCGGAACAAAGTGCTTGGTGTATGTACTTATCTTGCTGTCATTTGCAGCCTTGGGGTTGGACAGTGGATATGTTGAACACAGATTGTGTTGGTAACCCTTCTTACAGCTATTACAAACATTTCATTACCTTGCAGACCTGTGGAGGTAATTTTTGTTAATACTACCTGAATGCTTATACAAATATCCACATATTCTTGTTTGACAATGTACATTCAGCATACTACCACTGCCAGGATTTGAACCGTGCCTGTTTGTGCAAAAAGGTAAACCACGGCTGTGTTTCATCACAATGAGCTAGTGAGGAACTACTGACTCATGTTTGACTTTTTTCCCTAGTACTCTCTGGTTTGCACAATCTGACCTTGTAGTTAAACAAATATTCTAGGTAATGAGTACTGTATTGCACTTTTCAGACAACAGATATGTGTTAGGTTTTCAGTAATAGTTGAATGAAACAGTTATTTTCTACCAGAAACACATAACTATGCAGAACTTGTACACATTTATATTCCTACTACAACATGACAAAGTAAACACAACAGTCTGGGGGGTTTATTTTTATTAAATGTTACAGATACCTTATTCACCTGATGACAGTCCTTTATTCATTGCATACAATACACAGTTTACCTACTAGTTATTGACAATCTACTACTTTCTATTTATTTACCCTGAATACTACAAGCTAGATTTTTAATCACCAGCCTCCCGGCACAGCCTTAGCAGCCTGCTGGCATGTGCATCAATATTTGCAGTCCTTTCATCTGCAGATGTTCAGGAGATAAATAAACATTTATACATACCTATTGAATACACACTCAGGCTGGACTTTGCAGAACACTAATTGATACTGATACTTACACACTTCAGGGACATTCCGTGCCTGTGTGCCTTGGATCCACTTGTCCAAGAGATCCCTCTTCCTGCACTTCAGGTCAGCATAATGGTGCCAGACCTGCTCACCAGTCCAAGGGATACCAGTAGCACTGATGAGGTCACGTATGAGATGGTCCCAGGCCTCCACTTTGTACTGGGAGCCCTGGTACTGGTCCTGCAGCGTAACCCTGGACTCCTGAATGCCCCAATGCTGTACCTGAAAGCACAAACCTTCCCCAATGCCAGCCATAGTGCCTGCAGTGATCAGCTACAACTGGTTGTAGGCTGTATTCCCACCTGCGAGGTTTAAATAGGGCTGATTTCCCACCCTTTGTCATGATTGGATGATTTTGAATATGCTGAGCTAAGCTAAGTGATGGGCAAACCTGCTTAGCACAGATAAACATTGCTTAAATCCACTTAGCTACGTTAATTATTGCTAAGCATTCAAATTTAAGCAATGCTTACACCAGCCAAGCATAGCTGATCACAATTTAGCATTGTTCAGCTTTCATTTTATGGACTATCAGGATTGTGGGGTTGATTCTTCTTAATGACATCTTCTGATATGTATATGTTTCCCTTCCATATCATCCCCCAGTGTGCTTTCATTACATTATATTGTTTTGTGGCTATGCTGTATGGGACACTTGTGTTTATATGGGGGTTTCACATCTGTACTACATTGACACCTCACATTTGGACCTGCTACACTACCCTGGTTAACAAATATGTATTATTCACTACCTATTTATAATAAAAGATAGTTTTAGTGCTGCTTTCATACATAAAAGTGAATTTACTGCATTAGGGCTCAAACCGTGAATGACTGCATGCTAAGCAAAAGCTCTAACCACTATGCTATTTCACTTTGAGTATTTTGGCTGTATATTTCTATTTAGCTCCTTTGGATGTTTAAGCTATGCTATACACAGCTGCGCTATGCGCACACTTGCTCAGCTAAGCTTAAACGTTAGTGGGGATGAGAAAAAAAATAATTATTTGTTTTATTTTTCTTAATTTAGGATGTGCATGTAGCTAATAGTCATACCTCTCCACCTCTTACAGCATACAATCTGGACGAAGCCTAACATGATGGGGGGGCAGGGAGGACAGATTTTAAATTGCTCTTATAAACTTAGGAAGTTCATGAATAATAGGATGTGGAGTCTTACACTCAAATGTTTGTCATTATTTAATGACTTCAAGCCTCAGCTCTTTACCAGGACAGTAGGAGGAGCACACCTGACATATGAGGCACAAATTTGGACATTCTGCAGATATCTGTTGGGTTGGGAGTATGTTAACAGTGTCCATGGACACTGTTTGTATTTTCAAAGTGCCGTATGTCACTTCCTGAGAGCAGGGGGCATGTTTACTGTACGATCAATGCTCAGACACGCCCCCTGCACTCAGTCATGGATCGTGCCTATGCAAGTCATACAGCAGCATGCCTTCATGAATATGCAAAGGGCACTGCTGTGCTGCACGGGCATGATCCGCTCCGTGCAGGAATAGCACCATTCCTGCATGGAGTTTAATGAATCCCGGGGCATATTTATATAAAATTTGCAGTTGTATAACATTATCCTTCCAAAGAATCAGAACATCTCTTTTTTAGTTTTAAATGAAGAATGAGCTAGTATTGAGTAATTGTTAGGATTCCAAGTATTCTTTTCAATAGATTTAAAGTGAGTTTCTTGTAAAAAACAACTTGAGGTTTCTTAATATTCAAATATCTTAATACGTTTGATATTTTCCTTGGATTGTTAAGACTGTTAACATTTAAGGAAACTAAAGATAACAACATAAATAAATATAAAATTAGATGAGATAATAAAAGGTGGTTGATTTTTGTTCATATGACTCTTTCCATTATGTAAAGATGTCCAAGTGAAAGCAAAAATAAGTAATAAAATTAGCCAACGAATGACTTTAGCTTTAATATTAAACATTCTGTTCTCAGGCCTGAATGTAAAAAAAGGTGACAAGATATTACAAAATGTATTATTATATAAACAGTACTTCCCAAAAACCAAGAATGGAATTATTAAAACTCCCAGTCTGAAAGATGAGCTAAGATCAATCAGACTGCTTTACTTAACCTTCATAATCATACCCAGCAGCTCTGATCAGTTCTATAAATGAGACATGTAAAACAGAAATAAAACTAGTCTGAGCAGCTTTGACTAAGGTAAATGAAAAGCATTGACAAAGTTATATACACATTACTAAATATAAAGCTTCAAATAACAAATAAAAATCTTCATGTCATAAGTGTAACCTGTATGAGATATGGTTTACTTTTTTTTTCTTTTTATAAAAGGAAAAGAAAAGCCGTCATAATTTTTAGGTACATCATCCTTTATACCAAATTTTGTATTTTTGATGCAGATACTGAAGAAAGTTATCAAAACTCCTGAAGTCAGAAATACTATATAATTCATAAGTATATATTAGCTATTACTATTCATATATTGTTACAGGAAAACTGAATAAGTATGTATATAAAAAAGAAAAAACATTTGCATCATTAACTTAAATTCTACTTATCTATACATGTTAATACTGAGATTACACTAAATTATGTATATTATAAATAATGTCATATATTCTCACATGCTGACATTGTTACAGCACTGTTCCTTATTATTATAGTCTTTGCACCATTAGGTAGATGTATTTTTATTCTTGCAGGATACAGGATCTGTGTTTTGATGTTGTTTTGCTTTAAAAGTTTAACAAATGGCCAGCATTTTTTCTCATATCTAGTACTTTACTGGAATAATCATTGTAAAATCCAATGTAACTTTAATTATATTTTAAAGGGGCTTTCCTCCATGCAGTTTTTAATACAAGATTTTTGTCTATATAAGATAAAAATGTTATGACTATAGATCTTAGTGCAGAAGAAAAGGAGGTTAAAGCTGGCTTAACTAGGGATCTGTGGGCTCTCCCTATCCCATAAGAAAACCCTTTCTGCAAGTCCAGAATATTAGGGATCCAAGAATTCAAAAGAAAAATATATCATTTCCTTCTGCTTTTTCAGGGAGACCAGAAGTATGCAAATTGCACCTTCTTTGCCAGTTCTCAAGAACATGAAGCTTATTTTGTAGCCATGTATTTTGTTTGAGTAAGAAATCAGTGTGCTGTTCTTCTTCCTTAAGTCTCCCATCAATATCAGTTAATGCAGTCTGTGTGTCAGAATTTGTATTTTTATTGTTGTTGTAACAGTTCCTTGAAGACTTCTATTTGTTTCTCACTGTTCTCTCGAAGATTTTCTAGATTTTGTTGAAAGTTATCTATTTTTAAAGATAGTGTCTGTAAGGTTGAAGTAGATAGTTGCATCTCCTTCTTCACTGCTGAATCCATTTGAGAGTGTTTGGTGCTGCTCATTTTATACTGAAGTTGTCTCATATAATTTGACAGGAATTTCTTTATGAAAATTCTACAAAAGTTGTTCACTTAAAAAGCTTGAAGTATTATTAATGAGTTTATGTAAAAATTAATAGTTGTTTTTGACTAAATTCCCATCTAAATAACTGATTTTACAGAGCTCTAAAATTATGCTGCATACATCTGGCCATCCTGGCTCCACTACCCAACAGCATTTGTTGATGTGACACACTGCCCATGATCAGTGGCTATCACACACACATCCTGCCGAGGTCACCACAGACAGACAGACAGACACTTATTGAGTAAATGCTCATGTCTGGCTGTGATGGTCAACCTGTCACTTTAGATATACTGCATCCCTTCCACACCACACACAGTCTTTTTTAGGACAGACAATCCACATCATCAGTTATGGCCACTTTATTGACTGCATACCTCAGATATCTGATTGTGTTAATAGCTGACCCAGTAAAGTACACCATCTGGTTTCATACAAATACCTACTACATCTACAAAGCCATATTAATGACGGCTTGAACAAATGACAAAGGACTGCTTGATCAAATGACAATAATGTCAATTGCTTTCATTTACAGACAACTTCTATACCTTTCAGTTAACGCCAGTGTTATTGACTGTTTACACCTCAGATATCAGAATGTACTAAAATAATTGGCCACAGTAATTTTAACCCCCCCCCCCCATACACACACACACACACACACACACACACACACACACACACACACACACACACACAAAATCATCAGTTGCAGCCAATTGTATGAGTGGACTGTAACCATAGACTTCAGATGTCTGGTTGTGATCAAATGAATGAATGAATGATTAAATATGTGAATAACTGCCACAGAGCTCACCACTGTTTGAATATAGTATGTGAAACTCTACAGTCAAATATTCCTCAACATAAGCTGAAGAATCAAGGAGAAAGCCAAAAAAATAATGAGTAACAGAGGACCAAAACCAGGGACAGATATTACCTTTACATACTTAGAAAGTTGCCAAACTAACGCACTTTGTATCAGCATACTTTTTTTGAAGGCTATTAAATCAGAAATTAAATATATCTGTTATTATCTAGTAATTGCAATATTCACTGATTTGCCAGAACACCACATATTTTACAAGAAAATAGACCAAAATATGAGGCAAAATCAGGTACAGCTGAGTGTCTATCCCCCTCCAACTATACAGCTCAACTCCTTTGCTAAAGAATTCTGGGCAAAGCCAATAACAATGAAGGGACAAATCCCCAAAATGTGAAACAATGTTTAAATATAGCCATAATTCACTTAAAAAGTTGAACTGAGGAAGAGGTTTTCCATCAACATGCATTTTCTGAACAATAAGGAGTCAGAAACTATAATGTATGACAACTGACTGTAATCTTCAATGATTTACTAGAAAAAAATCAAACATTTTTGAAAGACAGAGAAAGAAAAAAATATGGCAACATTGGGATATGGCAAAATTGGGACTATTCTGCAAAATCTGTGGCAATTGAGACCATCTGTGCCTTCCTGCCACAGACACAAACACACACACACACACATGCAACTATCAATTACAGACACTTGTATGACTGTGAATGTAGACTTCAAATTTTTGATCGAGATCAAATGAATAAATAAATACATAAATAACTGCTAGACAAGAATTTGTCTTCTCAGAACATAGTGTACAGCCCACTGCAACCAAAAACCTCTCAACATCTTAGCTCAAGAATGAAGGAGAAAATTAAAAAATAATGAGGGATAAATGACCAAAATCAAGGACAGATATTGGCTTTATATACATAGAAAGTTGTTAGAATGACTTGCTTTCCATCATAATGCTTTTTTAAAAGTCTAAACTCAAATGTCTATCATTATTTAGTAATAACAAGCAGTAACACTGAACCTTGTTCAAGAATTAAACCCAGGACCCCAACATTCCATTAAAGTACCTTAAGAGAATCCATGGAATCTGAGTGTATAGTATATTTAAAAAACACTGTATGAGAACAGGAGGACTCAGTCTAAAGATACAAGATTCGAAGCTCACATGAGATCCTTGAAAATATTTTCACTGGCTAGGATTTGGGTGACCATTATCACAGCTTTTGGTACTGGCTGCTGGGCTGCAGCCCCCCACCCCCACCCCAAACCCCACTCTCATTACAAAAAATAGATAGCATTACTTCTACATTTTTTAAAAATGGGCTTTATAGGCCTAGTGGGTTGTTTTCAAAACAGCCTGACTTTAGGCTTGTTAAATTTACTGTGACCAATATGTACAGCTGTTGAGGACATCCAAATGTTACTGAACAATCATGCCACCTGTCTGTTGACTGAAGCAGCGAGGAACACCTTTCTGTCAGCTCAGGCTGCCTCAGGTGGATGAGACAGCTTGAGACTGAAAGTAAAAAAAGGGCATTATTGTTCAGGTGCAGGGGCAGGAGTGGGGAAGTATTTTTTTAAGCTAGTAAGCCAGCATGTAGGAAGGTAAGAACTTGATGTACTTGTGTGTGTGTGTGTGTGTGTGTGTGTGTGTGTGTGTGTGCTTGTGTACTTGATTTATTTAATTTTGTCCATGTGTGTGTGTGTGTGTGTGTGTGTGTGTGTGTGTGTGTGTGTGTGTGTTTGTGTGTGTCCTTGATTTATTTGTGTGTGTGTGTGTATGTGTATACTTGATTTATTTAATTGTGTGTGTGTGTGTGTGTGTGTGTGTGTGTGTGTGCACGTGTGTGACTATACAAACATTGTGAGGCTGAAGATTCTCTTAACTGTTCCTGATTTTGCTGGATTTTTTGCTCTGCCCCTCAGAATGAGTTTGATTTTTCTGCTAAATTACTGAGTATTACAGTCAGTCATTGTAGTTCCGTACTTCTTATTGTTTACGAAATACTTGTTGATGGAAACCTATTACTTTATTACTTTTTAAGTAAATTATGGTAATATTCAAAAATTGTCTATGATTTTGGGTTTTTATTCCTTTATTGTTGACTTTTCCAGAATTTTTGAGCAAAGAAGATGAGAGATATGAGGGAGCATAGAAGCTCTCAACCGTCCCTGTTTTTGCCGCATATATTAGTCTGTTTCCTTGATCACTTTGTGGTGGATTTGGATGCTTTTGTGTTACAAATGATCACTATGGTGGTTTTCTAATTGAAAGGAGAAACATTTACTCTTAAGGAGAGATCAGGTGCCTAACGTTCAAGGAGTCCTTACTGGTCCTGTTGCAGTTACAGTCCCATGGAATGTAGTGGTGTGGGTTCAAGCTCCAGTCAAGGGTCAGTGTTTTCTTTTCCTGATCATTCATTTCTAGATAGGAACTTGGAACTGTCTCTGCAGAAAATAACTGTGAAATACTTGGAAGTCAGGGGGACATGAAGTACTTGACAGCATGAGCTCAATGTGAACTGGTCATACCAATCTAACAGCTACTCAAACGACACACTGTTAGTAATGGGGTCAATTCCCAAAAAGGGTTAGTGTTTTCCTTTCCTGTTCAGTTATTAATACAGTAATAGATAAATGGTTTGTACTGCATTTGGATACTTCCATCTACTAAAGGGAATTAACTTACAGTTCTGTAGTTTTCTGGTTCTGTCTTGTTCCATTTCTGTCACAAGGAATCACATTCATCACTTTCTAGTCTTTAGGAACCATAAACTCGTTCTATGATTTGTCAAAACAGTTAGTGGCACTAGCAGTTCATCTTTCAGATAGCTAAAAGTTCAAGGGTGAATTTAGTTAAGCCTACTGCCATGTCTACCTTTACTCCTTAGAGTTCTTTTATGACCTTTTCATCTGTGAATGAACTGTTTTCTGCTTGCTTTTGCTGTGTGTTTTCAGATGTCTGCAACAACTACACCCTTTCTTTATAGATTCAGTGGTACTTACTAGACTATTGCTATATGTGGATCCTTATAGGCCTATGCCAGCATTCTCAAAAATACTTTAGTCCTTGTATTTTAAGTATGAATAACCTATGGCCCTTGTAGTTTAAGTAAAATGGCCCAGAGCTGGGCAGACCTTTACGTGTTACCCCATGTATAAGGTGCAAAGGTACCAGACTGGGGTGAATTTATAGTTTCCCATCCATTCATCCAGGTTACTCTTTAATAGAGTAAGAGATGTAGTTTTTTTAAGAGGAGAGGAAGACAGTTCAAGTGTAGTGATAATCTCTCACTGATACATATCTATCTCTTCAACAAGTTCTATTTATGTTGCAGAAGAGATTAAAATCTCTTGAGTGGGTGTTTATACCACAACTGGACTTGTAGATGCACAGTAAGTCCAAAAGGATGGGGTTGGTTGACACTGTATAATTAAGGCAGAGATTGGTGCTCAGTAGCCTATAAGGTACCAAGAAGAGGCATGGGGCTTTGAGATGCTCATTGTACCTTTTATGATTTAGGCCCTTGATGTTGTTGTTGAGTGAGTGTTCAAGTTGTGTCAAGTGCCTGTACAGGTACATACAGAAGTAGGTATTATACTCAATGATTGCCCTAATAAGTGCCAAATACAGAGGAAGAATCACATCCCTTGACCTGGATGCCATACCCTTACTAAGAAGTTCAACAATGAAAAAGGACGTTCTTACAATAGTGGCTACATGGTAATCAAAGCACAGCTCATTGTCTACACAGGTTTCCAGATCCCTAACTACTAGATCAATTTTCAGGGGTTTGTTGTTGATGTAATAGTTCAAGGGATGTCATGCTGGATGTAATAGTTTCAGAGGATGTCATGCTTGCTGAAGGATACTGTTATAAATTTCTGGCACTTATTTTTAGGACATGGTTTTGACATCAGCTATTTGTGTGGTAAAGGTCCTCTTGGAGGATTTTGGTATTATCTGGCGAGTTTATGATGGCACCATGTTTATAGTCATCTGTGAACTTGTTGAACCATAAACCCCTTACCATTAGCTTTGACCTCTCAAAAGTCGACTCCAAAGAGGAGTAGCCTGAGGAATGAACCTAAGGGTACACTGCTACTGATGGGTCTTTTTGAGGAGGTGGTTATATAAGTAAGACAGTTTGCTTTCCAGTGAGTTACATAGGGATTTACATTTAGCTGGGTGAGTTGATGTTGAGCACCTTTGTGAGGTCTAGTTATGTGGTGTGTACTGCTTGTCCCTGAACTGTTGCTTTAGAGACCCTATAGAAGAAGTCAACCAGGTTAAGGAGGCAAGAGCTCCACTTGACAAAATTAAATTGGTTTAAGTAAGAGTTTGTAAGTTGCCTATGTCCTTATTTATTGATTCCGTAATGATAATTTCCATAGCCTTACAGATGAGGTTGGTATATTTACCTGAGCCTGCTGATGCCCCACCTTTGTGCTTTGTTTTTTGAATATTTATTTATTTATTAATTTATTGATATTTGTTGACTGGGAAGGTTCACTGGGTCAGAAACCCATTTTCAGTGGAGGCCCAGGGAGAAAAGCTCCAGTTGCAGATCAAAAAAAAATTACAAATTAATATGTACAATGATAAAACAGTGTACAAAAACTTTAATGCAATTTCTTAGTGATTAGTAATACACATAGAAAAACATTTTATACAATATGGTTAGGTGTTAGTAGCACATATGCAGTATTTCTAATGGAGTTCATTGTATGGAGAGAAAAAGAACAGTATATACAATCATATATACAATCATGATAAACAATTCATTTATGTACTTCATTACATGGGAAGTTTAGGATTTAACCTAATAATGATCATATAGACAAGACCATGATTGACATATTTTAACTGATGTAGATAAGTTAATGAAATTTAGAGTATTAACAAATTATTACATGGAATTGAAAAAGAGTCATACAAGTCAGAAAAATCTGAGACTTTGTTTATGGTTTATATAGTTCCGGGCACAAGGACAGATATGATTGTTAAGAAAGTGACTTTTTAGGGTGAATTTGAAGGTTTTTATGGAATCAAGTTGTGTAATAGAGGGGGTGTAGGGCATTCCATAATTTTGCTATGGAGTGGGAGTACAAGCTTTGTCCAGCTCTCTCGTTGGGTTTAGATATGCTTAGAAGCTGTGTATTAGTAGACAGAAGATTCCATGAGTGGATGTAGGATTGTAGGACAGAATGAAGTGAAGGGCAGTTTTCTGGGTTGTGTGTTAGTTTATGTGTGAGAGTTAGTTGGGTGTGTTGAAGTTAGTGGGAGAATTCAAACCATTTCATTTTCTTAATGGCCTTGCAGTGGTGCATGTGGTTTGGTAGGCCAGAGGCAAATTTTGCAATTTTATAGTAACATGATTTTAGTTTGTTACTTAGAGATGTGTGAAGGTTGGTAAAGATGGGGGAATCATACAGGAGGGAAGGGTGTAGGAGGGTATTTATCAGTTTTATTTTTGTGGGTTTACCCATGTAGAGTTTATGTCTGTACAGTTTGCCTAGTTTAAATTTTTTTTTTATTGTATTAAGAATATGTTGTTTGAAGGATAGTTTATCTGTAGTAATGCTGAGTAATTTTGCTGTCTTCACTACTTCTAAGTCCGTCTTATTTTGGGAGTAAATTTTAAAGTCCTGTGGAGGATGAAAAAAGTAGTAGCTTAGATTTTCTGAGATTTAGTAGTAGTTGTGCTTTGATTAGCCAAATTTCTATGGTTGAGAAGGCATTTTGAGTTATTTTTAGGAGATCTGGGAAGTTGTTAGAGGAGGATATGATAGTACAATCGTTAGCATATTAGATGAGTGAACTTTGTAGGGAGGCTGTGTGGAGTTTATTTATAAATACATTAAAAAGCAAAGGTCCAAGAATGGATCTCTGGGGGACTTCTGTCTTATTAACCAGAAAACCAGATTGATTGTTTTGCCATTTGACAGATTGCTGTCTGTTTTTCAGGTAGTTGGTGAACCAGGTAAGGGTATACTTGAAGCATCCTACTGTTGCTAGTTGTTGGAGTAGTTTATATGTGATATTGTGTCGAAAGCTTTGGATAGGTCTAATAAGACTACTGTTGTCAATAGACCAGAGTCCAGAGCATTATTCACAGTATCAGTGAAAGAAAGTAAGGCTGTAGTAGTACTGTGTGCAGGACAAACGTCATGTTGGGTAGGGGCATGGAGATTATTGCAGAGAGATGTTTTAATAGTTGAGTGTGTATACACTTTTCCAATATTTAAGACAATGGTGAGAGAATGGAAATGGGTTGAGTTAGTTAAATCGCTAGTATTTCCACCTTTATGCAATGAGGTTATGATGATTTTTTTCCAAATTTGAGGGATTGTGGATTCTGAGATGGATCAGTTAATTAGAATACTGATGGGTAGGCTATAGTGTCAGCACCAAGTTTCAAGTATTTGGAGGGGAATAATAAGCAAAAGTACTAATTTAGTAAGCTTGCTTTGTCATAGGCACCTTTCACCTACTTTACCATTTTTATATATCACTATCATTTGTCTGTATTGGTTTCTTTAATAGCTGCTAATGAGCGTCAATGGGTAGTCCTGTGTTTAATTCCCTCAGACATTATTCATCTACTAAGTGACCCTAAGAAAATCACTTAAACAGACAGCACGTCTGGGTCACCTCTGTAAAACAGGTCTATACCTGGTGGGTTTACCCAGTTGGCAAATAAATAAAATAAAGTGAAATAAAATAAAAATAAATCAAATTGAAAAAAAAGTGATTTTGGCGCCCCACAGACAGATTCAAACCATCATCCCTGTATATCCATGTATCCCTTTTAGATTACCAATCTCCAGGGAACCCAAAGTACTGATCTCTGTACCAGTTTTTTCACTAAATGCTGAGGCACATGGTGTGATGCACGCTAGCCTTATCTGAACAATGGATAGATATCTGATTGGTACCTGTTACTATGTGTACTTTTTATCCAAGAGCCCTCTCCAGGTTTACAGATTCCTCCTATACTAGACACATGTCTTTTCTAGCCATGTCATTTATCCTTAGATGGTCAATAACATCCCCATACAGATGTCCCATGATCCTGACTCACAAAGCCACAGCAACAGGCAAGCACTCAATTTTATGCTCTCCTCACTCCCATAGCTCTACCCTCCAAAAAGTGGCGTTATCTCCTTCTTCACAGCTCTCTGTCACTCTCCACAGACACCTGCATTTTGCCCCTGTTTAACCTTTCACATCCTGCCACCCTCAGCCACATCAGTGTACTTACCTCCAGCCACACCTGTGTACTAATTTGCCTAGCGACAGTTCTCCTCATAGGTTCATAGGTTCATAGGTAGGTACTAGGCTATCGGCCCTAGGGCCCATACAAGCCTAGCCAAAAAATGTACCCTGGCTTTCACCACCCAAGAAAATTATTTTCCTGTGCCCCTGTCGAGCAGAGCCACAGAAGTGATCTTCGGGGGGAATTTCCCATCCAATCATCAAGATTTTTCTTGAAGAGTGATAATGAGGAGCTCTGTTTGACATAGATAGGTAGTTTGTTCCAGAGTATGGGAAGTCTCTGGGACAGGAATCTATCCCTCCAGCATGTTCTGTTTATTGTGGTGACAAGGTTTAGGTCCCTAGAGCGTGTAGCTCAGAGGGATTGGGATTTACTAAGACTATTTTAGGCCCTTTTCAAATAACATCATATTCTCTAAGAAGGTTCCATACTGCATGCCATGGATTTCAAGAAAATTTATTTTTATGATACAGAATTATATCTTCATTAGAAATAGTGCTCATATTATTGTGACCCAATGATATATTTTACATTGCTATTTGCTATTCCTTTTATTATTATGATAGGTTAATATTTAAGCTGCACTTCTGAATAATTCCATATATTTTCCAAGCTGTATGTCTTAATTACTATTTGATTGATGGACTCAGTATATTGTGCACCATAATGATGTCACTTCCTCATTATGCACTGTAAGTTGTTTTCACACTGGGCTTTGAGCTTAGTGGGACAATTAAATTAACACATCAGTTAAGCAGCTGACTTTGAATGCTGAGACATCCTTCCTTTATTAAAGTACAAAACACAGTAATTGGATAAGATCAGCTAGAGCTGCAAAATTTTCACTCATGCCTCAAGAATGATAGATAATAAGAATAATGTGGTACAGTAACACAGAACAACAGTGCTACTTGATCTCTGCACAAGTAAATCAGCAGTTTTTATATATTGGGTAGCAAATGCTGCTTAATTTTGGAAGGTTAAATTTACACCTGCAAGCGGTGTGACCCTGAGCAAGTCATTCACCAGACAATGCTTCCAAGTTGCTTACACCTTACCTAGTTAACAAAAACAAGTTGATGCATTATACTATGCTAAGTGACACCTGGCGCTCTCCATTGTCTGCAGAGGGATTTGTTGTGCGATCCTTATCCTGCTAGTGCCTATGCATGCTGATTAATCTATTTACATTAATTAAAATAATTATCAACTTTAAGCTCATCTTCATGAAAGTAACGGAAATGAGTTAACTGTACCTTTACCAGTGTCACTCACATAGCTCACACTGGTTGCACCAGACGATGATTAAACTATACTGAGTGTTAAGTGGCTGAGGCTCGTTGTGATCAGGTTGAACTTCCCCGTTACTGGTTTCCCTAAGGAATCACTGCCAGTGCAATTATTAAGTGGGCCCGTGTAGTGATTTCTTTTGTTCTCAGAGTTTCCTTTTCACATTGGATGTGGGACAGTGGAGTTTTATTTATTTTATTTTTTATTTATTTAACATTTGTTGACCAGGAATGTCCGACTAGGTTCCACAGAGCCTGTTTTCAGCAGAGGCCCGGGGAGAAATGCTCCAGATGCATGTCTTTGGAATGTGGGAGGAAACCGGAGTACCCGGAGGGAACCCACGCGAACACAGGGAGAACATGCAAACTCCACACAGAAGGCACCCCAGCCGAGAATTGAACCGGAGAACCTCTTGCTGTGAGGTGACAATGTTAACCACTGCACCACTGTGCTATATACAACCTTGAGGAGTGTGAGGGGTTGCTCCCTGTGTGTGTGTGTGTGTGTGTGTGTGTGTGTGTGTGTGTGTGTGTGTGTGTGTGTGTGTGTGTGTGTATGCGTGTGTGTGTGTAGGAGGCTGGGTGGGTGGTGCAGAGGGGCCCTTAATTAAAAAAAAAAATCATTAGCGGGAATCCTTGGCAGGTTGAACCCAGTGAGTTGATACGTCATCATGTGCCCTGCCTCTGTGCCAGCAGGCCAGGCCCACATTTCTAAATTATTTTATTTATTTATTCATTGACATTTCTTAACCGGGTTGGTCCAACTGGGCTTGTGACCCATTTTCAGTGGAGACCCGAGGAGAAAAGCTCCAAGAAAAAATACAGTCTACAGAAAGATAATACAATTGTAGAAAAAAAATTGAAATCAGAAACAGTTATACAAAAAAATCAGTTATACAAGAACATTTAGAAAAACACTGCATAAAATGTACACACAAATAAATGAAATAATCAATATTTTAAAAGAGTAAACATTTTATAATTACATATTCATGACCAGGTTTAAATCTTTCAGTCATGAATTGAGCGTGTAGCTTAGCAAGCATGCACTATAGGGAGTACTTAGTTTTGTGGGGAGAGATTGATGGGGGAAGGGGAGTTTAGGTTTGGGCTTGACAAGGGCAGTTAATGGATCATTTCAGCCTTCTGTGAGTTAGTTTTACAGTTTTGTGAGAGAAAGTAAATGACTAATGATGGTTTATATCCTGGGTGGTTTAATGTGACAGTAGGCTTTCTCTGTCTGTTTCTTGGTCCAAGTCTTTTTTTCAGCCTAGGAGCCAAAGTTGTCTTTAGCACTTCCAATTTCAAGGGAAGATACTTTCCTTGTATCTTCTCCTAAAACTAGGGAGCACAGAATGTTCTTATTATATGAAGTACTGAGAGCTGGGTTTCAAAGTTGTGAGTGAATCAAAACAGTATTATAATGAGTTTTATGTCCTTCATTTGTTAGTGAGAGAAGGGTGGGTAATAATAACCAATATAAAATTAGAGCAAAGGAATTAACATTTTGTATGACTGCAGAAGCTTTTTAACTGTTTGACCCAGTGTTAATGGGAAAATCTAGTAGTTTGTTTAAGAAAACTGGAAACAGAAATTATTTATGTCACCACTGCACCAAAGATAGAGGTAGGCACATGTTTCATAAATTACAATGAGCATTTATTATGCAGAAAATAGACTTGAAGGCAAGGGACTGTAGGATATCAGTCAAAGAGTTTGAAGAAAAGAAATTGTTCATAAGTTCATGGGAGATTACTAGGATAAGGCTTTAGAGCCCTTACAAGTCTAGCCATATTTATCCCGAGTTGCCAAATTGTTAGTCGTTAGGTCAGTGAAGTTCAAGGAGGTAAGGGTCTATGGTAGTTTATACCAACTTCCTCTATCCAGGAGAGATATGGGCATCATTCCAGAAGTAAATTTGCTACCTGCCCACTGATCTAAGTTGAGTTTGAAGAGGGTCAGGGAAGGGATCTTTTTCATGTCAATTGGAAGCTTGTTCCAGAGAAGTGGCAGTCTCTGGGGGATGTATCTATCTCTCCAGCATGACCTATTCATGTCAGAGGCTAGATTAAGATCCCTAAGTGATTGCCTCTCATGCAGTTTGATTTAGGAATGTGCAACACTTCCATCAGGGCTGGGTCAGAGACTGCCCTGTAAGCCAGACACAGGTTACCCCTTAGCAACTTATAGGAGACAGAATACAATGATAGGGCTTTCGATCTTTCCACATAAGACTTTTTTGTGTGCCCTGCAATGTCTTGGTGAGAAACCTCTGTGGTCCCTCCAGTTGTTGCAGGTGCCTGGTGCGGTACATGCAAAAGGGAGCACTTTACTCAATTACTGGTCTGTTGAGTTACGAGTATAATCAAATTATAACAGCCTTAGATCTAGATGCCATGCCTTTACTTATAACATGTGCCATATAGAAGAATTTCCTTACAACTGTGGATATGTGATGATCAAAGTTCAGATTGCTATCAACCTGAGTACCCAGATCACGTACCACTGGGTCTACACTTGGGGTGTACTGTCTATAATGTAATTAGCAGGGATGCCAGCTTTCCCAAAGGGAATAATAATGCATTTATTGAATTTAGCTTTAATCTGTGGCATTGGCACCAATTATTTGTCTGCCTTAACCCTGCCTACAGTATATTAACATTGTTGGGGAACTCAGTGATTCCTACCAATTTGCAATCATCAGTGAACTTGGTCAGCCACAGGCCATCCAAGTTCACCTGGACTTCTGAGAAATAATTTCCAAACAGTAAGGGGCCCAACACAGAGCCCTGTGGTATGCCATGGGTGACTGGTCTTTTGTTAGAGGTGAAGTCACCCACTTTGACAGAATATATCCTGTCGGTGAGCCCGTTGGCTACCCATCTGGTAATGTAGGGGTAAATTCCCAATAGTGAGAGTTTCTGTAAAATATTATTTATTTATTTAACATTTGTATACCGGGAAAGTCTGACTTGGAACAAAGCCAATTTTTAGTGGAGGCCCGGTAAGAAATGTTCCAGACACATGTATTTGTAACACAGGAGGAAACTGGAGTACCCAGAGAAAACCCACACGAACACAGGAAGGACATGCAGAGTCTGCACAGAAGGCACTCCAGCTGAGAATCGGACTGAAGAACATTTTGCTGTGAGGCGACAATGCTACTGCTGCACCACTGCGCCTATGTTGCTAGATGAAGATAAAGTGGGAGGCTGAAAAGACTGACACACTTACAAGAAGTGACAGAAAGGAAATAGGATGCATGTTGAGCTTGAAGGGAGGTAATTAGAGGAGGAGAAAGAAGTACATGATGTGGTTTTGGTAAGAGGTTTGTTAGATGAGGCTTAAATGAAAATAAGCCTGAGACAACTGGGGTGCATGGCATGAAGGAAAGATAAGCAAAGCTGAATTATACCTCTCAGTTGTCCAGAGTTTCACAGAATGTCCAGATTTTTGATTCATATTTCTTGGTGTGTGCCTCAAAACAATTGTGGTTTTCTTGCAAATCACTGAGGTCTGAAACTACTAAATAATGACACACATTTGAGTTTCTGACTTTATATCCTAAAGAAAATGCACGATAATACAAAACCTGGAATTCTACCCCTTATTTCGGTCCTACCCCCACTATTATTTTTGGCTTTATCCAGAAATCTTGTGTTAAGAGGCTGAGAGGTATGCCTAAAGAAGCTTCTGAACTGTATTCACAAATAGAAACTGCACTGGTGGTGATAACCAATATAAAATGTGATCAGGGAGACCAGATCTCATGAGTACAAGAATAAAATCTGGAATGCCCAGATAACCAGAGTTCATTTAGCCCCTTTGCTGCTGAAACAGCCAGACAGGGAAGGGCATCTACCCTGGGGAAAATCTGATCTGCTGCACTACTGACCCCTACCAGCACCTTGGATTTGTGCTGTACATAAACCAAGGGAAACAGACGTGTATTAGAGGCATATATCCCTCTAGGATAACAGTGGTTGCAGAAAGTTTCTGGTGCCATGTAGAAGTGTTAGGTACCTTAGATAGGGGATACAGATGATCACAGACAGCCGACTGTCAAAAAAAGGCATTTCTGTCTGTTGAAGAGAATGAGTGAACTGGTAAGGCTTCTTGCCCATGAAAGGAAAACTGGGCTGTAAGGCTACTGAATTGGTTTGAGAAATAATGAATGAATAAATGGGCCAGGTTCTCACCCCTAACTGGAGGAACAAATGGGTCAACGTTGTGTTAGGAGTACAGTCTGAAGTGATTGTGTGCAGAGGATTAAAAGGGAAACAAATCAGGGAGATTCAAACTAGGAGACAAGGATCAGTGAGTTTAGACTTATTCACTGTGGGGAAATGATTCTAAATAACCAGCACAGGATAAGGTTGGGGGGGGTTAGATATTAGAAACAAATGTTATCAGGAGACTAATAGTACAGATAGTTAAAGTGAACAAGCAGCACCAGTGTGCACTTGCGGTATTATATGTAATGACAGGAATGACTGAGTGGTGTAACAGAGGTGCATGGGTATGTCTTTGCCTTATGTCAGTGTTTAAGAACTATTAACACAGGATGGCAACATTGATAATTCAGACAGAAGTAGTCAGGTCAGCCTGATGGTGGTAGTGGGGAGCTGTCTCAGTATAATCAGCCGAAAGAGGCAGTGCTCAGTAGAAAGGAGGCTGTAACTCTATGTCAAATAGTAGGTTTTTGTATTAATAAACTTCTGAGAGTAAAACACCTTGACCACAATGGTGCAGACACCGGTCTGGATTTGTTGCTCTTGTGTGTTCATAGCGGAGGAAGGCACAATTAGGAGTTTATGAATTAGGTGATTGAAATATAAGAAGTAAGACTAAAATAATGATAAGGAGAATATAATATACTCTCTCTTGGTAATAGTAACAGAAATGTCAAGAGCGTGCCTCTGTAATAATGGAAGAGCTCATACAGTTCCTTTTAAAGAATAGGCATCTGCAAATCCCACTCAGTGAGTGGAAGAAAAACACTTTGAGAAGTAATGGAACTAATATTCTTGAAATGGAGTATAACTACAGTAGACACCTTTCTGAAGTAACACTGGCAACTCCCTAGGCCTAGTTTCATTTATTTATGGTTCTGCCAGACTGCACTTATTTGTGTTCCTTTTTGCTTTTGAAAAATATTGCTTTTCTTAGTTAGTATGTCAATAATAAAGTGTGCTAGCCTGTGTAACTGATTTATTACTGTTTCCTGCATTTCTGTGTGCTTTCTATCTCAAAAACAAAAAAAAACCCCCAAAAAATATCCTTGTTTTCCCGCCTCTCCTCGACTAGTTTAGACCATTATACAGGCTTTTCTGTATTCTGGGCTGTGGTGTAGTTCCTGTGTTGTCCATTGCCTTACTTGGATAGAAGGAAGTTTCTTTGCTCACCAGTGGGAGTGGGGAGCCTTGAGCAGCCTATCTGTCCCTAAAGGAGTGACTTCAGCACAAGAGCTTGTAGTAATTGGTTGTTTTGGACCATTTCTAGCTGTTTTGAAGTTCCCTGTTTAAAATCCGTGTTTGCGCAGCTTTGCGTGATTGTGCGCGCAGCGCTGGTTAAACAAGGTTAACTTTTTCTCGCTCCGCCAAGTCTGCTCTTCAAATTTTCCCTTAAGAAAGCTCTACTCTTATAATAATCAGTCTACTCGCTTTATTATAAGCCTAGCACTTGTTCTCAAAACCTCTCTTCTAAGTAAACACTCTCAAACTAAAGTAAGCACTACATCCACCTACCACTCCTGTGAGTACCCACTTCCCTTAAAGGCACAGCACTCCCTTATAATATTCTAGCATGTCGAGTGGTGGATTACTAGCATCCTCTCCGGTTCAGCTGGTTAATCTGGGAATCTTGAGACAATGCTACAATTGCCTCATGTACACAGACAACCCTCTCCTCCTCCCAACTAACACAAATACATGTGAGAGATGCAACTATATAGCCAAACTGGAGGCTGACCTCTCTCAACTCAGGACTGGCAAGACCAGACAGGAGGAGAAGGTAACCACACACACACACACACAGCAAACCCAGTCCCACATAGACCAACCACAACTGCAAACCAAACACATAATAACACAAAGACATACTCAGAGGCTCTAACAAAAAACTTACCAAAACAACAGAGGCTCCCAAAGCAGACACCCAAAAATCCACCACCTCAAAATATAACACATGCAACACACACTTCAATAAATCAGTGTGTCAAACAATCACAGCCCTTAAGGCCAAACACCATGCCTGATACACTAGTAATAGGTGACTCTATAGCCAGACACACTGACATTCCGCTTACCAGGCTGAACAAGGAGAGGGTAACGGTGAGCAGCCTATCGGGAGCTAGGATCCACCACATAACACATGCACTCAAGTTACTCTAAAGCAAATACAAATATGACTCCGTCATTGTCCATGCCAGCGTGAATGACCTGAGACGTACCTCCCTGGACTACATGAAAAGAGACATAGAGGAGCTCTCTGATTATGTAGCCCAGGCTGGTATGACCCTGACCCTGAGCAGCATCTTGCCCTCACCAAGAATGATGTCACAATACAAAGACAAGATGATCAGCTTTAATAATTGGCTCAATTACTGGTGTCATTCTAGGGGGATCCAATGTCTGTCTGCTTGGGATGACATGCTGGACAAGCCACGCTGCTTCGCAAGGGACGGCTTGCATCTGTCACCATTGGGCTTCTGGATATTGGCAAAGGCTGTTGCCACCCCCATAGTGCCTTTTTTAGGCAAGGCTCAAAAGACAAATCCACCTCCTTAGAAAACAAAAATGGAAAAAAATTAAGGGTAATGCTGCTCAATGCCAGAAGTCTAAATCTCAAGATGCAGGCTCTCGAAGCACTCCTCAGTATGGAGAACATTGATGTCTGTGCAGTAACTGAAACCTGATTCAAGGCTCCTGAGAGCACCCCATTGCTACCAGGCTATACCTCATATCATGCTTTTCGGCCCCAAAACTCGGGCCAAACCAAAAAGGGAGGGGGGAGTGTCCATATTCATCAAGGACACCCACACCTCCAGGTTAGTGGCAACGCATGAAGCATCAGAGACCATCCAGGTGCAACTAACCGTAGGCAAACCTGCTATACAACTGGTAGCATGTTACAGACCACCCTCCCAATCTCAGGAACCCCATTCAGCCTTCCTGAAGACATTGGAGGATATGAATGTCTCACCAAACACTATCATATTGGGAGACTTCAACTACCCTAACATAGACTGGGTGCATTATTCTAGCCCTAACACCCTAGCCCAAAGGTTCCTGGAATTCATAAATTCAAATGCAGTGGAACAGCTAGTCACCTCTCCCACAAGGGGAGATAATATACTAGACATGATCATCACAAACATGGGGACAAAGTGCTCCACACTGGAAGTATACCCCTCACTAGTGAGATCTGACCACAAACTAATCACCCTGGATATACATATCCCACCTCCACCCCCAACACAAAAGACTACAGTGAAAAACTTCTCAAAAGCCGACTTTACACTTCTTAAAACTGAGAAGATATCCTTTAAGCCCACTGGGCCAGTGGAAACCACATCCCACAATGCTGAATCCTTCACAAATGCTTTCTACGGACATCTCCAAGAATGCATGGATCATGCAATCCCAAATAAAACCAAGACCCTCTCCACCAAGGGCAGGCGTCCTGTCTGGTGGACCCCAGCCATAAACAAATTGTATAACAAAAGAAGGAAGCTACTGCACGACAGAGCAAAATCCCATAAAGATAAGGCATCTCTGATCAGCACTAGTAGAAAGCTACGTTCTCTCATAAAAACATCCAAGGCCAACTTTGAGAGAAAAATCACTATGAACACTAAAGATAACCACAAGGCCTTCTTCTGCTATGTTAGAAACCTGGGCGGAAACCCTCAGATATGCTCAGAGTTAGTTCACAATGACAAAAAATACACTGAACTCACAGATATTGCCAACATTCTGGCAGACAGGTTCAGTGCAAATTGCTCCCCTCCCTCACCCGCAAAAGAAGAAATACTTATCCCAGCTGAATGTAACCTCCCTGTCATCTCAGATGTCCAGGTGAGAACCGCCCTCAGCAAAGCTAAAAACGCAGCATCAATGGGACCTGACGGTATCCCGGGTTGCGTGCTATGTGAACTCCAAGAGGAGCTAAACCCGCACATAAAAATGCTATTTAACCTTAGCCTTACTACAGGATATGTACCTAAACACTGGCATACAGCAACAGTGGTCCCACTCCACAAAGGAGGCACCTCTACAGACCCTGGTAACTACCACCCCATAAGCTTAACCAGCCTGGTCTGCAAAGCTATGGAAAGAATCATTATGAAACTCATAAACAGAGACATTGGGGACCTACAGACACTTGATCTCACCCAGTTCGGCTTTGTAAAGGGCAGATCCTGCCTTTTGAACCTGGTTGCCTTTTTCGAAACAGTCACTAGAGCCATTGACTAGGGCAAAGCAGTCCATACAGCCTACCTGGACTTGGCTAAAGCTTTCGACACAATACCCCACTCAGGCATCATAGACAAGCTCAACAGCTTAAATGTAAATCCATATGTCACAAGATGGATTGCAAACTGGCTAAAGGATAGAACCCATAAAGTCAAAATCGCTGGAGCCATGTCAGACTCAAAGCCAGTCACAAGTGGTGTCCCACAGGGCTCTGTCCTGGGACCCCTCTTGTTCGGCAATTATTTCTCAGATGTGAAAGCAAACATGGGAGGGTTGTGGCTGACAAAGTTCGCAGATGACTGCAAACTAGGCGCCATAGTCGATACACCAGCTGACACATACATCCTACAGAAAGGCCTCACTGAAACGGACAACTGATGCCGGAGTCATGGCCTTAAACTAAATGCCAAAAAATGTATAGTCATTCCCTTTGGGAAAAACAAAGTACCCACAAATTATCACATAGACAGTAATGCACTGAATACGGAAAAAATAATCAGAGACCTGGGGACTCAAGTTGATAGTGACCTCTCATTTGACACCCACGTTGCCAAAGTGGTTAGAAAGACTTTCTACCTTGCCCACCTTATCAAGAAAGGATTCACATTCAGATCAAAGGAGGTCATTGTACCCCTATACTCCTCCCTTATCAGGCCCATGACTGAGTACAATGCCCCATTTGGTATGTACCTCACTCGGCACTTGCAATAGCTGGAGAGACCCCAAAAGTACCTAACCAAGAGGATCAAGGGTCTCCAACATATGTCATATGCTGCCAGACTAAAGAAACTCCAGCTCTATTCAGTAGCATACCGCCTACTCAGAGGTGATCTGTGCCTGACGTACAAGGCCATGTCCAATCAGGAATTGATGGACATGCTCCTCCTCAAAAAATCCAAATCCATCAGAACCACGAGAGCTAAAGATTTAAACCTCAGCACAAATATGAATAGGATATGCTGGGGGGACAGATTCATAACTCAGAGGCTTCCCATACTCTGGAACAGAATCCCAGTTCATGTTAGGCAGAGCCCCTCACTGACTCTCTTCAAGAGAAATTTTGACGAGTGGATGAGAGATCGTAGGTTTACCCTGGGGGTCATCTCTGTGTCACTACTAGACAGAGGCACAGTAAACTAATTCTATTATGTAAGGGGGTCTTCACTGTGTCACTACTAGACAGAGGCACAGTATTCTAAATCTATTCTGTACACTTTTGTACCATTACATGGGGTGGCGAAAGCCACATCACTATGGCTAGGCTTATAAATGCTCCAGGGCAGATAGCCTAGTACTAAACTATGAAACTATAATAAAACAAAACCTCACATACAGACTACTAGCATAAACTACAGTGGATTGCTTCAACTATTCAGCAAGCCCGATACAGCATAATTATACCATAAATGGTATTCAGCATGCCCCATACAGCATAATTATACCATAAATGGTATTCAGCATGCCCCATACAGTATAATTATAGCATAAATGGTAACCTCCTTTAAAATATCATCTTTTCTACTGCGCCTCCCATGCTTCCACAAGGTCTTCCCTGAATTATATTCAGAAATTCACTTCTAGCATAATTTCCAACTTAGGACTGTGTAGGATCTGCAAGAATCATAGAGGGGAATAAACCTTTAAAAGCCATACTTATTGCCTGCCGTGTATCCCTCCTCTGTTCAGACCAAACCACTCATCAAAATAATAGTCAACAAGCTTCATATTTTTCACCATTCCAGACAAAAAGCCTGCACTTATAAAATTAAATCCATTTGTGTTTTATTGACCTCTTATTCTTACAAGCAGCACCAAATCTCTGAAACATACTCTCTCAAAGTAACCTTGTTATGCAGTAAATCATCCTGTCATCCAGCAACAAAAAAAATCTAAAGAAAATGTAAAAATAATAAATATAATAAGCATTTAAAAAAATCCCTTTATTTGATTATAGACAATCTTATGTCAAGATTGTTGCCCTGTGAGAACAGTATAGAAAATAGGGCCCCATCCAACTCACACCCTGTCACTCAGTCTGTTTATAAATCCATTCAGCTGCACACTGCCACTGGCCTTTTTATGTAGTGCAAATCGTACTTAACAAGTGGACATCCAAATAAGTATAACATCATAATTTAACAGAGACATTAGCATAGCCATATTAAAGCTAGGCACAACATAACTTCTGACATAAAGCTATACACTATATAGGTGTTACTAACCCTTCACCGAACATACCTCACCTTAACATTACCATTAAGAAACTCCATCTCCTAATAACGGTGCAATAACTACCAAAAGTGCAATAAAGAAATGGAAACAAAATTAACTTGGTTACAGGAAGTGCTACATCTTATCATTCATCTAAACAAATTTACTATTCAGTTACAACAGTAACCGAGATCTGGAAATTTTGGCAAACTTCAAATGTAGTACTCCCTACTGTAGCACCACATCACTTTATAATATAAAAATAAAACATATGTACTACAAATAAAAACAAACTAGCAGACTTTAAAAAATGGTACATCTTAGCAAACGTTAATTATATCCATTTACATCCCTTTTAAAGGCATAATATACAGTGTATAATGTGTGCATAAATGTTAAACAGAATGACAGTTACTCATTCAGGCAATGCCCTTCATACAATGCAACATGTATTTTATAGTTTTGGAGAGGTAATTTATGAAGATCTTCAAGAGAATAGGTCCAAGAATGGACCCTTGGGGACCCCAACTGTTACAGGGAGGAAGGATTAACATTCAATTTGCCACTTGACAGATTGTAATCTGTTGGAAAGACAGCTGTGAAACCCAGTCAAGGATGAGTTTGTTAGTCCTAGGATGATGAGTTTTTGTAGATTATTATGAGAAATGGTATTAAACGCTTTCGATAGATCCAGAAAGAGGATGGAATCTAAGTTGCCAGCATTTCTCTCTTCATTTACTGTATCAATGAAGACGAGAAGCATAGCAGTGGTACTGTGGTATGGTTAGAAACCATGTTGGAATGGGAAGAGAAGAGTATGTTGGTTAATATGGGAGAGCCACTGGATGTGTATATATTTTTTCTAGCACTTTGGACAAGTGAAAATGGGATAGCAATGGGGCTATAGTAAGTTCAGTGGAGGTTTTACCTTTATGAAGGGGTAGAATGTAGGATTTATTCCAGAGTAGTGGAATGTGGATGTCTTTATTAGACTGATTTATTACAACAGAGACTGGGCAGGTAGTTACTTCTGCGGTGAGTTTAGTATATTCAGCAGATACATTGTCTGGTGCTAGGGTGGTGGGCTTTAGTTTGAGAAGCTGTTTTTTATGGTAGTGAGTGGAATGCAATCTTGTGAAAAGAAATGAAGGTGGCTGTTATGAAAGAGCTGAGATGGGATTTGTGTGGCAGGTTGTGTTTGGAGATAGAGTAGAGAGGAAACTAATTGGATAAAATAAGAGTCGAGTGGGGCAGCAGTGTTTCTGATGGCATTGGGATTAATTGTGATGAGAGACAGTCAGGTTGATCAGGCAGGATGAAGAAGCTGGTTTGTGGAAGACCAGAAAGATTTTGAGTTATTGTAGTTTTTGTCTGGGATACTTAAATAATATTTCTGTCTAACCTCACCTGGGATGTAGTTTTCCTGGGTTTTATTTGTGGACCAAGCCTTCAAAGCTGCGTCCCTTAGTTTGATGAGTTGTTTGATGGTTCTAGAGATCCAGGGGGCAGGGTTAAATTTGGCTCACTTTGTTCTGAGATGAGCTAGTACTTTTAGAATGTTTAGCTGGAGTCTGTTAAGTGTGAATACTGATTCCTCATCTGGATAGCAATGAGCATGTACATTTACTAAGAAGGGACTTAAAGGTGCATATTCAAGAGAGTATCAGGGACAAAGAGAAAGAGAGCAATAATAATAATGATTGCAAGAGGGCCTCCATTAGTGACAGAAGAGGAAAAAAGGGACACTAATGGTAGATACGTGGTAGTAAGGGGTACTAACAGGGAAGGCTATGTGTTTATATTACATCCGTAGCTATTGCCATGGTATGCTATATGCCTACGGGGATTTTGAAAGAAATAATAAGCTTTCAGCAGGGACTATTATTTATAGGGGGGACTGGAACTTGATTTGCAATAGTGAGACTGTACCAGGGAGTCTCAGAAGGAAAATTATAACAGGTGAGAATAGGTTTCTGATGAAATATATAAGAATATATGGTCTGAAAGAAGTGAATTCAGTAGCAGAATCTCAGACAACATTTACATATTATTCCCCAATATACCATAAGTGGGCAGGACTGTATAGCAATTGTATTTTACACGGGTATGTATATTGTGTTCCAATATCAGAGACTCGTCCAATAACTATATTAGATCAAGCAACAATAAAAAGTAAGATAAAATCCAGGGTAATGATGTCAAATGAAGCACTGACGCTTTCCAATATATCTGTTAAAAAGGGAAATTGAAGGAGGGGGTAGTGGGACTGATTAGAGAGTTATTAGAGAAGATAAAAATTACTTCAGAAGGGAAAGTTTGTGAGTGGGATAAAATGAAAATAGACTCTAAAAGCATGATAGAAATAAGACAGAAATAAATATAAGAAATTAGTAATAAAAATGTTAATGTATGATTGATAAAAGGTTAAGTATTGCCGAAGAAGGGGAAACTCACAGAGCAAGAAGCAGAACAACAGTAGAGTACTAATAGAAAACAAAGGAGTATTTTTGGGTAATACGCATTAGTTTACTAAAGTGCCTATTAGGCAATTATTTTTGATAACAACTATAGAGCACAAAAACAATTAGAAGAGTGACTTAGACAACAGAAATACAAACAGTTGTAGCCAAACAAGGAAAATAGCCAGAGATCCTATAAAGATATTGGAAATATTTCAGAAATGTTATCAACGTTTGTATGAAATGGAGGAATGGGGAACTAAGAACAAGCACAAATATAAATATTTGTGAAATATTTAATTATGGCATCATATCTCTCAAATGTACAGATTTTTGCAGAATGTCCAGATTTTTGACATATGCAGAGGTACTCACTAAAAGCTTATCAAAAGAATAGAGACCTTCCAAACTCATACTACCCACACTCACCACTAAGCAAAAAAAAAAAAACACTGTACATATCAACACACACACCCATGTCTCAACAAATAAGCCCCTAAAGCAAAACACATAAAATGTCCTGGTCATAGGTGACTTCATAGTGAGACACACAGATGTCCCCTCACCAAACTGAACAAGGAGAAGGTCATGGTCAGCTGCCTATCAGGAGCCAGGATTAGACAAATCACACATGCACTCAAGTCACTCAACAATGAGTACCATTATGACTCTGTCATTGTCTATGTTGGAGTTGATAACTTCAGACGTACCTCACTGAACTATACGAAGAGAGACATGATGGAACTCTCTGATTATGTGTCCCAGACAGGTATGTCCTTAGCCCTAAGCAGTATCCTACCCTTACCCAGGATGTTGCCATAATATAAACAAAAAATGATTTACTTCAACAATTGTCTCAGCTTCTGGTGTAACCCCAGGGGGATCCAGTATCTGTCAGCCTAGAAGGATATGGTAGACAGGCCTTGCTACTTTGCTACAGATGGTCTGCACCTGTTCCCCCTAGACTTTCAGATACTGGCAAAGGCTGTTGCCTCTTTCACAGTGCCTTTTTTAGGCAATGTCAAAATAACAAATTCTCCAATGTATCAAAATCTAATTGAGATAAACAAAGGGTCATGCTGCTTAATGCTAGGAGTTTAAACATGAAATTGCACTCCCTGGAAGCACTCATCACCTTGGAGGATGCTGACATATGTGCAGTTATGGAGACATGGTTCAATGCTGCTGAGAGCACCCCAGCTGTGCAAGGCTACAATGCCTTCTACATGTTCAGACCTCAAAATGAGCATGAGGGAACCAAAGGTGGAGGTGTATCCATCTTCATTAAAACCAAATACACTTTGAGACTGGTCAAACAGCATGACTCTCTCGGACTACTCCATATCCAATTAGCAATTGGGAAAGTACCATACCACATCATTTCTAGTTATAAATCCCTACCATGAACCAGGATAAGCATACCACCTACCGTGATTTACTGAAATCCCTCACCATACAACCCAACACCTTAGTCATGGGAGATTTCAACTATCCTTTCACAGACTGGAGGACATACATGAGCAAAACACACTTGCCCAAAGGTTCCTGGACTTTGTTAACATAAATGGTCTGGAACAGATAGTCTGCACCCCCACTAGGGGCTCCAATGTTCTGGACATAGAACTCATCAACATGGGGGGTCGCTGTACTTCCCCATAAGTGATGCCATTCCTGGTTAGATCGGACCACAAATCAGTCTTGTTTGAAGTAACTACTGGAACTGACACCTTCGCAGGAACAAAAATTATAAAAAACTTCACCAAAGCTAATTACAGCATACTAAGCGATGGTATAAAATACTTCAAACCACCCACAATCAAAGACACCAATGATCACTATACAGAAGTATATGCAAATGCCCTGTACAAACACTTACGTGAATGCATAAACTCTGCTGTACCTGACTGGATCAAAGCCAGGTCTTCCTGTAAAAACAAGCCACTGTGGAGGACTTCAAATATAAACAGATTATACAACAACAGGAAGAAACTGTTGTCCAAAACCAAGAAGGATATCACTCTGCAGAAAAATAATTCCCTCCTAAGCCTAAGCAGGAAAATCAGAAATCTTGTAAAGTCTTCTAAACCAAATTATGAAACTAAAACCACATCCCTAGCTAAGGATAATAATAAGGCATTCTTTAACTACATCCAGAGTCTAAAAAGGAATGGCCAGCTATGTGCCAAACTGGTTGTAGATGCGATCACTCATACAACACAGGAAAATATCACCAACCTCCTAGCTGACAGATTCAGCGCAAACCTCACCTCTGTGTCCCCACCTACCATATCCCAAAGCATACCTGACACCAGCCCTCTTCCTAGTATCTCTAGAGCACAGACCATCTCTGCACTCGCCAAAGCCAAAAACATGGCCTCAGTGGAACCAGATAATAGCCCACTTTGTTTACTAAACAATATAAAACAAGAACTAGCGAACCCACTTGGCATTCTTTTCAAACATAGATTGAGAACTGGCTATGTGCCTGCAGAATGGAGAATAGCAACAGTAATCTCCCTGCACAAAGGGTGGCCATCAACTGACCCTGGGAACTACAGGCCCATAAGTCTAATCAGCCTCATCTGCAAGGCCATAGAAAGAATTATCATGGACCTTATTAACAAGGACATAGGTGACCTTGAAATGCTGGACCCGACCCAGTTTGGCTTTGTTAAGGGTAGATCATGCTTATCAAACCTAGAAGACTTCTTTGAGAATGTCACCAAAGCCATGGACGAAGGTAAGACAGTGCACACAGTCTATCTCAACCTTGCTAAAGCTTTTGACACAATTTCCCAATCTAGCATCATTGAAAAACTCTCCCAGATAGGGATTAACCTTTGCGTTACTAGATGGGTAGCCAACTGGCTCACCGACAGAACACACTCTGTCAAAATTGGTGACTCCACCTCTACCAGTAGACCCATCACCAGTGGAGTACCACAGGGTCTCTGCTGGGCCCCTTACTGTTTGGCATCTATTTCTCAGAAGTCCAGGCTAAAGTAGAAGACCTTTGGCTTACCAAGTTTGCTGATGATTGTAAACTGGGAACAATCACTGAGTCCCCCGATGATGTTAACGTATTACAAAAAGGACTGACTCAAACAAATGATTGGTGCCAAAGTCATGGTCTAAAACTAAATGCAAAAAAAAAAATGCGTTATTGTTCCCTTTGGCAAAATGGAATTCCCTCCAAATTATAATATTGACAGCACCCTCCTGAGTTCCAACCCAGTGGTACGAGACTTGGGAACACAGATTGATATAAATCTGAAATTTGACCTCTAAGTTACCAAAGTGGTAAGGAAAGCCTTCTACATAGCGCACCTCATAAGCAAAGGCATAGCATCCAGGTCAAGGGATGTTATAACTCCACTGTACTTGACTCTCATCAGACCACTATTAGAGTATAGTGCACCATTTTGCATGTATCTTACCAGACACCTGCAGCAGCTGGAGAGACTTTAGAGGTTTCTCACTTAGGAAATACAGGGACTCAAAACCACAAACTATGTGGATAGGCTGAAAGCCCTTTTACTTTACTTTACTCTGTATCTTATAGGCTGCTGAGAGGTGACTTCTGCCTGGCCTATAGGGCAATCTCCAACCCTGCCCTAATGGAAATGCTGCGCATCCCCAAGTCAAATGACTCAAGAGTCAGTCACTCTAGAGATCTCAACCTAGCTTGCTACATTAACAGATCATGCTGGAGAGACAGCTATGTCTCCCAGAGACTGTCATTTCTCTGGAATAGACTCCCTATGCTTAGAAAACAGAGCTTGTCACTGACCCTATTCAAATGCAACCTAGATAATTGGATGGGAGACCGCAAATGTGCCCCTGACATGGCACCCTTATCCCGTAAGGAAAGGGGTAGCTGGTGTTGATCAGAGACCTGCTCTGTTCATAAATTTGTTCTTAACTACCCAAAAAAGAACAAATGGGGATACTTGGGATTAACATGGCTAGGCTTGTAAAGGCTCTAGGGATGCTAGCCTATTAACCTCATTTGAACCTATAAACCTCTGATAAAGTGTTTATGTCTACAATAGGAAACAGAATTGCAAAGATGTTAGGAAAATTGATAGATATGGATAAATGTGGTTTTGTAGAGAGGATTAATAAAACAATGTAAATCTAGATGGGAACAGTGTAATAAATATACCACTACTGTTGGTGAGTGTTGATGCAGAGAAAGCATTCTGTAGAGTCAGCTGGGGTTTTATGAGTAGGATAATGATGACATTTGCATTCCCTGATGGAATAATAATTTTAATAAGCAGGGTATATAAAGGGTGAAGGCAAGAATTAAAGTGGGAAGGTTTCTTTCTGACAAGCTATGTTTAAACAGAGGAACTACACAGATATGTCTTCTTTCCTTTCTGTTATTTGCTTTATATTTAGAGCTGTTAGCAAAGAAACTAAAGGTTTTAGAAATAAACTAGTATAAATGATGTGGTAATGAAGAAAAATGACCCATATTTGGAAATGACATTCTTTTGCACTTGATAAATCCAGATAATGATATCTTGTTGTTGTGAAACATTCGGAGACAGTTTCAGGTCTTTTAGCACATAAAATAAATTAACATGAAACAAAATCTATTGTGGTAAACTATGTACTCATGGATGAATTGGCTCAGCAATATCCACACTTATGGGAATGTGATAATGGACTAGTTATGGGTATGGATTAAAAATGATTCTGTTATGGCATAGGATCATAGGATAGCAGGATGTTACTAGGCTAATTGCCCTAGAGTCTTTTTAAACCTAGCCATTAAACCCCCAATTTTCCCAATTATTAATGTCCATAGGCTTGAATAGCTTTGATATATGTCTGTGCCTTACGGCATCTATGAACTGCTCCTGTCCATAAGGGCCAAAGGTGACAAGCCGGGGGTGTATTTGTGATTTCTCATCCATTGGTCCAAACTGCACTTAAATAGGCTTAGGAAAGACCTTTGTTTCACATGAATGGGGAGTCTGTTCCAGAGAAGGGGTAATCTCTGAAACACAAGTCTGTCCCTACAACATGATTTGTTTATGTCAAAGATGAGGTTTAGATCCTCAGATCAGGTAATTCCAGTGTTATGTGTAGTTATGGATAGAGAAGGGGTAATCTGTGAAACATATGCCCGTCCCTGCAACATGTTTTGTTTATATCATAGATGAGGCTTAGATCCTTACTAATGGTAATTCCAGACTGAATTATTTATATATTTCCTGCCATTGTATTCTGAGCTCTGCTGAAACTTTTTTCACACCCTATTCCTGTTTTTTCTTAAAGTTGGTAAAACTGGTCTAACAGCTTTTGTGTTATCTGATTGTCTCAAGAATTGCTGGTATAAAAATATTCCCTTTTGTTAAACCCATGCATACCATTGCTAGAATCTTCTTGTGTTCTGAATGAGAGTGCTTCTCAAACAATCTGGAAATATAAAGCTGATAAGTATAGTTTTTGGCACTTTAACTGTTCATAGTTCTGCAGTGTCTTATTTTTGCTTGACTTAATTATTTATATATTTTCTGGCATTGTATTCTGATCTCTGCTAAAACCTTTTTTGTCCCTCCATCCCACCCTACTGCTGTTCTATTTTTAAAGTTGGTGGCACTTGCAGTTGCCCACTCCTACTGTAAATTTGATCTGGGACACTCTTCCCAGTCCCATCTCATTAGCTCGTTCTACCTAATACAAAGATCATTTGGGAAGGCCAAACCCCTTAGTCCCTTACCTTGAATTATCTTCTGTTCCAGCTCTATCCATTTTTACTTAAAAAAGAAAGAACTTTATTCAGCTGCTTATATTTTTCTAATTTGTGTTTCTTCCTACTACTCTGTTACTTTATCTTGCTTTGCGTCTTCCTGCAACTTACTGCCTGTTCTCTAAAGTGTTCTACTGCATCTATTCTATTGCATTTATTACTGCTTGTTTATAGCCTGTCTAAATTAAGTGTTATTCTTAAGTGTTATTCTAAGCTCTTAGTTTTGGTTTAAGCACTTGGGCTTTAGGCCCTCCCCTTAGCTCTTCATGGCCTTTCTCTCTCAGATTCTGACAAATATGGATGGAAAATTTTCTACAGTTTCTCCTGCCAGTCTGGTTGATATGGGCATCCCGAGACAATGTAGCAACTGCCTCATGTACATGGACAACCATCTACTACTACCACCTAGGAACACAATTTGTGAGAGATACAATTACATTAGGAACCTAGAGTCCAAGCTCTCTCCCCCACAAGCTAGTATATCTGGCACTGAAAAGGTTGTCAACACAATCACTACACCACTCACACCTACACAACACACACCTACATATGCAGAGGTCCTCCACACAAACATACCCAAAAAAAGGAGACCTCTGAGGCAAAAACACACGCGATCTCCACAGCCCTCCACACCACATACCATGCATAGTCCACACACCTGTGCCTCAAAACCACTAAGGCTTCACCATAAATCCAACATATTAGTCATTGGAGACTCCAATTTGAGACACACAGATGTGCCTCTCACCAGGCTTGATAAGGAGAAAGTCACAGTTAGTTGTCTGTCAGGTGCCAGAATCTGCCATATCACACACGCACTCAAGTCTCTCAACAACAGGTACTGCTATGACTCTGTCATAGTCCATGTTGGCATTAATTACTTGAGACGTACCTCTCTGGACTATATGAAGAGAGACATGATTGAGCTCGCTGATTATGTGTCCTAAGCAGGTATGTCTCTAGCTTTAAGCAGTATTCTGCCGTCACCCATAATTATGCCTCAATACAAACAGAAAATGATTGACTTTAACAATTAGCTTAGTTTCTGGTGTCATTCCAGGGGGATCCAGTACCTGATAGCCTACATCTGTCTCACCTGGGCTTCAGGCTTCTGGCAAAGGCTCTTGCCAACCTTATAGTACCTTTTTAGGAAAAGTGACGAGGTTAAAACTACCAACATAAAAATTTCAACAAAACACAAATTAAAGGTCATACTGCTAAATGCTAGGAGTCTAAACATGAAACTACACTCATTGCAAGCATTCCTAACCCTGAAAAATGCTGACATCTGTGCAGTCACAGAAACCTGGTTCAAAGCTGTGGACAGCACCCCAGCCTTACCTGGTTACTCATCCTATCATACATTCAGACCCCAAACTGTGGGCAGTAAAGCCAAAGGAGGTGGAGTTTCAATATACATTAAAGAAATACGCACCTCCAGGCTGGTCAAACAGTGTCAGGAGACACTCCAGATGCAGTTAACTATTGACAAGACCCCTATTCAAATCATAGCTAGCTACCAGCCACCAAATCTGACTCAAGATGCCCAATCTGCCTACTTGGACTTGTTTGAATCTATCAAGATTCGACCCTTTACCCTGTTCCTGGGTGACTTTAACTTCTCAAATATAGACTGGAAGAACTACTCATACCAGAGCACAAATTCCCAGAGATTCCTTGATTTTAACAATGCAAATGCCTTGGAACAGCTAGTCGATACCCCCACAAGAGGTGATAATATCTTGGACTTGGTATTAACCAAAATGAGTAACCACTGCAGCATCCCTATAGTATCATCCTCCCTGATAAGATCCAACCACAAAGCAGTCACTTTCGAAGTCACCATCTCCCCCAACTCCCCTCTAGCTAACATCAGACATAACAACTTCTCCAAAGCTGATTACAGCCTCCTGAGAGATGGTATAAACAGCTTTACAGCCCCTTCCCCCTCTGTAGGAACTGGCATCAATACCCAAAACTACACCAAAGCACTATACAAGCATTTATATAGATGCATGGAATCAGGCATATCCGACAGGACTAAATCATCCTCTGCAAGGAAAAGTAAACCTGTCTGGTGGACATCTGCAATAAATAAACTCTATAACAAAAGGAAAAATTGCCGTCCAAGACAAAGAAAGAGCAGATTCCCAATTGGAAGCAATGTCTCCTTAGCCTGAACAAGCGAATAAGAGCACTAGTGAAATCCTCCAAAGCAAACTTCGAGTCCAAATTGTACACATCTACTAGAGACAATCATAAGGCCTTCTTCACATATGTCCGCAGCCTCAAAGGAAGCACCCAGATCTGTTCAGAACTGGTGATCAAGGACACCACGTATACAAATGCTGTAAATATAGCAAACTTGCTGGCTGATGGATTCAGTGAAAACTTTACCCCTCTGTCCCCCATCAGTAAATCAGGACATCCCCAGTACCTACCCCTTTCCCCTTATATCTATGGAACAGGTCATCACTGCTCTCTCAAAGGCAAAAAATACTGCCTCCATGGGACCCAACAACATCCCAGGCTGCATCCTACATGAACTCAAGCAGGAACTTGCAGCATCACTAGGCACCCTATTCAACCAAAGCCTGAGTACTGGCTTCATCCCAGTTGAGTGAAGGACAGCCACTGTTATCTCTTTACACAAAGGTGGAGTGTCCACTGATCCAAGATATTATAGACCCATCAGCCTAACTAGCTTGATCTGCAAGACCATGGAACAGATTATCATGGACCTCATCAACAAGGACATTGGCATCCTCCAAACACTTGATCCCACACGGTTTGGCTTCATGAAGGGGAGGTCATGTCTGTTAAATTTGATCAACTTCTTTGAGACAGTCACCAAAGCCATGGACGAGGGGAAGATGGTGCACACTGCCTACCTTGACCTGGCCAAAGCCTTTGACACTATTCCCCACTTGGGCATAATAGATAAACTCTGTTAACTAGGCATCAAGCCATATGTTACCAGATGGGTAGCAAACTGACTCACTGATAGAACCCACATAGTCAAAATAGGGGAAGCCACCTCAAGCAGTAGACCTATAATAAGTGGTGTACCCCAGGGTTTGGTCTTGGGGCCTCTGTTATTTTGGATATACTTTTCTTAGGTGCAGGCCACAACCAGTGGGCTATGGCTGACCAAGTTTGCAGATGACTGCAAGCTGGTTACTGTCATCAATTCCCCTAGTGATGTGGACATCCTCCAAGAGGGTCTCACTCAGAAAAATGACTGGTGCCAGAAACATGGCCTCAAGCTGAATACCAAAAAAATGCATCATCTTTCCCTTTGGGGAGAGTGACGTCTCCACAAATTATCACATTAATATCAATGTCCTAAGCACTCAATCAGTCATGAGGGATTTGGGCACCAAGGTTGATACAATGTGACTTTTGACCACCGTGTTGCTTCCATTGTACAGAAAGCCTTCTACATGGCCCACCTCATAAGTAAGGGTATCTCATCCAGGGACAAGGAGGTCATAACATCCCTGTATTCTTCCCTTATAAGGCCCACTATTGAGTACAATGCCCCTTTTGGCATGTATTTTGCAAAGCACATGCAGCAGCTGGAGAGACCACAGAGGCTCTTCAACAGGAGAATCCAGGGCTTGAAACATCTACCATACACAGATAGGCTAAAAGCCCTATCCCTCTACTTGGTTTCATACAGACTCCTCCGAGGTGACCTCTGTCTGGCATATAAGGCATTCACGAACCCTATGTTGATGGGACTGATGCATATCCACAAGTCAAGTTCCACTCGAGTAACCTGTACGCACGGCCTCAGCCTGGCCTGTGACATCAACAAGACTTGTTGGTGGGACAGATTTGTGTCCCAGAGACTCCCCCATCTATGGAATAGACTCCCTCTCCACATCAAGCAGAGTACCTCTTTACCCCTTTTTAAGCGCAACCTCGATAACTGGATGGGAAACAGAAAATATACCCTTAGGATTCCACCCCTGTCCCTGCTAGACAGGGGCATTGGGTGCTGATTTGTCTAAACATGGGCTAAACTCTTGGCTAGGCTTATAAGGGTGTCAGGGCCAATAGCCTTGTAACCTCCTATGATCCTATGATGACCCTATTATGTGTAGTTAAGGATATGCAGCAGGAGACTAAACAGAAGGTAATACAAATTATTAAGAAACTGAGAGCTCATCATTATGGATGTAGCTAGCACAAGCAGTGAAAAAGTTTATAGGCCCCCTCAGTCTTATATACAGGTCAGACATATTTTTTAGCAACTAGAAGATATATAGTGGATAACAATTAAGACAGAGTTGAAGGAATTTATTTGGGAAGGGAAGAGGGCAATAGTTGCAGGATAAGTTGATTGCCCTACCAAAATAAGGTGATTATAGTAACCTCATTTGAAGAGGCACTTTAAAACTATACAGTTATGGCCCATATACATAACAAACAGAAGGCTATACATCAAAATGGAAAAGGTGGATGATGAAATATGGGGAACTTCAAGTGATAAAGAGAAAATGATTTTTCTTTCTTTCTTTTTTTATTTATTTACACTTTGTTGACTAGGTTAGTCCTACAAGATTTGCCTATAACCAGTAAGGCCTTAATAAGTGCAATGCTATTAGTGGCCAAAAAGACAGTTATTAGAAACTGGGAATCAGAATCTAGTCTAACAATCAGGGAAGTTTTGAATATTGTAAAGGTGAAAATGAAAGGAGTGCATTTTATAGGAATAAATGGAATTTGTGGGAGCAATATATGCAGAATAGTGTTTGTAACACTTAAGGATAGGCAGGAAATGAGCAATGCACATGATGTTGAAATTAATGAAAATTGTTAAATAGGAAAACATATGCATACTACATGTGATAGTAATAGAAATTGTTATTAATTTATTTTCATTTCCGTTATTATACATATGAACCCATGATGTAATTTAAAATGTAATGATTTGGTAAATATGTTAAGAATAAAAATAATGTTTAGACATAAAGGTTACAGTAATGAGCTGGCCAATTGTTTTATCAAAGAAATAGAAAATGTGAACATGGTTAAAGCAATAGGCTTGACATATACTCCGAGAAGTCAAGGCATTAAGACAGTTATAAATAACAATTGGACAATTCTCCAACGAAATAGTGATATTATGCGATTGCTGTTGTGAATAAAATTAGAATGTAATATTAATATTTTATGTGAATTTTATTCAGAAAAGATAATTTTGTCATCAAAAAGTATTGGTACTGCATATCATTGCTGGGACCTGTGTCTAACAGAGCTCTTTTCAAACTATCTGAAAATATACAGAGCTAAGTATATTTTTTGGTTCTTCAGAACTGTGTACTGTAAATTGTTGCTAGACTAATGTTATTCAGAGTTGTTCACTGTTATTTTTGATTCACTGCATAGTTTTTCAGATCTCTGCTGAAAGTGTTTTGTCCCAAATCTCCTTATTTTCTGCTGTGTCTTAAGTTCTGACTGTCTGAAGGATTACTAGCATAATAATAGACCCTGTTAGTTAACAGCCTGCATATCATTGCTGGAACCTGTGTCTAACAGAACTCTTTTCAAACTATCTGGAAATATACAGAGCTAAGTGTATTTTTTGGTTCTTCAGAATTGTGTACTGTAAATTGTTGCTGGACTAATTTTATTCAGAGTTGTGCACTGTTATTTTTGATTCACTGTATAGTTTTCAGATTTCTGCTGAAAGTGTTTTGTTCCACCCACCCTCCCTATTTCTGCTTTGTTGTTTAAATTTGGTGGCTTTTGCAGTTGCCTGCCCCACTGTAGATTTGATCTGGGACACTCCCTCCAGTCCCATCTCTTTACCACATTATACCTAATACACTTCTTCTGCACTTGTTTTTAGTCATTTTTAATTTAATTGCATTTTTTAAACTGTGTTTGGTCTAATATTGCTACATACTCAAGTGTGCTAGCTTGCACTGCATTTGAATTGTTTTTACTGCTGTTTTAGCTACTTTCCTGTAAAAAAAAAAAAATTGTAAGCCTGTTTCCTACCTTTCCTGTAACTAGTATAGTCCAGTTACAGATTTGCTGTATCCAGGACTGTATGTAAGCTTCTGAGCCGCCCCAAGCCTTTCTGTGTTGGAGGGAAGCCTTCTAGCTTGTCAGTGGGAGTGGTAAGCACTAGGTAACCTGTCTACCACATAAGGAGTGGCTCTGGCCCAGAAATTGTAGTTATTGGCCGTCTGGGCAATCTTTTCCATCTCTCTCAACTTTCTGATTTGAAAGCCTGCATTTGCACTTGTTTCTTTCCTGTAACTAGTCTAGTGCAGATACAGATTCTTAGTTTTAGCACTTGAATTTGCTTATTCGTGCTCAGCACTTGTTCAGAACTTGTTGTAAGCAATAAATAAGCTACTAATTACTATAACACTAAACCTTCCTCATTACCTAGAGGAAAACAGTTTTTGCACTTACGTTTCTCTCTTGCTTAGAGAAAAACAGCTCTTGTACTCACTTTCCTCACTTATCTAGAGGAAAATAGTTTTTTATTCAGGCATGTCCAAAGGTCAGCTCCCAGTGTTCTCTCCTGTCTATCTGATGAATCTGGGTATCTTGGGGCAATGTAGAAATTGCCTCATGTACACAGACAACCTTCTCCTCCTACCATCCAACACTGCAACCTGTGAGAGATGCACTTATCTAGCCAAACTGGAGGTAAAGCTCTCTCCAACCAAGACCGAACTTGACATTCAAGAGGAGAAGGTAAACATTTGCACCACACTACACTTATCACATAGTCTCACTAAGTCTACACCACCAAAATCCACACATAGAAACACAAAAACATTCATGGAGGCTCTCAATAATAATCTGCCCAAGCAACAGAGACCTCCAAAGCAGAAACGCAAGCAACTTCCACCCCCCCAACACAACCCAAATGACACATAGCCTGCAGACTCAGTGTGCACTCAACCACAGCCAATAAGGCAAAACAACATATCCAACACATTAGTCATAGGTGACTCAATAGTCAGCCACACTGATGTCCCACTCAACAGGCTAAACAAGGAGAAGGTTACTGTCAGCTGCCTGTCGGGTGCCAGGATCCGCCACGCAACCCACACACTCAGGTCACTCCACAACAAGTAGAAATATGACTCTGTCATTGTCCATGTTGGTGTGAACGACCTGAGACATACCTCCCTGGACTACATGAAAAGAGACATGAAAGAGCTCTCCAGTCTTGTAGCCAGGCAGGTATGAACCTAACCCTGAGTAGCATTCTGCCATCGAATGATACCGCAGTACAAGGATAAGATGATTGACTTCAACAATTGGCTGAGCTTCTGGTGTCATTCTAGGGGGATCCAGTATCTGTCTGCTTGGGATGACATGGCCAACAGGCCACAATGCTTTGCCAGAGATGGCCTGTACCTGTTGCCCCTGGGATTCTGGATACTTGATGAGGCTCTTGCCGCCCCTATAGTGCATTTTTTAGGCAAGTTTCAAATGACAAATTCACCATCATAACAGGAACAGGCAAGTAAAAACTGAGGGTAATGCTACTCAATGCTAGAAGACTAAATCTCAAAATGCTTTCACTCGAGGCACTCCTTAAAATGGAGAACATCGATATCTGTGCAGTGACTGAGACCTGGTTCAAGGATCCAGAGAGCACCCCTGCACTACCAGGCTATAACTCATAACACACTTTTCGTCCATGTAACCTGGACAGGAACACCAAAGGTGGAGGTGTGTCCATATACATTAAGGATATCCACATCTCCAGGCAAGTTGCTCAGCATAATGCATCTGAGGTTATCCAAGTGCAACTAACTCTGGGCAAAACTGCAATCCAAATTGCAGCTTGCTACAGATCCCCCACCATGCTTCAAGATTCCCAGTCTTATTTTCTTGATGTACTGGAAAATATTAGGGTTCAACCAAACACTCTAATAATGGGATGATTTCAACTACCCCACAATTAACTGGGAAAACTACTCGTGTACCAACTCCTTCACACAACACTTTCTGGAATTCATAAACTCCAATGCCCTGGATCAACTTATCCACACCCCCACCAGGGGCAACAATATCCTAGACCTAGTCATTACCAACATGAGTGACCGGTGTTCCACACCTGAAGTCAACTCCTCGTCGGTCCAGTCTGACCATAAGATAATCACCCTTGATATCCACATCCCGCCCCACCCCCCATTAAGGCAACCATGGTAAAACATTTCTCCAAAGCCAACTTCATGCTTTTTAAGACAGAAGGGGTGAACTTCATGACACCCATGCAGATGGACAATACAGTTACGACTGCTGAATCCTACACAAATGCACTCTATAAGCACTTACATGAGTGCATGGATTGTGCTATCCCAAACAGAACCAAGATGCTATCCTCCAAAAAAAGGAAGCCTATCTGGTGGTCCCCTGCCATAAACAAACTGTACAACAGAAGGAATAAATTGTTGCAAAAGAGAGCAAAATCCCATGAGTGGAGGAGCTCCCTGGTCAGCCTCAGTAAGAAGCTGAGATCCCTTATAAGATCCTCCAAAGCTAGCTATGAAAACAAAATTGCCACTGATTCTAAGGACAACCACAAAGAATTCTATAACTATTTCAAGAATCTCAATGGCAGCACCCAGATCTGCTTTGAGTTACAGCACAACGCCACGAAAATTACAGAACCAACTGATATTGCCAACATCCTAGCAGATAGGTTCAGTGCTAACTTTAGCCCCCCACAACCCCTAAAGGGCCCATATCTATACAGGAAGAATGCAAAGTCCCTGAAATCACAACTACGCAGGTAAAAGCTGCACTCTCCAAAGCCAAAAACACAGCATCCATGGGACCGGACAACATCCCAGGCTGCATTTTACACGAACTTCAGATTGAACTGGCTCCCCACCTAAGCACCATGTTCAAGCATAGCCTCACATCAGGCTTTGTGCCCACTGAATGGCTTACAGCAACAGTTATCCCACTTCACAAAGGGGGAGCCACCACTGATCCTGGGAACTATTGCCCTATTAGCCTGACGAGCCTGGTCTGCAAGGCCATGGAATGTATCATCATGGAACTCATAAACAAAGACATTGGTAATCTCCAAACTCTGGATCCCACCCAGTTCAGGTTTGTGAAAGGCAGATCATGCCTCCTGAATCTGATCGACTTCTTTGAGGCAGTCACCAAAGCCGTAGATGAGGGTAAGGTGGTTCACACAGCCTATCTTGACCTCGCCAAGGCTTTCGACACCAACCCCCATTCTGGAATTATAGTTAAACTCACTAAACTAGCTATAAATCCCTATGTCACAAGATGAGTTGCCAACTGGCTCACTGACAGAACCCACACTGTAAAAGTTGCACACTCTAAATCTGACCTCAAACCAGTGACAAGTGGAGTACCACAGGGTTCAGTCCTGGGACCTCTCCTGTTTGGTATCTACTTCTCTGAAGTACGGGCTAACACAGAAGGCCTCTGGCTAACGAAGTTCACAGATGACTGCAAACTAGGACCCATAGGCGAGCCCCCAAATTGTGTGGAAATCTTACAGAAGGGCATCACTGAGACAGACACCTGGTGTCAGAGCCATGGCCTCAAGCTCAATGCCAAAAAGTGCATTGTCATCCCCTTTGGTAAAAAACTCTGTACCCATAAACTACTACATAGACATCAGTCTACTTAACACCGAATGTGTGAAAAGAGACCTTGGTACCCAGGTGGACAGTAGTCTGCCCTTTGATAGTCACATCACCACAGTAGTCATCATAAAAGGGTTCTCATCCAGGAAAAAAGAGGTCATTGTTCCCCTCTACTCGACACTCATTAGACCCATTATAGAGTACAACGCCTCTTTTGGAATGTACCCCACAAGACATTTGCAGCAGCTGGAAAGGCTACAGAAGTACCTCACAAAGAGGATTACTGGTCTCAGACAGATGCCCTACACTGACCATCTCAAATAACTCCAGCTTTACCTCCGTAAGCATATCGCCTACTCCAAGGTGATCTAAGGATTAAAGTTACTAAATAATGATGTGCATTTGAATTCCAGACTTCATATCCTTCAGAAAATACACAGATCCTGTTATTCTAGCAACCTTCTAGCTTTATAAAAGTAATATTTAAAATATGCCCCTATTTTTGGGCCTTTGTTCCCCCATTTGTCAATCTTTTTCCAGATTTCTTGTGCTAAGAGGCTAAGAGGTATGCTTGAATACTTTTATGTAGGAAAATGACTAGAAAAGTAAGTCAACATATTTATGAGGATTGTTAAATAACAAGAGCTAAGAATACTAATAATGCATTAGTCAAGCATTCACGGGTATGTTCTGGGATTAAAAAACTGGGATTTGATATCCTGGATTGTGTAAGGCTAGTTGTTCCAGACAGTAATTGCAGTACCCTTTTAGTATACAAAGAAATCATCTGGCAGGTGTCCTTAAAGGAGAACTCCATTCAAATGTCACATTTTTCTTCATAGAAAGTGCTATTCCATCCGTATAATCCAACAATAAACATTTCACATATAGAAAAAAACACAATTTACTAAGTATTCCATTTGTTTTACATCAGAGCATATTTCTGTTTGCCTTTCTTTCCTAAGTTTGTCTTGTCTTCTGTTATATCACGAAGGATTAGAGTGGCAGAGTAATTGCGTTAGGTCACTTATTCCAGCTACAGAGCCATTAGGAAAATAATGGTTCCAAAACATTGACATTAAATATACCTCATCAGTTACAGATAGTTAGCATTGCACCTCAGATAAATAGCGTTGCCTGGAGACTGAATGAAAACAAAGCTTTGAAGCTTGGTTCTCAGATACAAATGAATAAACTCTGGAGCATTTCCCCCCGGGCCTCCGCTGAAAACAGGCTCTGTGGAACCTAGTTGGACTTTCCCGGTCAACAAATGATAAATAAAAAAAAAAAAAAAGACTCCAGTCACGTTATTTTTTTCTTAATACAGAACAGTGATCTTTCAGTTAAACAAAATCTGAATGTCATAGAAAACCAGAATATTTTCATCTTACTTTTTTGATTTTCTTTCAGTATTTGATTTTGCATTTTTTTACTCTCAATTTTTGCACTGTATACACAGTTTGCTTGAGGGAGGAAAGATTAATGTTAAAAAGTTTAATTGTAGCTACAGCATTCTTCTTCTTCTCTTTCTGCTGTTCCTGTCCTCTGTATCTTGCACTGTCACACCAACCAGCTGCATGTCCTCTCTCACCACATCCATAAACCTTCTCTTAGGCCTTCCTCTTTTCCTCTTACCTGGAAGCTCCATCCTTAGCATCCTTTTCCCAATATACCCAGCATCCCTCCTCAGCACATGTCCAAACCAACGCAATCTCGCCTCTCTGACTTTGTCTCCAAACAGTCCAACCTGAGCTGACCCTCTAATATACTGATTCCTAATCCTGCCCATCCTTGTCACACCCAGTGCAAATCTTAACATCTTTAACACTGCCACTTCCAGCTCTGACTTCTGCCTTTTTGTCAATGCCACCATCTCCAACCCATACAACATAGCTGGTCTCACTACCCTCTTGTATACCTTCCCTTTCACTCTTATTGGTACCCGGCTGTCACAAATCACTCCTGACACTCTTCTCCACCCATTCCACCCTGCCTGTACTCTCTTCTTCACCTCTCTTCCACACTCACCATTACTCTGAACTGTTGATCCCAAGTGCTTAAACTCATCCACCTATGCCAACTCTACTCCCTGCATCCTCACCATTCCTCTAGCCTCCCTGTCATTCACACACATATTCTGTCTTAGTCCTGCTGACCTTCATTCCTCTCCTCTCTAGAACATATCTCCACCTCTCCAGGGTCTCCTCAACTTGGTTCCTACTCTCACTACAGATCACAATGTCATCTGCAAACATCATAGTCCACTGGGGCCTCCTGCCTGATCTCGTCTGTCAACCTGTCCATCACCATTGCAAATAAGAAGGGGCTCAGAGCTGATCCTTGATGTAATCCCACCACCACCTTAAACGCATCTGCCACTCCCACTGCAGACTTCACCACTATCACACTACCCACGTACATATCCTGTATCACTCTTACATACTTCTCTGCCACTTCTGACTTCCTCATACAATACCACAACTCCTCTCTAGGCACCCTATCATATGCTTTCTCCAAGCCCACAAAGACATAATGCAACTCCTTCTGACCTTCTCTATATTTCTCCATCAACACTCTCAGAGCAAATATTGCATCTGTAGTGCTCCTTCCCGACATGAAATCATACTGCTGATCACTAATCATTGCCTCCCTTCTTAACCTAGCTTGTACCACTCTTTCCCATAACTTCAAGCTGTGACTGATCAGTGTTATCCCTCTGCAGTTACTACAGCTCAGCACATCACCCTTATTTACCAAAACACTTTGTCTCCACTCCTCAGGCATCCTCTAACTTTCCAAGATTTCATTAAACAATCTGGTTAAAAACTCCACTGCCATTTCTCCTAAGTACCTCCATGCTTTCACTGGTATGTCATTTACAGCATTAAAAACTGTAAATGTAACACAAACCAACCCAAGCAAAGCCTATTAATCAGAGGGATTCGATTTCTCAAACTTGAACACTGAACTACAGTTGTTAATTTGAAAAGTACAATTAAGTCAGCTACGTTTTAAAGCCTGACATTGAAACATTCCTTAAAATGCTGTATCAGAGATGGCCACTAATAAAATTCAACGGAAGCAAAGTAGTAAAAAATTTGATTGATGCTGACAGCCAAAAGTAGACAGTCATAATACTGTTATGAGCTGATGAGAGAGAAAACCACACTAAATGAACCTCTTATCCTGGGGATTTTCAAGGAGGTGAAAGCATTTTTAAACAATTTTATTAAATTATCAGTTAAGACATACGCTCACATAGATTAACATAAAAGAAAGCAAACCATATTAACATCTTTTTAATTTACATGCTATATGTTTTCTTAAATCGCTCGTTTTAGGCCTATTTGCTGTTTTATCATTTGCTGTTTTATGATTAAAGTTTCTTCATCTACTTTTAGACTCTACAGCTTATTTTAACATCTGCCTTGCCATGGGAACGAATTCAGGATTTTTTTGCTACTCTTGGACTATTTTGACCTGAATCATCTTCAGCGTGAGTTGGATTATATTTTCTTTTATTTTTAGACCTTTGTTCCCACATTATTTTAGGCTTTTCTTTAGATTTCTTGCACTAAGAGGTTGAGAGGTATACAAGCACAGCTGTAAAAGAGAAAGCCAATAGTTTTCCAAGTATGTTCTGAGTAAAATATCTACCATGATGGAACTGTTTTGGTAGCTTACAGTTTAATCTCAAAACAGAACTCTTTTTTAATGTCTTTATTGAATTATTACTTAAGACATAGGCAAGCATACATCTATATAAAAGAAAACAAACCATGTTAACATGTTCACAGTTACAGATATGATACAACATGTATAGTCTTTATGCAATTATCCTTAATCCAGCATGACATAAATTGATCAATTCCTGCCTTCCCTTAGACCTCACACCTCCTCCAAAACATTATCCTGCATGCATTCTTCCCACAATTTCCATTTTTTCTATGTAGTTTGCTCCAGCCCTTTTATAAAAATCTCACTTCCAGTTCTTTTATCTGTTACAATATTCACCAGTTCAAATACAGTTGGTTTAGACTTTGATTTCCATTTTCTAGTTATTGCTTTTTTGACAGGCACCAGAATTAAGCTTAACAAAGTCTTACTATGTCTAGGCAATTTAGATCCTGTATCCCAGTTCAAAAAATCATTTCTTAGTTACACCCATTTACTCGCCCAATATTTCTGCTAGAGTACTCTGTATGGATTTTTTTAAAGTCTGCCAGCTCATTACACTCCCAAAATGTATTTTTCAAATGAACTCTTTCTCTTCTATCACACCTCCAACACTTGCCATCTAGCTAAGGAAACAGTTTTGAGTTGCTTGGGGTAAAAATATACCTACAGAAACACTAATAAGCAGAAATAATAAATCTTCTAGATTTTGTTGCATATTTGAGAGCCATACATATGCCCTCCCATTGTTTCCTTGTGAATTTCTTATCTAATCTCTCTTCCCAATCTTTTTTGACCTCCTCTGACTGATTCCTATAGTTATCATGCAATATTTTATATGCCCTACTAATTATCCTTTTTCAACAGCAGCTTCTGGTCTAGATTACATTAAATCTCCACCAGATCAGGTCGTTCACCTAGGATTCCCCATCCCTTTCTCTTCGCCTGCACTCCAATATCAATCCTTGGTAAGGAAGGCAGTCTGTAGCCTGCAGTCCAAATGATTTCTTTGCCTCTTCCCATTCCAATACCTTTCCCTCTCTAGTTATTTGCTTCCAATACCTTGGTTCTTTTGACAGTTTTCTCCAGTAAATTCCAACCCCCTCTTGCCACTCCTCTATACCCCCTAATTGCATTCATCCCTATCAGCAGAATCTTTTCTCCTTTCTCCTTTCTCCATTCTTATGTTGATTTAGTTCTTAGAATACTTTCTGGTACTTTATGAATGTAATATTCTGTATGGCTTTTGTTATTCTCTTTAAGGATCTGCATCCAAAATCCCACTATCTCCTTATTTCTTGAATTCCCCTGTTTCATTATCAACAGTTTTCACTTTGACATATAGATTTCTGCTTGTATTATGCATATGAGCCTTCACTATGTATCTCTAAAATTTCCCTTCAAATCAGGTAATCCTAAATCACATTATTCTATCATCCCATTTGACCCTTGCCCTCTTCCCCTCCCATATAAAATATTTCATCTCATTATAAATTACTGTCCACAACTTTTCTTCTGGTTGATAAAAATATGCCTGAAATGTATATAAAACTAAAAAACTAAAAACATTTTCACTGCTTGTATTTTGGTATCCATATCTATAAACAAGAACTTATTTATTATATTTATTTAGTCTATTACCACATATCCTTAATTGCTGTAACAGAATCCTTTGTAACCCATACTTCTAAATGCTTAATTTTATCATGCCCCCATAAATATAGGTATTGCTGAACCAATTAATTTGTGGGTACATAGTTTACAACTACAGCCTTTGTTTTGTGTTTATTAATTTCATATCATTCAAAAAGACTTAAAACTGTCTCAGAATGTTCCACACTAGTGAAATACCCTTTTCTGGTCTTATCAGGTGCAAAATAATATAATCTGCAAATAAAGCCAACTTTTTTTGATTAATATACCAATCATATGGTTGTTGGGAGGGTGGCTTAATGGCTAAAGTGTTTGCCTTACAAACACAAGGTGCAGGGTTTGAGTCTCACAAGGGATAATTGGCTAAGCTTGAAATGGCTCGCAAGGGCAGTTAGCTTAGTAATAAACTATGAACTATGAACCTATATCCTTGAATTTCTGAGTCCCTTATTTTCTTTGCCAGTGGCTCTAAATATAATGCAGATAACAAAGGGGAAAGAGGACATCCCTGCCTGGTTCCTCTGTTTAGACACAACTTAGAGAGGAACCCTTTAACTTTAATTTTTGCCTCTGATCCCCCATATAACCTCCTATTATATCAGGGAATGCAAATGCTTCCATTACCCAACCATTAAAATCCCAGGTAACAAAGCAGATCTCTGTTTTGATGGCAATCTCACTCCAGAATACTCCATAGAAATCCATCCACATTCCATTTACACCACGCGCACACACACACACACACACACACACACACACACACACACACACACACACACACATACACACACACACACACACACACACACACACACACACACACACACACACACACACACACACACACACACACACACACACACACACACACACACACACACACACACACACAGGCACACACATTAATTTATTTCAGTCAGCACCATTGCACTACCTTTAGTAAAAGAACAGTTTGGCTGAGAGGGAGGGACAAATCTTGTCTTGCATTGATTATTTTTTGAGTGCGCAATTCATAGTACACTATAACTGCAGATGAAACAGAATTTGCAGTTTCCATTATTTGGCCCCTCAAAAAAGAGTAGGTGACTTATCACCCTCATGTTATAATTTCCAAACAAAACAAAGTCATTAGGAAGTTCACCAGGGGAACAAAACAGCATCCTGAACATCCTCAGTAACAGCAGGAACACCAAAAGAACAAGCTTAAGGAAGCAGTTCATGCAAAGCAACTGCACAGCACAAGCAATAGACACCATCTTGAAAACTCAACATGCACAAGGAGTTGCATTTTGTTTTTGTTTATTGGAAAAATACATGCAACATCAGCTAAAGCATAGTTTTGCAACATGAAAAGTAGAAGCAAGCATAGCAGCATAATTTCATTTACTGAACAATAAAAAAAGATCACCTAACTACTGCAATTTACCAAAAAAAGGCATCCAAACAAGCATTTTAGGTGCTGACACATTCACCAACCAGAAGCACCAAAGCAAATAAATTTAACATCATATAAAGAAAATTTCTAAATCTGTTGCTGAACCCCAACAATGGTACAGTTAGCAAAAAAACATTTAATATGGTTTCCAGTTCCTCACAGCTATACAATCTTTCAGAAAACTTTTTATAAGAAAAAAACAAAACTTTCTTTGTTAATTTCTGATATCCTACACTGTAGACAAAATCTTTAAGAAAAGGCATTTTTCTGAACTAATGTCATTCTTAATATAGTACACCTCTTAAAAAACATAAATAGGTCATCCAAACCTTCCCATCTGAGGAAAAAAAATCCAGGGAATGGAAGCAACCCACCCACTTGTGATTACGTAACTCAAGGATCTCAGGAATCAGCTGCCATCACCAATAAACCCTAAGAATCATAGAATGTATAAGACAATTGGGCCATGTGGCCATTTATGCCCTACTAGTACTCACCCTTAGACCTTAGCTCCTTTTTCAAGGAGCAATAGGCCAGTTATACCCAGGAGCAAATTAATGAATTCACATCCAGTTGTTTAATTCCTTCTTAAAGGAGTTTATCTTCCAAATCCAAAAACTCCTTTCCAAAAAAACTAAAAAAACAAAAAAAAAAAACTTATACCCTGACTTCCACCTATTCAAAAGAGCCCCATAATAATCTTGTAAAACTCACCTCAAATACTTATCCTGAATTACTTTCCACAAGATATTGACAAACAGGAACAAGTAATACAATATCAAATGGAGCATTTCTAACCCTCCATTATTAGTCATTGATACAAACTATGTCTTTAGCTGAGGTTCTAATGGTTACCGCATCTTTTTATTTAAAAGCAGTCACCCTCCTTTCCACAAAGAAGGCCATGCACTCAGCACATCCCTTGCAAACCTTAACTGGAAAATCCCACAGTCCTTGCAGCTTATACTACAAGCTAGTAACAAATACTCTGAAGGAATAAAAAAACCTCTATAAGCTTTAGATCTTTTAAAGAAAAACTTGGTAATGGCAAACTAAACCATCCTCCTCTGCACCCAGTTTACTACACTTTTGTCTGTATAAACATTCAGGTATCCTGGCCTGACAATCAAGATACAGCTGCCTAGAAATGAAATGCTCCTGGTGATCCTGATTGACCTTATTATTATACTCAAATACCAAACATTAATTTATTTACTTATTTCTATTTGTTGACGAGAAATAATCAGACTGCACTAAAAGCTAATTTTCAGAATAAGCATGTGTAGAAAATGTCCACAGTTATACAACAGAGGTAACAAAAATCACCTGTACATGGATAGTTTTGAATGTGCATACAAAACAATTACAAACTACATATGTACATATATAGAAATTATCAGTAGTGAAGTCTGCAAACAAATACATTGATGGCGTATTGCAACAGTTAAATATAAGGTTAAATTAGTTTACACTATTGGAAAAAATGCACCAAGAAAAAATATTATTGTGGCTATTTAGTGCTCATCAATCAGCTGATGTGTGCAAAATCAAATATATTAACACAAATGTTAACGAGACTTCAACAGAGCAAATTAAAGTAAGAGAGAACCCTTTCAAATAATGTTATAAAGTGCCGTTAATTGTATGAAACGTAACAGAACAGTTAATGATGTTCCATGACAAATTGAATATAACTGCAAAAAGGTTACTAACGTTTCTACAACAGTATCTACATATAGTCAGGCATTTGTGAACTCCTAGGATTCTGAAGGTTTTTTACCATGTCAACAAATCAAAGCTGTAGCAAGGGGAGGGAGAAGGGGATAGCTGCCCCGGATTTAAGCAACTGGGGTCTGTACTGGCACTTTTGAAGGGGTACTGATTACTCGCCAGGAAAGGATCATGGGCATGCATTAAAGCAGCTGGAATTGTATGCGTACAGCTGCCTAAATGACAACCATTAGTGTAAATGTAAATGACAGGCAGGAGTTTTCTACACTAGCTCTAGTAAACAGCTAACATGTACTGTATCCACATAGCAGTTGTTTTCAACAGTAGTGTCAAGTTGCTTGAGTTGCTTCCTACATTTAAACAACAAGTACTTGTGTGACAGGCAGCAGTGGGGTACAATATCTGTAAGAAGCAGCTATTACCTATTCATATAATCGATGTTTATCATTTCATAGACAAACCACTTGTACCGTGTGCTGATTTTTAGCAGGACGTTACTATGCCTTGCACATAATGCCTGCTTGAACAGGCTGAATGCTTGTTCTTACTCCTGAATTGTCAACTTGAGTTGAGGAACTTAAAAAAAGTGCCTATCTTCTATCCTACTGTCTATACCAAATTGTAACCAGACAAAGAAGGGAGAGGAATGCATGCATCAATGTGATCTCTGAACCAGAGGTGAAATCAACTGCTATACAATTTTGCTGGACTTTAACCAGGACCTTAGCACCAAACATTCTGATTAATATAAAAGTTCATTAATGCTCTGGTTAGGGAGCATGTTGGTGCCTTTTTCCTTTGCCTTTTGTCTGATTACTTGGCATATTATGCTGGTGGAGTAAGGTGCCATTTCACTTAGTTCCATAAGTGCTCAATAATGATCCTGAGGGATTGATGAAAAACTGTATTGGGACTAGCTCACTTACCTTGCAAGAAAAGAAATGGGCATAAAAAATATGTTTAAGTGAATCAAATAGCCACAAATTCAGCAATAAATAACATAAGTAAATGAAAAGTGTAGTTGCCCTTCTGTCCTCATTGCTCTTTTTTTTCTTATTTCAGACTGTAAATAGGGTCAAATAAGATGGTATACAGTGATGTGCCAGCATTTATACATACATGTATATTCATATCTGCACTGGTGTGTGCATAAGATAGGGCAGACATTTACTTACCTTCCCATTCTGGTATTCACATTTCTCTTTGTTAAAATTTGCTTTCAGGCAGTTTGTCTGTTTCACAGTGAATTCAAGCTGGAATGTTGTTGCTTTGTCACTGTCCTGCATAAAAGTAGATGTATTAATCCTAAGAGAAATAAGGGAAATTCATGTTTCAATATCTTCTTCCAAGGATAATCTCTGAATCTCTTATTATATTTTACATCTTTGACATGAGATCTGTGGAATGGAGGAAAGAGGTAATGGGTCTTATTTCTTACCAGATCAGCAACCTGGGCAGTACCTCTCTACAAGGATGGGAGAAGGCATAAATGGACATCTGCCTGAATGGTATCTATCAGTAACTAATGTCACCAGAGTTGATCCCACACCAAGTGAGGGAGAAACAAAGAAACCTTCAGGAATATTGCCTATAGAAAACAAAACAAATAAGTGTCGCAGGAAGGGAAAAGTCTGGTTTATACGTGGTGACTCATGTTTATTGAACATAGCATGCTTGTAGCCAAGACGTGCTTAAATCCTGACACTGTAATAGAACTGGAAGAATTATGCACCCCTCAGTGGAGTACAACATCCGAAGACAAGGGAATGTTACTGATTTATAAATGTACTCGGGAAACTAGGGGGCGGTAGGTGTCTAACAAGCACAGTGGAAAAAACAAACTGAAATAATTAAACGGCTTTTTTATGCCATGATCTTCCAGTGTAGTTTAAGACACATGTAGGAGTTGATTTTTCTAGCACTACTGAATATAAAATCCTTCTGAACTGTAGTGAAATTAATCATACATTCATTATCTATCCTTTAAGAATAAAATCCTGTTAACATTAATAACATCAGTATAGTAATCACAGTAAGGTGCAGCCCTCAAACGTAGGCAGTGCAGAAGGACAAGTTGTAAACAGAACACACAAATACGATGAAGGATCTGTTTTCAAGAGATGGAAATGTACTTCAAATTTGTTTCAGCGGTAATGTTTAGAACAGCTATGCCAAACAATTCAGCTAAATTTAAATCTGTGCCATATTTAAGCACACAAGATACAAGTGCAGTTTTTCACAGTTTATGGACCTTATACAACCAAACTATGGATTTATACAAAAAGTCTAATTAATGTTGCACCATTAGGGATGGTTCTATAAAAATGGAGTAAATGATGAAAGATCAAACAGCAGTTATGGTGAAATGTACAAAATATTAATGAAGCATTGTAATGGAAGTTTGTTTCCTTTCATACTCAAGGTCATTTGTGTTTAGTGTCTCTCTTCAAACATATAGAAAACTTGAGGTCATTGCACCTGAGGTCATACTTCTCAACTGTTCCAGATTTTCACAGAAAGTCATTATTTTTGCTCATATTTTTGGTTTATTCTTCATAAAATGTGTGGTTTTCCAGGAAATCATTAAGGACTGAAGTCACTAAATAATGACAGACATTTGACTTTCAGAATTTATATATTTCAGAAAATGCATGCTAATGCAAAATTGATTATTCTATCAACTTTCTAAGTTTATAAGAACAGTATTTAAAATCTGTCCCTATTTTGGGGGCTTTATCCCCCCATTATTTTTGGTTTTGTCCAGATTTCTGATGGTAAATTATGCAATCCTTTTTAGCTTTTGTTCAGTTCAGCGTAATTGTCATTTGATCCTTCAGCTCTCAGTTGTCCTAATAATACTTATCTAGGACATGCAAGGTGCAAAAGTTGTTTAATATATTGAAATACTATATGCTCACTAATACAACTGTTTAGTCTGTGAGAATCTTGTGCTACCCACTTATATCAAGAATATTTTTAATGTATCTTAACTTAGTTGTGGGTTGACATTTGACACACTCCCTAACACAAACACCATTTGAGGCAAGCACACTTCTACATTACCATTCAACTGGGCAGCATATTTGTTTCAAAACAGCTACAATGCAATTACAGTGGAATCAGGGAAAATTAAAGCAAGCTGTTTCCACACCAGTTCTTTAATGTTTCTCTGTTGATCTAAAGCTAGTGCCTAATTGCAGGTACACAATTGTCATTATTATTACCACATTTGATACTTACACTGGTTATAGAGTTGACCAGGGAATACAACTTGAATGCCTCTTGTGTTCTGCTGACTTCATTGAAAGAATTAACTGCATAGTCTAGTGCTATGTCCTGAAGTCTCATGATCCCTTCTGCGGAGCTGGCTTCAGTAACCACAACCGCACCTATCACATTCAGCAAGATAGCAATAGACAAGTGTGTGTCCATCTTCCCTTAGCTTTAGCAAAACAAAAGTGATTTTGGAGTGACACTTAGTTTTTTGGCTTTGCTTACGTTATTTGGGCTGGCTCTAGATTAACTTATTAAGCTTCTGTTTACACTGCATAGTAATGTTGCAACAGCACATGTACTGTGGCAGAAACCTCTAGCAGCAATATACTGTTATACTCCACTCGTTATGACTCTGGATGGTTTCACAATTAAAAGAAAACTATAAAAAAATCCATCTCATTATCTGACAGACTAATCCATGTCTTCCTTAAAAAAGAAGAGATGACAGCTGTATTTTCAGCGTTACTGATATTATACCCAAAATGAGGAAGCCAGCAGCAAAGCAAATATATGTAAAAAAATAATTTATCTCCAAACAAAAACATATTTGGTGAAATGTGATAAAGTCACTTTGCAAAATTGTCCAAAAAAACAACTAATGTCATTTATGCACTTATGTGCTGGCATTGCTAATGCAATCTGCCAGAGATACAGGACATTTGTACGCAGCTGCAGATTTTTGTATGAGCATATAACAATTTGATACTTGATAATACTGTTTTCAAAAGAGGTGTACCATTTTCCTACATGCCATATGCATATTGTAACTCAGTCTGCAATCCACAATTTTGTCTGCAGGTATGCATTTCTTGTGTGAGTGTGTGTATATTTACCCCGTAGACTGGTATCCTATCCAGGATTGCTTTCTCTGCCTTGCAGTAGCTGAGTGTTAGGATAAGCTATGCCTCCTTAATAACTAGGATGAAGCAATTAACAAGGAATGACTGAAATATGATCAATTCCCTTAGAAAACATAGATTAAGCTTCAATCCTCGGTGGCCTTATTTTTTCTTGATCCCTAATGTTATCTACAACACACTGGTACATATAATTAAAGATCTACACCATGGGCATTTTATTTCTCTGCCTTACAGATCACATTATCAACAGCAGCAAATTAACTATCTCATTGTAAATGACAGGCAAATTGTACATACTTTGGGAACCAAATTAGAAAGAGTTTGCTAAGTAGCTCATAATGTCATAAAAAGCACCAGATGAAAGTGATTACTATAACTGGGTCAGATGTCTGTACTGAGATGGGGAGGCAGAGCAACATTACCTTCAATGCTTCCAGCATATCCTATAGACCCTGGGGTTTTACTGCCTTGAATTTACATTCCATAGATAAATCCTGCCTCCATGTCAAGTTATGATAGAGGTGTGGTTTCTTCCATTTTACAATTGTACCCCTTGGTGTTGGAGACAGCTTCTATAATAAAAACAGCTTAGTTGTGTAGCTCCATTCCAGAAGGCTAAGAAAACTGCTATTTGAATGTCTTGGGCATTACCCCCTTCTTTATGACCGTAGTAGTTTATTTTAGTAACTGTACAACCCACTAGAAACCACTGAAAGTGTTTTCCTATCACTTTTACTCTAATGTCAGCTAAACTACATGGCACACTCACCATGATAGACTAGCAACTCAGCATAAAGAAAGAGCAATTTTTCTTGGAGCAAGGAAGAGACAATCCAACAAATCTGGTTTTCAGACATGTCAGAGATTAAAACTAGCCTTGACTAATAAACTGAAACTGACAACTGAGCAGTGAAGGTGACATTGCTGAAGCTGAAGAACCTTATGGAAGCCACCATCATCAGGAAAGTCAGATGACAAAGAGGGTATGCATGTGTCAATTACAGCCAAAGAGTGATAACTTTAAAAAATAGACCCTGTAATAAGATCATTCAATTGAGATCAAAAGAAGGCATTAAAGGTTTCATCATAGCAACATTTCAAGAAGAACAACTGTCCAAATTAATACAGGTAACACAGTCCTTACTGGCGGTCATGCAGAGCCCCCCCATCAGACATTGGAACATGGACCTGTTCATTTCCAGCATCCCAGACAAATATGTTTAAACTGTTAAACTATACTGATAAAATGAGACTCTTTGACATCACTAAAGTAAAAACATTTATGACTTAGGGATGCCAAGTCTGGAGCTATGAAGATTACTCTGCGAAGCCAACATCCAATAGGAAGGACTATCTGGCATCTGTGCAATGTGCTACTGTAAGGCACTGCCTACAGTTTTCAAATATGTTATAATATTGTCTTGTCTGCTGAGTGTAAAAACTGTTCATCAGCTATATATACAGAACTTACTGTATCCTTTTCACAGATTAATTTATTTGATCATGCCCTAGATAATTTAACTAGGCAATTACTGGCACCTTTGGTAGCCTCACTTACTCCTAACAACCTGTATGTCCAGGAAATTTGCTTCTCTTCCCAGCGAGCATGGTGCATCTCTTTCAGTGAACCCACAGAGAGGAGACAATTCATCTGATGTCACAAGGAGCCTTAAGGATTTGCCCAGAAAAAACAGCAGGGATACAGCACCTCTATGTGACAAAAAGCAGTGAGTGTGATGTCTTATCAGATGGAGAGAACAAATGTACAGCCAAGAGTTTCAGCTGGAGGAACAATCCCCCAACCAGATCTCTACCACAGCCATCCTTAATACTTCTCAGTTCTCTGCAGAGTGTAAACCATGAAAAGATCCATTGTCAGAAAAGAGCCATCCTTTAAGATTTACCAGCAATATAACCTAATTGCAGCTTTGTCAAAGATAGACTCCTCATAGGAATACAGAATATATGTGTGTGATTGAGAGGGAGGATAGAGGAAAGGTGAGGATGCAAGGAGTAGAGGTGGCGAAGAAGGATGAGTTTAAATACTTGGGGTCAATAGTTCAGAGTAACGGTGAGAGTGGAAGAGAGGTGAAGAAGAGAGTTCAGGCAGGATGGAGTGGGTGGAGAAGAGTGTCAGGAGTGATTTGTGACAGATGAGTACCTGTAAGAGTGAAAGGGAAGGTATACAAGAGGGTAGTGAGACCAGCTATGTTATATGGGTTGGAGACAGTGGCACTGACAAAAAGGCAGGAGTTTGAGCTGGATGTGGCAGAGTTGAAGATGTTACGATTTGCACTGGGTGTGACGAGGTTGGACAGGATTAGGAATAAGTATATTAGAGGGTCAGCCCAGGTTGGAAGGTTTGGAGACAAAGCCAGAGAGGCAAGATTACGTTGGTTTGGACATGTGCTGAGGAGGGATGCTGAGTATATTGGGAAAAAGATGCTAAGGATGAAGCTACCAGGTAACAGGAAAAGAGGAAGGCCTAAGATAAGGTTTATGGATGTGGTAAGAGAGGACATGCAAGTGGTTGGTGTGACAGAGCAAGATGCAGAGGACAGGAAGAAATGGAAACAGGTGATCCACTGTGGCGACCCCTAATGGGAACAGCCAAAAGAAGATGATGATGATGATTATATATTTTTCTCTCCTGGAAGTTTCCACCCATCTCTAAACTTAGCTATTGCCATGCTTGCCAGAGTGCAATGAATTACTGCAAAGCTGTACTGGTTAGCTTCTTTATTATCTTTGCACCGCATTTGTCTACGGGTTCATAGATTCATAGGTACTTACCAGGCTATTGATCTGTGAAGCCTCACCTTGCATTCCCATGGTAGTTTTTAGCCATTACATTTTGCATACAAATAACCCAGAAATAGGCTATACAAGGATATAGTGGGACATTTACATATTCCCCTTTCCACAAAGGACAGCGATACTAAACTAGGGGTGAATTTGTAATTACCTGTCACTTCATCCAAATTATGTCTGAAGAGAGTAAGAGAAGTACTTTACTTTATGTAGAGTGGAAGATGGTTCTACTGAATTAGTATTCTCTGTGGTATATACTTATCCATCCAACATGAGAGATTGAGATCAGTTGTTTATGATACCATTGCAAACCTGTGATAGCTATGACTAAACAGGGTCTGCTGAAGCTCTGTATTAAAGGTACAGGTCTCCCCTCAGTAGTCCATAGGATACTTAGAAGAGGAACAAGGTTTTGAGATAGACTGCATAGTTTTTACAGTTTAGGCCCTTGATGCTTTTAGTGAAAAAGTGTAGTGGTTGTTTCATTGTGAGAAGGGTTTGGACAGTACATTGAGAAAGGGGCTGAACTGAGTACCAAGCACAGTGGAACAATTACATCCTTGGATCTGTATGTAGTATGTTTAGATATAAGCTCTGTGATGAAAGAGGACTTCCTTACAACAGTGGATATGTGGTGGATCAAAGGAAAGTTCACTGATGACGTAGATTCATAGATCCCTAACTATGGAATCAGTTTTTTAGGAATATGTTGTCAATGTGATAGTTACAAGTAGACTCATGCTTGCCAAAGCATACAGTTATGTACCTCTTGGCATTTAGTTTTAGTCCATGTTTTTGACAGCAGTTATTTGTTTGGGACAAGTCCTCTTAGAGGATCTTGGTGTCCTCTGTGGAGTATGGCACCAATCTTAAAGTCATCTTCAAACTTAGTCAGCCACAAATCCTTAATATTAGCTTTGACTTAATGAGACGTGCCAGAAAGCAGTGGCCCAATGACTAAACCCTGGGGTGCACCACTACTGACAGGAGTTTTAGAAGCGGTAAAGCCACCCAACACAACTTCCTCAGTCCTGTTTGTGAGCCAGTTTGCTATTGAGTGCATTACAAAGGGATTAACATTCATTTGGGAGAGTGTATCCACAATACTTGAATGATGTTGAACACGTTTATGAGCTCTAGATATGTAGTGTACACTGGTCTGCCCTTGTTCATTGCTTCAGTAACTTTTTCAAAGAAGTCAACCAGGCTAAGTAGGCAACACCTGCCCTTGATGAACCCAAACTAGGTTGGGTCAAGGCTTTGTAGTTTACCTATATCCTTTTTTATTAATTCCATAATGATTCTTTATATAGGGTCATGCTTATAGTCTATAATTAACTGGGTCTGTTGAAGCTCCACATTTGTGAAAGGAAGTTTATGGTTCTGATGACATCTAAAGAGCATGTGACATTTCCTCAATTGCCTTACTCAGTTCTAGATACTTTGCTGCAATAGATTATGTATTAGCAGGAGTGGCTTTAGGTCAACTGGTGCCCTAGGCAAAAGGGCTCCACGGTGTCCCCCACCATACCACCCAGTGCCCCCATCCTTCTCTACCTATACCAAATAAATATTGGAAAAGTGCCCCTACTACTGCAGCACCGTAGGCAGCCGCCTAGTTGGCCTGTGCCTAAGGCCGGCTATCTGTTTTAGTGAACACTGGTAAAGTAAAATGCAGACTTTTGGTTTTGTCTAGTGAAGATTTTATTTTCAGTTTCTTCCTTCCTGTAGTATACCACTCCTTCCTTTCGGTAGTCATATTCTGCTGTTTAAATAACATTAGAGCAGACCATTACTTAGAAATGTCATTGGTGTTTACAATGTGTTTTAGTATAGGACGTCCTGCTATGTATATGGTTACCTTGTTTTTCTAGAGTAATTGCATTACACTTTCCTAACCTTCTGTACTATAATGTACATCCCTACCAAACACACACCCTTAGTGCTTCTTGCTTGAGATGACTGAGATTTCCAGTTCTATATTTTTTCAGTTCTATATTTTGTATCAGCGATAGCTTTAATAGTGTAGTGATGTTTAAATGCCTAACAGTCAGGATGTGAAAGTATCACACTACATATAAACATATTCACAACCAAAAAAGGATAATCTCTTTGTAGGAGTGACCAAAATTGCATGCCAACAAGCAATGTGCCATTTTGATCACTGGCTAAATTTTAATCTGTGTAGTCTGGCCTACACCTGCAAGGACGGTGTGCTTTTGCTAGTCAGCAGTACATTAAACTGGTCCTTTTCAGATAATCTCCATATTAGTGAGAGGATATGGGTCTTAACCAAACTTTCCACATCTACTGGACCATATATCTTAGGTAGATTTTAAGGCTATATCGCTGCTTTGCTGGCTTTTCTTGCTTCTCTTTTTACTGAACTATTATGTTCAATAAGTATCTTGATCAAAAAGACAGAGGGTTTTAATATTGTTCAGAATGCTGGACAGATCCACTGTAACAGTTAAAAAGAATGTCTCCATATACAAATGTCTCCCTGTAGAAAAGTTGGCACTAGTAGCAATGAGTGCCGGTACACTGAAAAAAAAGACCAAAAATACAGGAGAAGAGTGAATATCAAACATCACTTTTCTCCTTTAAACTTGTTTTTTGTAAGGGGGCTAGTCCCTTGCATCCTGATGTGCTGGGCATACACTGCCCAAACTTATATATACCAACTTTGACATTGCTATACTACAGAAAAAATGGAATATTCCTTCAAATGGGCATCTTGGACCTGCTATATGTAAGTCCATTTTTTTTCAGCCATTCAGTTTCTGTATTTTAAGGTTCTGACATTTCAAATGGTTACTGAAAAGAACATCAAAACCATATGCCTTGTTAACACCTGAAAGATCTTAGTGTAAAAGAATGTTTGGTGCTTTAAGAATCTCTTGGACTCAGGTTGCATAGTTTTCATAGTTGCAAAGAGTGAATACTCTCCTCAGACCTACTAAAAGGACACAGATGATTCAGTTTAACCTTTGCCCTCTTGATGATGGAGAGGTTAACATTAGTTTTCTGGCTGCCGCAGTGAAGCAATACCAGAATATAGTGATTATATTCATTTAATCCAAAAGCCCCAGAATTTCAACAGTAGCTGGCCCAATCAGTGGAGTAGTACTTATAAAAACATTGGGAGTATGCACATCTTACCATGGTGGGAGTTTTAAGTTAGACATGAAACCCTGCTATGTGCCCAAAGTAATACGCATCTCTGAACTTTATAGTGCAAAGCAAACAATGAGTGTGGTTTGACAAGTCATTGTGTTATAATAAAGCTTTAAAACAAGAGGCACTTATGTAATGCAGTAAGCTTAAAATGTATCTTGGTACATGCCCTGAAGATCTCTCAAACAATTAGAAAGAATGCCTATCCAAGTTTGAGCTTTGGGAAACAAACTGGAACACTTCCAGGCATATTGCTAAATTGAAAAACCAAACCAATGAACTATTAGTTGAACCCTTATCAATAAAGAAAGAGATTATGATATTTTACTCCCAGGTCTGTGACTTCGCAATACCAATCACAGTGTACACAACCTTAAAATAAAGATATTCCTAGATGGTCTGAATCTCGCATACTTAAACAAAACCTGCATGCCTTAAGAAGCACCAATGGAGGAACTGAATTATTCTACTGTAAATTGTCACAACTGTACTATAAAATCATCCACTTAACAGGAAATTTTAGATATAATCTCATGGAATGACTTCTCACAGTTAATATGAGAACCAAATACAGAAAATAACATTCTAGACATTGTTGTCACCAGATGTGGAAGGATGATACCAACCTTTGGAAATTCAGGTTACAATTCAATATTCTTTGAGTTACTTTTCCAACAAACTAATCCAAGCTCGACTAGAAAGAAATACAACTACCAACTCTTTAACTACTTTGAAATTGTAGTCATTGTCAGAGATCGACTGGGCAAATGTAACACATAATGATCTTGATTGTGGTTATCAGAGAATAGAAAATACACTAGCAGAATCTTTAAACAAAACTGGCTAATGTATTTGGTATTAGTGCTAAAAAGGTTTCTATACTGATGAGATCATAAATTAGTCAAACTTTTAAAAGAAAAAAGAAACACAGTCATATGACACCATGAACATCCCACTGCTAGAAATAAACACAAACTCAATAAGATCTCAAAAAATGAATATAAGCAGAGAAAAAAATCAAATACAAGGCAAAACTAACTAATAACTCACAGGATAAAAAACAATATTACTAGTTTTAGTTTATTAATTATGTGGTGCAGTGTAGTTACTCTGTTGACTCTATAATCCATGAATGCACTAATCTAATATTATTGATCCAAAACAAATAGCAAAAACCATTAACAAATACATTTCAAGTATTTTTGATTCAAATATTACTTTTAGTTCAAACTGTCATCAACTAATTATAACATCCAAAGATGTCTACCCTATTATCCCCATTGATGCTGTCAGAAATTCACCCAAAAAGCTGGGAATAATCCACCAGGACAAGATATCATTCTCATAATTTTACTGTCCAACTTACATGAGCCTTTGTGTCCAATACTTCATGCCATATTTAATGGACTTTTAGCTAAATGATCTGTCCCAGACTAATGGAGGAAATCTTCTATAACTACCATTTTTAAAAAGGGTAATAAACTGGAAATTCAGAACTATTGATCAACAGGTTTCACTTCATTAAGTGGTAAATCTTTTAAAAGATGTTTAACTCAACCTGTAAATGGTGACATGCCTGTGACCAGTTAAGAGCTCTCAGTGCTTTGATGCAGCCATGCAGGTAATCTGAATAACCTCAGTGCTGCAGTTGCTCTCTTTGAACCCCGCAGTTGCAATCTTATAAGTGATTATATGAATCCTAAAACTATTGGAAACTGTAGCTTAAGATATTATTGCAGTGTTGGCATTTGTTTTGAGTGCAGTATAGTTTTCCAAAGCACTGTATTTCTGCTAAATGTCTGTACTTTTCCTGGCTGATTAATAAAGAAACCTGAATGCATTTTCTGCAATGTTAAGCTTTTTTTATACAACACTGTTAACTGTTTGCTGGCATTGTTATGAGTGCAGTATAGACTTTCTAAAGGATTACTTGTGTCACTGAAGTCTATAGCTTTCTACGCTACTTGAAAGTAGAATGTTATATATTTTTCTGCAGTGTTAAGTGATGAATGCACTGCTACAGTTTGCTCCTGACAATAATATAGTTAATCAGAACTATAATAACTCAGATATTTTGTAGGACTGTTATTGCATTATAGCATTTATACACTATATGCAAGCATTATTTGAAATACCATCTTAAAGGTTATAAGCTGTTAACAATGGCAAAATGTATGCATTCCAAAAAGACTTTCATAGAGAAGTACTTGCACAACTAATTTATTGTAAAATATAAATGCTTTAATCGTTTTGCTGACATAGTCCATTATTTATGTAGTATAAAACTCTGTATTCTAAGGATTTTCATTGTATAGTGTCTATTATATGATGAATTCCAGTTGCTTATGACATTATAATGTGTATTTATGACAAAGAAGTGTTCTATTCATGTTATAAACCATATCCATTAGGCTATGACCTTTGTATGATAAGTATGCATATTAATGTTGCTCTCTGTCTCTGTCTTTCTCTCTACAGTAGCTGCTCTTCTTCTGCTCGTCCACATCTATATGCTAAAGTATAAAGACTAGCCACTCTTCAGTCCTGCATACCTTTCTACTCTCCCTGATCTCCTTCCATAGACATGCCATATGACTGCCACAGGTTTTTAGTGGAATAGTGGTACTTTTTACAGTGCTATATATCAGAATATTTCCCTGAAGTGTAAAATAAGCCACCCATTATGAAAGTGCCACTTATACTGCTATCACAGTTTGTATTTACTAAGCTACTGCCTCTTTTATCTTCCAGCATTTACCCCATTTTTAACATAATCTACAAAGTACCACTGCAACTCCCACTTGTCCTGAAGTTAACTGAAAATAAAACAACGCTAGCAAAAATAAGTAACAACAATCAAGACCTCCCGAAAGGATTGCTTAAAAAGTGTGCTCAATATTTTTATCTGCTTGCAATAACCTTTCATAGGATCATAAGATCATAGGAGGTTTCTAGGCTATTGGCCCTAAGGCCTTTACAAGCCTAGCCATGTTATATTCTTGTTCCCTTATGGACCAAGATATATAGACTATGTTTGCATGCAAATCTAAGATCAGCACCATGTGCCCCCATCTAAGAGGGACTTAGGTGAAACCCCCTGTATAGATTTATGGGTGCCCATTCAATTGTCCAGGTTATGCTTAAATAAGGTCATTGAGGAGCTCTGTTTTACATGAATTGGGAGTTTGTCGCAGAGGATAGGCAACTTCTGGGAGACATATCTATATCTCCAGCATGTCCTCTTAATATTGCAGGCTAGGTTAAGATCCCTAGAGTGAATGAATCTTGTCCCATTGGATTTATGGATGTGCAGTGGCTTCATGAAGGCAGGGTCTGAGACTACTCTGTAGGCCAGCCACAAGTCACCTCTAAGCAGTCTATACAATACTGACTAAAGTGATAGGGCCTTCAGTCTGTCCATGTAGGTCATGTGTTGTAGGCCCCGAATTTTCTTGGTGAGAAACCTCTGGGGTCTCTCCAGTTGCTGCAGATATCTGGTGAGGTTCATACTGAAGGGAGTATTGTACTCTATTATTGGTCTGATGAGAGCCATGTACAGGGGGTTATAACCTCCTTAGCTTTGGATGCTATACCCTTGTTTATAAAGTGTGTGACACAGAAGGTCTTCCTTACTACTGTGGACACCTTATGATCAAAATTAAGGCTGCTGTCAACTTGTGTTCCTAAATCTCTCACCACTGGGTTTGAACTTAGGGGGCATATTATTAATGTTGTGATTAGCAGGGGCTTCTCCTTTGATGAAGGGGATGATAATGCATTTCTTTGAGTTTAGTTTAAGTCTGTGGCTTTGACACCAGTCATTTATCTGTGTAAGCCCATTTTGTAGTATGTTGACATTTTTGGGGATTCAATGAGTGTACCCAGTTTGCAATCATCAGCAAATTTGGTAAGGCATAGGCCATCTATTTTTGCCTGGACTTCTAAAAAATAAATACCAAACAGAAGGGGGCCTAGCACAGATCCCTGTGGAACATCACTGGTAACAGATCTGCTAGCAGATTTGGCATCCCCAATTTTGTCTGTGAGTGTTCTGTTTGTTAGCCGGTTGGCTACCCATCTAGTAACGTAAGGGTTAATCTCCAGCTGGTTGAGCTTCTCAATAATGCCTGAGTGAGTAATTGTGTCAAAGGCTATGGCTAGGTTGAGATAGGCAGTGTGAACTGTTTTACCTTCATCCAGGGCCTTGGTGACATTCTTGAAGACGTCCACCAGGTTCAGCAGGCAAGATCTGCCTTTAACAAAGCCAAACTGGGTCAATTCAAGAGTTTGAACACCACCTATATCCTTATTGATAAGTTCCATGATAATTCTGTCCATGGCCTTGCAGATAAGGCTGGTAAGACTTATGGGTTTATAGTTCCCAGAGTCAGTTGAGGGACTCCCTTTGTGCAAGGGGATTACAATTGCTGTTTTCCACTCAGCTGGGGCAAAGCCAGTGCTTAGACTGAGATTGAAGAGTGTGCTTAGCTTTTCTGCTAACTCCTGTTTTATACCATTTAATAAGCAGCCTAGGATGCTGTCCAGTCCCACAGAGGCTGTGTTTTTTACACTAGAGAGTGCAAATATGACCTGCTCTATGGCAATACTAGGCAGAGGACTGGTATGTTATGGGATATGATTGGTGGGGACAGGGGAGTGAAGTTTACACCAAACCTGTCCCTTAGCAGGTTGTTGATATTCTCAGGTTCAGTATAAGTGGTACCATACACAGCTAGTTTGGCACAAAGTTGGGCCTTCAGTTTTACATTTTGAATGCAGCTAAAGAATACTTTGTGCTTTACTTTAGCTAGGGATGCTAATTTAGTTTCATAATCAGCTTTAGAGGACTTTAGAAGATGTCTGATCTGCTTGTTTTACACATTGGAAGGAGTTCTTCCTTTGCTGGGACCATTCCCTCTTGTTTTTTGACAGCAGTTTCTTTCTCTTCTTGTATAACCTATTTATGCTGGATGTCCACCAGGGTAGCTTATTTTTTCGTGAAGCTCGATTTGATCCATTCCGGTATGGCTGAGTCTGTACATTTGTAGAGGTGTTTATACAGGACATTTATGTACATCTCAGTATAGGGGTCATTGCTGTCATTGTTGGCAGGGAGAGGGTCTGAAACTATTGATGCCATCGCTCAGTAAGCTGTAGCTTGCTTTGGAGAAATGTTTTAACCTTTTTGATCCTGAGGGTGGGTCAGGTACGATTGTTACATTGAATGAGACTGAGTTATGATCGGATATTACCAGGGAGGGCCCCACACATGGCATGGTGCAGCGATCCCCCATGTTGGTGAACACTATGTCAAGGATGTTGGAGCCGCTTGTGGGGGTGCTGACTAACTGCTCCAGAACATTTGTGTTAACAAAGTCCAGGAACCTTTGCGTGAGCACATTTGTGCTCATATATGTTACCCAATCGATGGAAGGATAGTTAGTCACCCACGACTAGGGTATTTGGCTGTACTGAGAGTGACTCAAGTAGGTCCAGGTAGGCTGTGTGGTTTTCTTGGTTCATGGTTGGGAACCTATAGCTAACAATGATGTGGAGGGGGGCTTTCCTACAGTTTGTTGGTCTTGGAGTAACTCTAGGGAGTCGTACTGTTTAACCAGTCTAGAGGTGGCTATGTCTTTAATGAAGATAGATACTCCTCCTGTCTTGATTTTTGTTTCACTTTTGTTGTGTGGTCTGAATGTGTGGAAGACATTGTACCCTGCATGACTGGGGTACTATCCGAGGCCTTGAAACATGTCTCTGTGACTATGCAGACATCAGCATCTTCCAGGGAGAGAAGTGTTTCAAGTGAGTGCAGTTTCTGATTAGGCTCCTAGCATTAAGCAGTATAATCTTTAGTTTGTTTCTGGAGGGCATTTTTACATCAGGAATTTTGCTCTTATGACATTGCCTAAAAAGGCACTACGGGGAAGGCAAATGCCTTTGCCAGCAAAGTAAATACTAGAAGCAACAGGTGAAAACCATCTCTGGAAAACCAGTGTGGTGTGTCGACCATATCATCCCAAGCTGTCAGATAGCAGATCCTCCTGGATTGACACCAGAAGCTAAGCCAATTGTTGAAGTCAATCATTTTTTTGTTTGCATTGTAGCATCATCCTGGGTGAGGGAAGAATGCTGCTTAGGGCTAGGGACATACCTGCCTGGAACACATAGTCTGAAAGCTCCGTCATGTCTCTCTTCATATAGTCCAGTGAGGTATGTCTCAAGTCATTCACTCCACCAAGGACTTTGACAGAGTCATAACAGTACTTGGTGGATCCTAGCACCAGACAGGCAGCTGACTGTGACCTTCTATTTGCCCAGCCTAGTGATGGGGACATCTATGTATCTCACTATGGAGTTAGCTTTGATCAAGACATTTTTTTAGGCAGGTTTTGACTTAGGGTTTTACTGGTTGAGACACTGATGCATGTGTTATTTATTTATTTATTTATTTATTTATTTATTTGCAGTTGGTTTACCAGGATAGTCCATTGGGCCAATTGAACCCATTTTCAATGGAGTCCTGGGGAGAAAAGCTCCAAATAAGGTTACAGTAGGATTTACATCCATATTACAATAATTACAAGAATTTTACAAATATAATATACAATATGTGGTAGACAGAGTACTGTTCACATTAAAGTTAGAGCAAACACTTTTAGGAAGAACAACTGGTGGTAAACATTTTAGATGATACAGTCTAGAGAAGGTAAGCATTTCAATTTAGAAAAGTAAGAAACAATTGCAACAGAGCTGACAATGTAGTGAACAAAAATTGTTTTTTCAGTATGGATCATGAAGGATGTGAGCATGAGCATTCCCAGAAAGTAGGTGAGAGTGAAGAGATTTTTTGAATGTAAGGTGGTTGAAAGTGGTGCGAATGGCAGGAGGTAGGGAGTTCCAGAGTGCAAAGCTAAAGTTTAGGAGATTTTTACCAGGGGGCTTTGGTTTATATAATTCGATTAGATTTTGGTTGTTAGATCTAAGTATCCTGCTGGGAAGGTGAAATTTAAATGCAGAAGAAAGAGATGGACAGAGGTCAGGTTTGAAAATGAGCTTATGAGCAAGAGTAAGTTGAGAATAGATAAGTTGGTTAGGAAGTTCAAGCCATTTTAATTTATGGAGTGAAGAGCAGTGATGGCTTGAAGATTTATGGCTGGTAGCGAATTAGCAATTTTATTGTAACAGGAGGAAAGTTTTGTTTTAAGGGAAGATTGGATGTTGGTTAGCAGAGGGGCTCATTATAGAAGAGAGGGATGAGGAATGAGGTAGAGAGTGATTTTAGTGGAGGGTGTAAGGTAGCTTTTTTTGGTATAGCATGCCTAGTTTTTGATGTGTTTTTATGTTGTGTTGAATGTGATAGTTGAATTTAAGGTGACTGTCTATTTGAACACCAAGTAATTTAGCATTGGACACCAATTCAGGGATGTGTTGTTGTGGCTGTTAATTAATAGAGAATTAGTACTGGTAGAGATGTGTTTAGAGGTAAATACCATTAGTTTGGTTTTAGAGGCATTAAGAACAAGGTGGTTATCTTTCATCCAAAGTTCAGTGGAAGAGAATGCATCTTGTGTAAGCTTTGTAGTACTGGGAAGGATGTAGCAGTGCAGATGATAGTTGAATCATCTGCGTATTGGATCTAACTGGAGAATGGAATAGAGTTGTGGAAGTGGTTGATGAATATATTAAATAGGACAGTATGGAGCCCTGGGGAACTCCGGTTGGGGTATTTAGAAAAGAGGATGTGGCCTTTTCCATTTTACTGCTTGATGTCTATTTGATATGTAGCTAGAGAACCAGGACAGTGAGGAAGGAGATAAGTTGAGTTGAGAGAGTTTGGTTAGAAGGAGCTTGTGAGAGATAGTGTCAAAGGCCTTTGAAAGATCAAGTAAGAGGGTAGAGACAATATGACCTGAGTCCCGAGCTTTATTTACAGTTTCTATGAAGGAGAGGAGGGCTGACATAGTGCTGTGTCTAAAACCATGCTGAGTTGGAGTGAGCAGATTATTGCCCAAGAGGGTAGTAGCTGTAAATGGATACACTTTTCTAGGAATTTAGAGATGGGGGATAGGATAGCTATAGTTTGCAATATTGTTATTATTTCCACCTTTGTGTAAAGGTATGATGTAAGCCTTTTCCAGATTTGGGGTACCATGTTTTCTTGGATAGGCGGTTAATTAGTATACTGATGGGGTACGCTATGGCCTCAGCAGAAATGCTGAGGAAGTAAGAAGGAATGTTGTCAGGGGCATTGGAGCATGGTTTTAGTTTTAGTAAAAGTTTTTTATTGTGGTTGTTGGAATTGGTTTTAGTGATAGAGGTGTGTGAAGAGGGGTGATAGAGATGGAGAGGAGTGGTAGTAGAGTTGGAGGAGTGGGGAGGAGGTGTGTGAAGAGGGGTGACTGAGATGGAGAGGAGTGGAGATGGAGGAGTAGGGAGGAGTGCTGGTGGGAGAAGTGGAGGATGGAGAGGTATTGGAGAATGAAGATGTTAGTTTGGAGATGGAATCTATGAAAAATGTGTTGAATTGTGTAGCTAAGTCCTTGTCAAAGCATTGGGGTCAGGAGTGGGGTTGAGTAAGTTGCCAGGATTGATAAGGGTAGATATTCCTTTCCAGAACTTCTGAGGGTTTGTTTTATTATTGTTTTGAAGTTTGGAGAAATAGTTTTGTCGATCAGCAATAATGAGCTTTTCACTTTATTTCTGAGTGTTTTGAATTCAAGATGGGAGAGGAGATTTATTTTTATGGTAAAGTGCCCAGACTTTATCTCTGTGTTTTTAGTTTTATTCTTTTGGAGCTTAGGGAGCATGGTGATCTAGGATATTTAAAAGGTTGTGTTAAAGTGAGCTACGGCATCATCTAGGGTTAGAGTTTTTAGAATATCCCAGTTGATTCCTTTTAGAGAGTCATTGAAAGCTGTTGGTTGAAAGTTTTTGATTTAATATAGTTATGTGTTCTTAGTAAAGGTGTAAAGGTGGGCAGGTGATCACTGGAGTCTGGAAGTGTACCACTGTCAGAGAAGTAATGAGGGTGAGAGACTAAGATCCAGTCTAGAATGCTACCTGAAGATAGAGTTTTGGAGGTTGTGGAATTAATTAGCTGTGAGAAGTTGTAAAGGTTTATGCTAAGTGGACTTGTGTTTGACTGAATGGAGGACCAGTTTATGTTAGTATCACCTAGGATTATTATTTCGTTGTTAATATTTGTGGAGAGCCAGAAAAGTATATTTTCTGTGTTTGTGTTTATTAAGTTGAAATTTTGTCAAGAGTATTTCTGCATTGTTGAATTTGGGAATAGGCTTGTTATAAGGGGTGACTGACAGGGAGGATGAATACAGAAGAGCAACACCACCACCTTTTTTGTGGGATCTGTCTTTTCGGATGATATAGTAGTTTGGTGGTGTTATCTCATGGTCTTTTATGTGAGACTTTAGCCATGTTTCAGATATAGATAAAATGTTGGGTTTGTTGTGTGAGAGCCAGGCATGGAGGCTTGGGATTTTGTTTACTATGCTTTGAGAGTTTAAGTATAGACTTGTCAGTGTTGGAAGGGTTTGAGGGGCCAGGGTTGGGATGTATGTCTCCTGATAGTAGGGTAGTAATTAAATATAGAATAATATTGGTTAGGTGTTTGGATTGCTTAGAGTGTGTGTTGTACTTTAATGCATTGGTAAAGTCTGGGTTGAACTTTGATGCATTGGTAAGGTATGGATTAGCTGCTGTTGTGAATGAGTGTTTATAGGGGTTAATGAGTTTAAAAGTAAAGAATAGTTGAACTTTTATAGGATAGAGGTATTGTGATGTGAGGTTTTGATGGAAATGTAGGATAGGTTGAGGAGTAATAATAGTTGTGGGGTGTAGGTTAAGGGTTTTGAGAACATAGTGTAGGAGGTTATTTAAAGTGAAAAGTGAAGGTAGGCCTTAGGCTCTGACTGTGGTGTTGTGGAGTAGTGGATTAGGGATGTGGGCTGGGCAGTGAAGATTGATTGCTTAGGTTGGGTGTAGTAGTGGGTGGAGATGAATGATTATGAGTCCTGGGAGAGGAATTTGAGAGTTGTGGAATATAATTGGTTAGGAGTTCTGTGTGGGTGGGTGGTAGGTATAAATGTAGATGTAGTGGGGGCGGGTGGTAGGGGGGCAGGTGGGGGAGGGAGGTGAGGCCCGCGAGCCCGGGAGCGAAAGCCCAAAGAGGGAGGCAGGCCAATGGGTTTAACAGGATAGTGTTACTTAAGATGTTAAAGAGAAAGGAAAAAAAAAAAAAGGAAAGTTAAGAAGATGTTTAAAGTAGGCTTTAAGGTAATAGATGTGAGAAGCAAGAGTGGTGGAGCTAGGGAGCCACCTAGTGGACAGATGCTAGGGTGTACCAGGATTCTACCAAGGTAATCGCTCTAAGGCTGAAACTTGTTGAGGAGGACAGGATAGTTGAAAAAAGTAGTCTGGTTTAATACAGTATTACAGAAATGTAGCAGTGGTTGTACATACTTTCTTAATTCCTTCTGTGACAATGTAGGTCTTTTTCATAACAAAGGGGATATGGCAGTGGAACTTTCCTATATTATTTTGGGTCTAATAGGCAGTACAAGCACAATAGCTAACTAAAACAAAAATAAAAGGAAAATAGCATTAACATATACAAAATGCATCTTAGAGATAAGAAAAAGGAAGCAATTTATACTTAAACCACTTGGTTACACATGTTATTACGTGTAGTGGGTGCTGTTGGGACTGTATTGTGTGTAGAAGGTTTGAGCTTGGGACGTTTTTGCTCTTTTGGTATATTTCTATTGAGTAACTTCACATATGTGGGTTTACGTGCTGTGTGCTTGGTATTGTGCTAGGTGAAGTGTGAGTGCTGACAACCTGCTTGGTATTTGCTTTGTTGTTACGTGTGTGTGAGAGAGAGAGAGAGAGAGAGAGAGAGAGAGAGAGCATTGATTTCAGATTCATAGTATAGATACCATCTCTCACATATTATATTTGCATGTGTTTAGGAGTAGTAGGTTGCCTGTATACATGAGGCAATTGCTACATTGCCTCAGGATGCCCATGTCAATCAGGCTGGCTGGAGAAATGGTGGGTATGCCAGCTATTTTCTGTAATAAGTGGTGGAGGGTGGGCTAGATGGACTAGGTTCTGTTGCAGAGTAAAATCAGCTAATCTATAGGAGGTTTAGGGGTAGTAAACTGCACCGGTGCCTCAAAAAGTGCAACTGGGCTGCTCTCTGGGCAATAGTGTACAACTGTGTTGCACTCCAAGAAGCAGGGAAGCTTAGGAGGGTTCCCTAGCAGTTATCAAGGGAAAATTTGACTTTTTTTAGCATTTACGTCTATACACAGCAGTGCTAACTCTCATTGTGCAGTGCACAACTATGCACAAATGCTGTATTTAAATATTAGCTAAGTAAAACAGTTTTCAAGGAATCCAACCAATAGGAATGCCCAAGACTGAGAATTGTTCCAACAGTCCCCAAATCAGATGGGTCCTTAACTACACTCTTCTTCCACAAGCGTGCAGGAAGGCCCTCTTAATGTAAGATGACTGGCTTTAGTGCACAGAAAATGTCAAACAGTCTGTGTAACTCAAATAGTTTTTTGCAGTGTGCACACTACTACAAGACTCCAACCCCCTACAGTAATGCATCCCACCTTCCAAACTGCTTCATTAAAACCTTCCACAGTATAGTCACTGTGCCTGTCACCTATACACTCTATACATGACTACAATGGGGAAATAATATGACAGACTGAGCAAAATTTCTTTCCAATTATTTTATCCAACATTTTTTAAATAAATACTTTCATTCCATCACATTTATTTTTATCAAAAAATAAATACATAATAAATAACATCCCACATATATCCACATATATCCACAGCAATTTTAACCACAGAATTTCCCTCTCTGTCTCTCTCTCTCTCTCCTAATGTAAACACATTTTCAAAGGCTCCGCAGTGTCTTCTCCTTACCTGCATTTACTTGAAGATTGCTGATAGCTTTTGTAGCTGCAGTTTCCACTGGTGTGGATTGTGTTCAACCCTAGTCCTCTACCTTACCCCCAATTCCCACCCACCCCCACTGCATCTACTCATCCAGCACAACCCACAATAACCCTTAGTCAGTCACATCCCAGTAAAACACCACCCACCCATAATAGCAACCTACACTCCTACTATTTTATCTCCACATATATCTCCAAAGCTTTCGCCACTATCTATAGAACTATTACCTTCTTCTGCCAACTCTAGCCAAACTCCAAAATCCTTCTCCACCACCATCCCATGCAAGAAATTAGCCTTCAAACTCTACCACATATCTAATAAATACCCTGCTAGAGTGATCCAACAACTGCTTTTCATTTCAAAATACCTTCTTCAGCTGTACCCACCTTAGTTTCCTTCATTGCCCTTGCTCACATTACAAACTTCCAAACCTACAAGCAGCCACATAACTTATCTCCTACAAATCTGCACTTCCACAAACCATTTGCCATTTCTAATTTCTCTTCTATATCTTCTCAACTGTACCCACACTCACTACCTAACATACTTATTTCCAAACATATAAAAATAAGCCATTACATCTTCCCTAGCTGCATGTGTAAACAAAAGCTAAGTACTACTACTATACACATCAAAATCAAATGACCAAGCTATTCTTAAGTGGTTACATTCACCCAAATCCAGGGCCCACCACAAATCTGCAAAACAACACCTCTCAAACCCCTATAGCTTTCACCCCAAATCTCAAAACAGGAGATAACCTTGGACAATGAACATAAACTTTCAAAGAATATGTAACAAAAACCTAAGACCTCCATCTATATCTTTTATTCTGCCACCCTGACATAGTTGTCACAACAGAAACCTTACTAAAACCAGAAATACCCAATGCAGTTCTACCACCAAGTTTCAATATTATCAGAGTAGACAGATTAAAAAAAGAGGAAGTGGAATAGCAATTATTTTCAAATATTATTTATAAAATAAACATACTGACAAACTGACATGCTGCACAATTTATAAACAAAGATATGGCATCTAAGTCCAAGGAAGTCATTGTTCCACTGTATTCAGCATTCATCATACCTATCATTGAGTACATTGCCCCTTTTGGTATGTACCTAACCAGGCATATTCAACAATTGGAATGTCCACAGAGGTTCCTCACTAAAAGAATACAGGGTGTAAGTAAAATGTCCTATGCAGACTGCCTCAAGGTCCTATCTCTGTATTCTGCCTCCTACAGGCTTTTGAGGGGAGATCTATGCCTGGCATACATGGCATTGACAGACCCCACTCTGATGGACCTCCTGCATATCCACAAAACAAACAGTACCAGAATTACCCATTCTAAAGACTTAAACCTTGCCTGTGATATAAATAGGACCTGCTGGAGAGATATGTATGTATCCCAGAGACTACCCCGTCTATGGAACAGACTCCCCCTCCATGTGAAGCAGAGTTCCTCCCTAACCCAATTCAAGTGCAACTTGGACAATTGGATGGGAAACTGGAAATTCATCCCTGGTTTGGCATCTATGTCTCTAATGGACAGAGGTAACCTATAAATGGTTCATCTCCCAGGCCCATGCTTACACTTATCAAGGGTATCAGAACTTGTCAGAGATGTGGGATGCATGGCTAGGCTTAAAAAGGCCCTTGTGGTCATTAGCCAGTAAACACCTATGAAACTAGTATGAACCTATCCAAAACTGAAACTGCACCTACTAACGCTAACCTACTTACTTAACTACTGAAAAACTCCTATTTTACAACAGTTATATGACATAACATCCTAACAATTTCTAATGTATCTCTAAACATATATTGCTCTTTCTAACTGTACACATTCAGTTTCTGTACATGCAATGTTTGACATTTCAACTGTAGAGCCTAACTGTACATATGAATTTAATGTACATACGTATCTGATTCACAATGTAAAATGCCACATTGTTTTATGTATAGAAATTAATATCTTCTGTATTTTGTATGTATCAAAACTGTACAGATATTTCCCTGCACAATGTAAAACTCCTACTGTCTCTACACTTTGTACCTCTAATAAGTGGGGAGCTTTTCTCCTCATGCCTCTGCTGAAAAAGGGATCAACCACAGCCAGATTTTCTTGGTAAACCAAGATAAATAAAAAATACATACATAAATACACACGCACATACACACATACATACATTTGTGGATTTTGAAAAATTGCTTTCATCATTTGTGACTACCTATGGGAACCGCCTGTAGCTTGCTGTCTGCCCTTCAAGGACATTAGAGTGATACATGATCTGTATAGCCACAGTGGCCAGCTCTTTTAAACATTAGTATATCTCTACCTTTTCCATAAAGAAGGGCATAAGACAAAATGTCCACTTTCCATGACCCTTTTTTCTGTTTGCAGTATAACTACTTGCCCAGTGAGTTAATTCATGTCACAACGTCAGCATTTGGGACCTAGGAGCATATTAAGGAAAAAATAAATATGTACTAAAAATTACAGATGACTGTCTTCTACTAACTTCAGAATCTATATATGATACTTTTGCACTGCTGAATACTCTATGGACTTATTACCACTACTAGAACTATGGGTCAGTGCCTCAAAGACTGAAATATTTAGTGGAAATCCCTTTGCCATAGAGCTATAAAATCTCTTCCTATAGCTTCTCTTCTAATGATAAACCACCTCCTAAGAATCTAGTAATCAGGCTACACATTTTCTCTCATCAATTTTCATAAATAAAATATAATAATTTTATTTATTTTATTATTTATTTAATATTTGTTTACCGGGAAAGTCCGACTGGACGCAGGTCTTTTTTCAGCGGAGGCCCGGGGAGAAAAGCTCCATGAGTAACATTAAATGTTAATGCCCACATTACAATAATCAATAAAGTATAAAGTAAACAAATGTAGTATACATAAGAAAAACACATTTGTTACATCTTGACAACAAAACCTAGGCTTTGAATATAGCTAGTACTATTTGTAAAGTATGACTTATGTCAAGATATAAGGTTAAGACAGGTCGGTAGGAACAAAGGATTGAACACCGAGGAAGAAGTTGGATATGGTTGGGGTATACTATGATGTTCTATTACTCTGTTGCACTACGCTACTGTGAATCATACCTATCTGTCCACTCATGAAAAGCACTCAGCTAATTACGTTTCCCTTTCCTTACTATTGAGCCATATGCTTGTACCATACAACTAAGTGCTAACATTTGTTTGTACAGCTCTCTTAATAATATTATCTTTCTTAACTACCTCTCATCTACATTTTACTGTATGTCCCCCCTACTTATTCATTCATCTGATTTATTTATTTAACATTTGTTTACTGAGGAAGTCTGACGGGGCTAGCTGCCCATTTTCAGTGGAAGCCCAGGTAGAAAAGCTCCACATAAAACTACTTAAGGACACATGGTATCACACTACAAACGTGAACAGAAACAGCAAATATTATACAGAAATCATTGAAGTTAAGCATTCTATACAATGGAATTGCAATTCAACAATGTTTGTACAAAGACATTTGAAAACATCCAATACAATTATTTTGCCAACAGTTCTATTTACAACAGACATGTATGTGGAACAAGAACAACAGTGTGGAAGAAGGTGTGGAGGTGTCAAGCTTGTGCTATTCGGCACTGCTTCAACACAACACTCTAAACATTTAGTTCCTCCCTTGCTTATGCAGTATGTATCTTGTCAGTCTCATTGGGGTACTTATAAAAGATTTTTATTTAATTCATTGTTATCTGTTCTGTTGTTATGTTACTGAAATTTAAACATTGTTATTATTGACTTATCTAACTTTTAAGTTCTTGTATAACATGATATTTAATCTGTATTCAGTATTTTATATTGCCTTTGTTGCTCTTACTGGGTCCACTCTAAATATGAGTCTTTCCAAGCAGAACAATCAAGTCAAATAAATAATTCACCAAATTTACCAATGCTGAAGACTCACACCATTATAAAATTCTTTCTTCTCCTTGAGATGTAATCATACATTTACAAATTCAAAACTATTTGGAGAGGAATGGCCACACCATTCAGCAACATTCTACTGGGAGCCAGATTACCGTTATGAGTGACTTACAAAATATCCCCGAGCTTCAGGAGAACGGGATCCTTTGATCAACTCCACACTATCGTGTGCTCACTTGCAACTGAAGACTAGTAGATACATTTAAACTAAGGGAACCAGACAGGTAACAGGAGACCCAAAATGCACATTCCTCCCTTTTTTAACACGATGCAGAGAGTGACCAATGGAAATACATCATAATGCAAAACATGTCATTCTAGCAACTTACTATACATATAAAATCCATACATGAAATCTGCCCCTATATTCTGGGCCTTTGTTCTTCATTACTGTCTTGCTTTGTCTCTTATTGTTGCACTAAGATGTTGAATAAAGTAATTTCAGCTACTGAATGGGGAGTGTGGGAACCGTGTGTGAATGAAAGTCATTGCCGTCTTATAATTTCCTCAGTTAACTGTCTGACTTTGTAGGACTAGTGTGTATTCATGTGAAATAAGATGGAATACTTGTGGGTACTATTTGTGTGAAACAAAGCTGAAATTATGTTGTCTTCAGCTGCACCCGATTTTGTAGAAATCGCCTGATTTTGCCTCATATTTTAAGTTCGTTCTTTATAAAATGTGTAGCTTTCTGAGAAATCTCTGATGGATAAAATCATCTAGTATGACAGACATTTGAGTTTCACACTTTATTTCCTTCAGAAAATGCATGTTAATGGAAAGCCTGTTATTCTAAGTGTATAACAGCAATGTTTAAAATCTATCCCTAATGTTGGATCTTTGACCCTCATTAGTTTCTGGCTTTGTCCCTTGTGCTAAGAGAAAATCAATCTAAAGATATATATAAATATTTTTATCACAGTTATATGAGACTGCACAGAAAAGTGGATATAACCGCTGAGTGTGGTACTGTTTGTGGATGAAAGTAATTTACCCTCATTTGTGAAGTTAACCACCTTGCCTTGCAGGACTAGTGTGCATTCGTGTGAAAAAAATGAATACTTGTGTCTACTGTTTGTGTGAAACAATACCCAGATTACATAGCTCTCAACTGTCCCTGAATTTGCAGCGTACGCTTGATTTTATTACATATTTAAAGTTTCTTCCTGTTAAAATGTGTGGTTTTCTGGCAACATCTTACTGATAATTGCAGTCTCTAAATATGAAAGATATAGTGTTTCAGGCATCATCTATCCATCTAGTCATCCCCCTTTTCCTATTTGTACACATGGGGGTCAGGTTGTCACTTCCACAGTGACAATCAACTAGAGTCAATGTTCACACCACCATGTGGCTAGCCCTGCCACAGCTGTTCTCCCATACCAGACACTCTCATCCACACTCACATCTATGGCTAATTTAGCATCAGATACAGCATGGAAATACAAAATCTGTTATTCTAGCAACTACGCATATAAGAACAATATTTAAAATCTGTCCCTGATTGTGGGGCTTTGTCCCTCATTATTTTTTGGTTTTATTCCTGATTCTAGCACTAATAAGGTGTAAGGTACTGTTTTTGTCAATCAGATGAGGGGATGCAGCATAGTGACTATAACTACTGGGTGATGGTGGGGTCTGTCTGTGGATGAAAGGAAATTACCTTGGCATAGTCCACTTAGTTTAAACAGTATGGCTTTGCATTATTAATGTGCATTTGTGTGAAATAAGTTGGGATACTTGGGTTAGTGTGTGTTTGTTTGGAAACTAACTTAAAATACATTAGTTATTGTAGTCATAATTATTTAGTTTCACCAAAATCAGATATCTGAGGTATGTGCAGTCAACAATGTGGCTATAAATGATAGCTGACCTTGCTGTCATGATCACATTCAATTTTCATTATTTTGTTTTTGCATGACAACTGTTTTTGAAATGTGAACTTGGCATCCATGTCAAGAACTCATACGAAGGTTTATGAGTGAAGATACTCAATTATAGTATATCTACTTCAAGTACTCCCACTTACAGTGAAAGGTGTAGGGATGTGAAGTATTTTACTGGTTTTCCAGGCTTTTGAAACCTGATGAAATACTTAGCACTACCAAATAGACAGCAAGCAAAGACAAAGTATCCCCCTGAAGCAAAAGATGGCTTTAAAAGCTGTTAGACACTTCATTCTGTCACAGATTTATTTATAAATGTGTCAGAGAGAGAAGTATCTAAAAGCTTTTAAATGAGTTTCACCTTCTGTAGATGAAGTAAATATTGTGGGAAGAAATAGCCAGGGAATTGTTATGGCTAGTCTTGTATAGGCCATAGGGCTGATAGCCTAGTACCAACCTATGAACCTATGTTGCAGTTCTTTGCTGGTAGGCACCATCTTCTGTTAATTCATAGAATGAGACCCCACTTAACAGCATTTAGAAGTGCTTAACCTTTGCCTTGTAAGCATCCTTCTGACATCATAAAAGTGCTTAATAAAATTACCTGTGTTTTGGTTTTGGAATATAATTGCAACATTCCATGGACATCATCTGAGGAGTACATAGAGTGCCTGTAATTGACTGATAGGTACAGACATTGGTTGATTATGACTGTTGTTCAAATGGTCTTCTGTAGTTTAAAACAATCAGGAATATGAATCCAAAAGAGTAGGTGCATGGTCCAAAAAAACAAAAAAAACAAAACAAAAACAAAACAAGTGTGTGAATGGAGGGGGGTCTATAGTTTGCAAATCACTCAGGGCCCAAGGTATACTTAATCTGCTATTGGGAGCAGGGGAGCTAGATCTGTCAGAAAGGTAATGGTTAAAGTCTGAACAAATAGACCAAAAGGTGACCACTGAGATTCAATGCAAACAAAAGCAAATCACTACACTAAGTCCACATAAATTCTGGTGTGAAGTTTCATCTGTGAGGAGAAGAACTGATGGTGATAGAGCAGGAAAATGATCTTGGAAGTAATGAACACACTTGGATTGGGCCATTAACAGAACAGTTAGATGGCAGTGGCAGAAGCAAACAGAATACTAGGTTGTACCCTATAGGAACAGATTCTTTAGGTTCACTATCAGACCACACCTTGAACACGGCTTGCAGTTTTGGAGGTTAGATAAGGAAATGGACATTTGGGATGCTTGAAGGAAGTCAGACGTAAGCTAGCAGAAAGATCTGAGTGATGGAGAGGATGGAATATGACTAGAGGCTGGAGATGGAAGAGGTAATTATTAACAGGAAGGACAGAAGTGAAAGAATAGGACACAAGAAGCAGATTATAGCAACTAGCAACACTTTGGGTTTCTGAAGGTACTTCTCACAGACAGGCTTGTAGACCCATGGAATGGATTGCTGGAATGGGTGGTAGAAAGGAAATCCACATAGGCATTCAAGAGGGCATGGGGTAAGTGGAAAAGGGTAAGAGGGATGTAACAGATGGAGGGGAGGTAGAATATTAAAGCACTTAAAACTGCAAATTAGATAAATTTACAGTCTCCTTTTCCAATCAAGCAAATGTAGTTTAATATCTGAAAAGTGTAATAGACAAGGAATGCTAGTAACCTGGTAAGCTGAAATCAGCTCCATTTATATTAATGATAGTCCTTGTTATTTTTTCATCCAAGATGAGTTTAACACTCAGTCTCTGATGCCTAAAGGGTGGGTTTTGGAACCACCAGCGCAAACTAGCGGCCTAAATGGAGGTTTTGTTATATTTTATAGACTTTGGTTATCCTAAATATTGTAGCTATATAAGGCTTATATACTTCCAAAAAATTATAAATATCCAGTGTTATTCTCCCTCCTTTTAATAATTCCTCTAAGTAAAACTCAGTATGTCTATATGCCAGGTTAACCTCGTTTCTGGAGCTAACAATATGAAATTCTATATTATGTAATATATTGAACATGGTACCAATATAATCAATATAATCACATATCACTACCTCCTCCCATCCGGTCTCATAATTCTCATTGTTCTATCCATCATTAAAGCCATCAATAAGTCATTCTTCTTTCAATTTCGATTGTAATTTTTGCCCATACAACTTGGAGATGTCTTCAATTACTATTTTTTCAAAAGCTACCAAAGTCAGGCAGCATCTTTATTGACAAAATGTTAAAGCCCCTTTATGTGCAGGAGATGCATCTGCTAAAGGACTCGTGGGATTTTTTGAGGAAGTTAACATCTGACTTTTGTATTCAGGGGATAGTAGTTTTGACTACTGATGTACTGGATCTTTTCATTCTATTCTAACAGAAGAGGGATTGTTTTTATTTTTGGACACTTTGATACAATGTGATTTTTTAATGGATGAAGACATTAGGATTATATTAGATTTTGCTGAAATGGTATTAAAGAATAATTTTATATTTTTGATGGAGAAATTTTTAAGTAGTTTAAAGGGGTAGCAAAGAGGGTGACATGTGCCCCCATTTTTGCCAATGTTGTACTTCTAAATCAAGAAAAAAGTAAGATTTTTTTTTATTTGGAATATTTTAAGTTTGTAAAATTGTACTTGAGAGTTTTAGATGACATTTTTATTCTTTGGCATGGTTGAGATGATAAAGTTCATGAATTTATTGATTTTTGTACATAAAACTGCTTCTTTTTTTAATTTACTTATACATTTAACAGAAATAGCATTAATTATTTGGCTGTTCAAGTGGAAAAGATAGAAGAGGGTTTTAAAACTAAAATATATAGAAAACCCACTTTTAGTAATTCGTACCTGCACTGTACAAGTTTACATCCATTTTCATTTAAGAAAAATTTGGTTAGGAGACAATTTATAAGAGTGGCCAAGCTGACATCTGTTTTTGGTGAATTGAAATGAGAGAGGAAACATTTTGAGGAATATGTTCATGGAAAGGTGTTATTGTGAGAAAATGATTCAAGAAGTTATCCATGAGGTCATTAATGGCTGGGGTAAAAAATTTAAACCTCTTTTAAGGGAAGATATTAATAAAAATAAAAACATTTGTAACGCCACTAATAATAAATCCAGTGAAAGGGCATGTAAAGTGACTTATAGTGAGCTGGCAGGTGATATGGGTCTATATTATGTAATTGAAAATTCAGTTCAGCGAACGGCATTTACATCACAAATGTCATTCAGCAAACTGTTCCTAGTGAGAATGCAGTACAGTGAAGATCAGAATCAAATTTTCCCTTTCCTCACTGTAGTGCGGTCTCAGAGTTGGTATATATAATTGGTGGGGGATGTGAGGGGCACAGCTCCCTAGAAGAGCAAATTCACTGAACAGCATTTTCGATGTAAGTGCCATTCGCTGAATTCACTTCTTGATGATATAATATAGACTCGGTGATATTAAGAATATTATAAAAGATAACTGGAAAATTATGACGGTAATGAAGTCATGAACTTTCTTATACAAACATGTATACTTATATATATTTTATTATTTTTATGAACTTTTACATTTTTTAGAACATTTTATGTTTTAGTGAGGCTTCTAGATGCTCAGTGAATTTTTATTCATACCCTGGTGTAATAATATGAGGGGCAATGTATTTTATTTTATTTACTATTTTCTATGTGTTTGTCTTTTTAAATTTAATGTAGTAGGTATTATTTCACTTAACAGAGTCAGCTGATGATTAATTAAGGTATAACTTATGTAATGAGTTTGATAAGGGCATTATCATGAAGTCCCCCAAGTGGGACGAAAGCACTTAATCATTTTCCTACTGTGTGTACTCCTGTGGTTTGAATATTAAAATTATATTTTATGGACTGTGGTTTCCAATGTTCAATTTTAACTTCTTTCTGGTTCTTTGCGTTGTGTTTTTGGAGTGACTCACCCTTTTAGGAGGAGCATACATTAAGCAGGACTTTTCTTGCCAAGAAGTTAACAGGTTGGAGAGAGGAAATTCTCCCTATAGGTGCAACATAAGTTGACATAAAGTCTCATTTTCTGGGATATGGATGGAGCATGCATTGAACTATATTGAGATTTTGGCACCAGTTATTCCAGGGTGATATGATGTTATGCTGGGAGGAAGTGGAGGGGATGTTTGGCCTTTGAAAGGAACTTAGATGAAACTTTGAAGTGTTGGGGGATGGATGACAAAGTCCAGTGTTTGGAAATTTCCTAGGGAGGAGAGATCTAGGTTAGTGAATTGGTGAAGGGCATACAGAGGATAAGTAGGTAAGTATTTAATATCAGAGGTATATAGTATTCTCCAACTTGATAATAAACATATCTTACTCAAATGAAAACAAACTGGGAGAGATATATAAATATGGATTTACTGAACAGCAGTGGATTGACTACTGCAGTCTGCCAGGAAGGGTTATTGTTAGAAAAATATGTATTAATGTGTGTATTAGTAAATATGCTTAGTGCATTCTGAACATGAAAAGGGTTAACACATTTATTCTATTTCATACTGCATAAATCTGTACAAACTGCAGATGCTTTCTGACCTTGTATTATTAGCTAAAATCTTGCTTGTGCCTTGGAAATTTACTGAGAAGCAGATGATTTCTGCTTGCGTTAGGAAAATAATGAATAGAACAATACTGCTTGTATGAAACTTAGGCAAGACATTCCGCTATGTTATGAGAACATACACAGCTGTAGAAATAACAGATAATTAGGACAAAGCCTGCTTGAAAATATGAACTGCAATCAGCATTTGCTTGTATCTGTATTAGAAAATGTACCTTGAAAAGTAACAATATACAATAGACGCTTGTAAATGAAGTACCGGTCATCAAGGCCAGGTTGTTTTTCTCAAAGTTTCTCACAAATCTAGTCATGTAAGCAGAAAATCTGAAGTAACACCTGCTGTAGTACAATGCTTAAAGTTGTGTTTGATTACGTCAGCTTAGAAGGCCATGTCTTGTAAAACAGTATAAGAATGAACATACTTCCTGTTAGTAGTTAGACAAATCCTTGTATTTGCATGTTTTTGTCTCCTTGCTGCAAGTAAATTAAAGTGCCTTAACTGAACCTTACGTGTATTGGTCTTTGAAGTTTTTTCCTTTGACAGTTATCAAATCCAGGAAATACTGAATTTTTTGCATGGAAGCGTTTGCATACATATTTTATACTCCACATAAGCTGGGGAAAATCTTTTAATGGGGGGATAGGCGTTGTTGTAGGTGTAGGGTAGGTCAGAGACCAGACCGGTGGTATCTTTTTCGGGGTTGTGACTCCTTGAATTTTGGGGAGATTTGGCTACCTTAATACAGGTAATCAGTCATGGACAAGTGTATTTAACTGAGACCATGTTTCTACTCTGGTATATGGACCAGGATGGAGGGGACAATCGGATGCTAGAGATGGTCTGGTTAATTTGTCTGATAGCAAAAAAAAAAAAAAAACTATAACAAGAAAATGGAAGTCTAATGAAACCCCAAAGGTGTCCACTTTGACAGATCTGATGGAATAGCAATGGAGGGAAGAGGAAAATTGTGGGAGGAATCAACTTAAGTTTTATGTCAAATGGAAAACGTGGCTGGAGTATATTTAATATCTACTCTAGGTAATGGCAGTAGAGGTTTTTACCACTGCTGTAATGTAAATAGATGTAAATATTTTTTTTTTTTGGGGGGGGTCTCAGTTTTCAGGTTTTGTTTCAGTTTAGGTAGGGATATTATCTGGTAGGTCAGTGGTTGGCATGCTTATTAAGTATTAGAGAGCAAACCAGTTGACCTGTGAAGAGATGAAAATTTACTATATATATATATATATATATATATATATATATATATATATATATATATATATATATATACATATATATATATACACACACACACACACACACATATATATATATATATATATATATATATATATATATATATACACACACACACACACATATATATATATATATATATATATATATATATATATATATATACACACACACATACATATATATATATATATATATATATATATATTTTTTTTTTTTTTCTCTCTTACCGTTTAATTATTTTAGTTACTTTGTAAACTGTGTCAGCCTAGAGCTCACTGCACTGAGTGGCGTAGCAATGCTGAATACTATTCATTTATAATAAGTACATTTAGAAGAGCTGTTTCTCAAAAAAGAATTGTAATCATTGGGCTTTGGATAAAGTAAGTTGAAGTAAAACGGATCGGTTGTTACTGTAAAAGTATGAAGTCAGTCACCCAAGACAGTAGAAGGCACCATGTGTGAGGACTGCTATTAATGTTAATGTTGTATGAGATGAAACGGGTGGAAATAATGCTATTAAAAAAACACTTTAGACTGCGTATAACCACACCAACTAGGTTTCCAGAAGTGTGCCAAATTAAGTATTATTGTTCAATGACAGCATCCTTAAACTGGCATAAAAACAATATCTGCCTGTTTGTCTGGCATATGGGTTACAGTATGGATTGTGGTGCAGCCTTATATTAGTCACCACCATCCCATGACAATATCCAGGCACATCCCCCAGTCATTTATTGTTTTAGAGGTAACCCACAAAAAAGCAGGTAAGGAGACATGAACTTTAGTGTGGCTACTCCATATCTCTGGAATTCTCTTTTTCCCACACTAGGGACTATACATCCCTACAAAGGAACACGGGCACAATATTACCCAAGTGATCACTGAATTATAAAATGCCTAACCATATACAATTTTAAATGGATGAACATAAATGTCCTTGCCACACCTTACAAGCAATTAATAGTGATCACCTCCTTATATGTTTTCAGGAACTCCTGAAAACCTCACTACAGTAGACAATATTCATACCTTAATTCCTGACTTACATGATTCCATCTCACCACCAAAACAGACCATACTAAAATATAAGACTTTGCATCCGTTTGTAATTTTAATCATGTTGATATGTACACAGTTGTCACACTGTTAATGCAGAATAATTTAGTAGCATAATACAGATTGACACTCTCTGCATGCTCAACAGATGATCATCAACTATTCCATGTCTGCTGGGTTGAGAAAGGGGGAAACTGGCATTGTCACATATGCTGACCTGCCCTGCACACCAGAGTATTTTGTATACCCTGACTGGGTTGTGCTACTGATATCACTCATATCACTGCAGGCAGATTCACTTAGCTCCAATTGCCCATTTTTATGCTAAATTTTTAATGGCGTTTACTGTGCTCTTGTGGCACTGCCCCATTGTCAGGGGCAAACAGACAACCAGCCAATCTGACTCCATTTGTTCTCAAGCCACTAACAGAACTGAGGACATCTGGGTCAGAGTCAAGGCTCCAACCCTCTAAAACACAGAGGTGGGACAATTGCTAATGTTTTACTTCTATCTCAGTATACACCTCTAATTCCTTTCGGTATAAGAATTCCACTTCATATCCGATCTCATTCCTCTTCTTCTCCTTTCCGTGCTTTTCCTTACCCACTATAGCTCATTCTCCCTTTTGGACTGTTTTACTGCTTATACCACCCTTGTATTGTTATCATCTCTTTATCTCATTCCCTCTTCATCATCATCAAATACTCCCCTTCACATTACTTCTCATTTCTTCTCTTGTTTCAACAGGTACAAATGTGAAAATTATCATTTAGACAACCTCTGATATAGAAATAATTGGTACTGAAATTTTTGTTTGTGTTATATAATTGTTGTAACTGTTTAAGATAATTAAGAATTAACTGATATTTATTTGTTAAGACAATTGTAGGTGTCCTACTACACTGTCAGTGATATATATCTAAGAATATATTTGATCCTTTATATTTATAGGATCATAGGAAGTTACTAGGCTATTGGCCCTAAGGCCCTTATAAGCCTAGCCAAGAGTTTAGCCCATGTTTAGACAAGTCAGCACCCGATGCCCCTGTCCAGTAGGGACACAGGTGGAATCCCAGGGTTATATGCATAGCATCATAGGAAGTTACTAGGCTATTGGCCCTGAGGCCCTTATAAGTCTAGCCAAGAGTTTAGCCAAAATGTTATGGAGATGCTGGGGACTGAATCCAGGACCTCATGCATACAAAGCATACACTCTACCTCTGAGGTATATCCCTTTATAATGATACGAGTGCTAGGGACTCGAACCCAGGGCCTACTAAGCTTTTGGCTGTGACTCTACCCATTTAGCTACTTGGATTATGTAACATATTGTGCAACATGTAAGCATTAATAGATGTATTTTTGAATGTGTGAACCACCGGTCTTCATACTGACGCTGAAATATATTTCAGTAAGGAATATGTGCATGTAATTAATAACTTGGTGATTTTTCTCATCAGGTCTCCACTAAAAAAAAAAACAAACTCATACCTAGCTGGCCGAATTTTTACTTATTTGCCCTATTACACTATGTGGTGTAATACTTGCGAAGTATTGGTATGTCACTGTTCATACTATATATAATCTGTGCTTCAGTAGTATGCTAAGCCATATTTATGCTGCATTTTTAAAATCCCGACAGCAAATGTACAATGAAGGACATATCAATACCAGAAATTGCTTAAGTTACATGGTTTCAATATCACAATTAAATAAATACTCATAATCTTTAATTAGTTTGACTATTTGTGGCCTAGAATGCCAACATCCTTTTTTTTACAATCCTACCTCTTGAAATGAAGTAACAGACATTTAAGTCTGCCTTGAAAAGTATTGAAATTTATTGGACTTGATAGGAAATGCAACTCTCATTCTAAATGAATATTCAAAAATATTAAAAATTACAAACATAAAAAACAACTTTTGACAGTTCTTATGTGTGTGGGGAGAGGAGGGGGGTCAGCATTATCTCCTACCTTCCCTTGGAGGTATAAGTTACAGCTCTCATATGTATGGATATTTATCTCAGAAGCTTGAGCATGGCATATTGTCATATTCCTAGTTTGGGGCACATCTTATTAATGGATCCTGGTTTTATGAAAAGGATTAGTGTAGGCTGCCAGCAAAGGTGCTTTGTTGTATGCTGTCACACACTCATGAATCCTACTCTATTTGTGAATGTGCGTACCAAGGTATTCTTTTTGTGTGGAAGTAAATTCACAAAGAGGTAATGTACTTGCTTTGTAAAATCTTTTCCCATGAGAACTGTTGTCATTTTATCCTTAGAGTAATTTATGACAGTGGGAAAAATATTGAAATGCTAAAACAAAAAACTGTTAAGAAAATCTAAAGCTATGAGTTGGTACACAAATGCAGTCTTGATCTTTGACACTTCTCAGTAATTTGTGTCAAATCTTTACATGCAGTCATTTCTCTATAGTAGCTGAAGAATATGATGGTTGTATATTTTTGACCACAGATATGCCTTTTGCACGTCAGAATGAGAGTCTGATTTCCTATCAAATCCAGTGAATGTCAACTTTTTTCAAGGCAGATTTAATTGTTTGTTACTTCATTTCAAAAGGTAGGATTGTAAAAAAGGATGCTGGCATTCTATGCCACAAATAGTCAAGCTAATTAAAGATTATAAGTATTCATTTATTTTTGGTATTGAAACCATGCAATTTAAGCAATTTCTGGTATTGATGTGTCCTTCCTTGTACATTTGCTGTTAGAAAATATTTTTGTGTCCTGTCACATAAGTGCCCCTTTCATTCTACCCCATCTCCCCATAAACACTGTATCACAAGAGATTAGGAACGCAGAGGAATAGCAAGTGATTTTCTACATCACTGCTTTATGCTGTGCCTTAAAACCCAGTGTTTGCTTTAGTTAATGATTGATGTATTAATGTCATTCCTGCCAGACTTATCTTGGCAGTCATTTTTGAGGTTCTGCCAACTCATGCTGAAGTTCAGAGAACAGTATACTTACATATTATTAGATTTCAAAATTAAAGAGAAAATGCCCAAAAGTTTGATATGCATAGTTATAATGATGATAATTAAAAAAACAAAACTGAACCAAGAAGTACCAATGATGATAATTATAGAAAACCATTTAAATATAGCAGAAGTCGGGAAAGCAACTTTTTTAAGAAACAGTGGCAGAATAATTCTAAGAAAAGAGAGGAGCTTCTCAGACTCAGGTTCAATCAAAGAAAAATGATTGACTTTGCCACCTCTTCCGCATCTTCTCCCCAACCTGACAGTATTCTTCATTTCTCAAAGGATCTTTCTCTGTGGCACCAGATTACAGCAGATTCTTGGGTACAAGGAATCATTCAAAATGGGTAAGGATAGGTTCATATGTATATATTAGACTAATGACCACCAGGGCCTGTATAAGCCTAGATATGCAACCAAACCCAACTGCATCCCCTGGTAACATGTGTGTCTTAATTGGGGGAGGCTATGTTTGTTAGGGGAGTTATGGTTTTTAGGAGGGGTTAGAATGGTTATATTAGTTGGGAGGGTGTGGATGGCAATGGAATTCTCTTCCCCAGTCCTAGGAATTCCATCCTGTCCTCAAAATCAAGTTCACCTGTGACCTGTTCCCTCCCTCCATTGCTCACAAGCTTTCCATGGGACTGGTATAACCTGTACTAGAAAATCAGAAAGGAGGATTCTATTCAAAGATATTTCTGGTACCAAAGATGGAGGAAATATGGAGAACTGTTATGGGCCTGTATTTTCTAAATCTGCATGTCAATGTTCCAAAGCTCAAAATACTAATTTTTCATTGTCTCTTACCCCGATCCCTCTTCTGAGATTTTTAGTAACCTTGGCTTTAAATGTGCTTGCTACCATGTTCTCATTCACAGAACCATCACGCCCTTTCTAAGATTTTTTGTTTCTCATTCATATTTTGTTTTTTACCCTGTCATTTTTGCACAGCACCAAGGGTATTTGCAAAATGTCTAGCATCAGTGATTACATTTTGCAGATTAGAGAGCATCATGAGTTTCCTCGGATTATTGTCTTAGTTTTGCAGACTCTAAACTTTAAGGCGTCTTTACTCTTTATTAGAAGTCTCTTTCACAGCCTAGGTTTTCAGCTGCATTTGGAAAACTCATCTCTTTTCTTCCCATCAGATTACTTTTCTAGGATGCCTGCTAGAAGTCTCACAAATGATAGTATTCCTATCTCAGGAGGAAGAAATCATTTACAAAGAACAATTCCTGCAGTTTTCTCTTCACACTCTAATGTCAGCAAGGGACATCATCAGGACTTCAAAATACATGGTTTTTACTATCCTGACAAATCCTTTACTCCTAGAAATCATAACACTGAGTGGTATTTTCTAGATATTGTTATTATGTCTAATCTTGAACAACAGATGAAGGAACTTACCAGAGAAAACCACTATAGTGACATCATTATAAGTACTTACATGGATGTAGTTACAAATATGAATACTCATGCTCCTTTACATAGTAATGATCAGTATTGATTATCATTCAGGATTTTGCTAGCTTATACCAAAATGCCACATGTTAGGAAGATATTTGATTTCAATGCAATAAATTATGTGGAAATTTTGAATTTGCTTAGCAACATAAATTTGACCCTTGAGGAAACTACTAAAGCAGACACTACATAACATATCTTCGAAAAAATGTTGACTGACTCAGTTGAATAAATTTCTCCTACTTCTGCTGTTTTTTTTTTTTTTTTTTTTTTTTATTATTTTGGACCTGATGTCAGCAAACTTCCTTACTGATGGTGAAGAAAAATAAGAAAGTTATATAACAAGAAGAAAAATTGCTTCCAAAATTTTAAAACAAATTCAATAAGATTGAATAAAACTAGGCTCAATAAAATAATAAAAACTTGGAGAACAACCTTAGGTAGCAAAACCCTAGCTATAAAGTCAAGTTGGCTGGAAACTGTCACATTAAGAAATTGCTTTATAAATATATTAAAGGACAACAATGGGATATTAAAGCAGATTACTCAACCTACTGTCTCTTTTAGTCCCTATTCATTGATACAGCCTTGAAAAATCACCCATGCAGCTTTAAAAACGAATCCACTCAACTGTTTTCCCTGTTAGGCTTCCTACCTTTCCGTACTATTTTACATTCACTTTGAAAACCAAGGTGAAAAACCTCTAGCTGGCTCTGAAATGATGATGTCACATCTGCCAAAGCTCTTGCTCTAGCTACTGGGACATTTCCTCCCCAAAAGTGATGTAATCCCCACCTGATTTGCATGCTGTATAGAAGAGCCAGTGGACCTCTCACATTGTGATGTCAGAGCTGCCTTGCCCAGCCCACTCTTAACCTAGCAAAAATGTCAAACTATAATCTCACTTTTCTGAAGAGCCCTATCGATATGTGACAAAGTACAGGCAGAAGCACAGTAACAGCTGCAAAAACTAAGAGCATAAATTTGCAATGACCATGCACAGACATTAATTGCATGTTTTTACATAAGAAGCAGATGTCTGTCACAATTAATCTACAACACTACATCAAATTACAAGAAGTATGCAATACCATAATTTTCTTAAATTACCACTTAAAAAAAGCATGTGGGTGCTGTCATGCAAGTCTGTGAAATATTTTGTATTTATAGTGTATCATTTGTTAGCTATTTAACCAAACAGGAAGGGAAAATAAGTGGGAGTTTGATGCTTTGCAAAACAGTGATTATTCCCAGTGCTATGGAGCTTAGTTCTAAATTTGACAGAAGGAGTGCAACAAAAAAAGTCTCCCACTGTAAGGAAGGAAAGGCTGACAAGAAAACAGTACATTAGTCTGGTCACCTGCTGTGAGCTTTCAATCACATGCAGGTAATGGGTCAAATTACCCTTAGCTCTTTGGCAACTAGGGAAGGTAGGTATGAAGGGGGAGGGGAAATACCTTGAAGAACTAGATTTCAGCTTTCACAAAATAAATCAAGTTAGCATTTCTAAGAAGAAAGAGCAATAAACTGCACTTTTCAATTCTGTTCTGTAGCATTTGCACTGCTTGTGTTTGAAGTAGTCATTGAAAAAGGATAAAATTTTAACCAAAAGTAGGTGACTATAACACAGCAGTGAATGCCTGTAAAATCAGTTCACTGACAGAAGCTTTAGTGAAAACGTGGCAGATCTGATGCAATGTTTTGGAAACAAACAATGCATTCTGGGATACTTAGAGGCAGACTAAACAGTCATAATTATTTCAAGATGCCAGACCCCATGTGGTCAGAGTCAGAAATTGCATATACAAATATCTAAAAAGCTCTAAATAGTCCCAGAGTGGTGTTAAAATGTAGGAAACACCAAACCATGATGAAATAAACATGTTTTTTGAGTCTGTGGGTGTGGTTGTCCTTTAACTTTCATATCCAAACTAATCATCCAATAACATCAGCTTTATTTAATGGCAGTACCATAACAGATGCTAAACTGATGGCTAACACATTTATTGCTTATTTTCAGACCCAGTGACTCTGGTAACAATAAGCTTGTCAGGCTTAGAACCTTTACCAACAGACTTTGCATTATGGCTTATTATATCAGAAGACTTATTTTCCAACTGTTTAAACATAATCAGTACTAAAACATCTATGGTACCAGACAACAAACCTGTTATCCTTTTATCTAGTATCCACAAAGATCTATGCCCTATTTTATATAAAATGTTCAATAAATTACTAAAGGACTGTAGTGCCAATTCTTTGGAAGAATTCAGTCATGACACCAAATTTCAGAAACGGTACCAGCCCTGACAAAACCAACTATAGGCCAATTAGTGTGACATTCTTGGTCTATAAATGTTTTGAGAAATGTTTACTAAACTTCTTTTTAGGACCAAAAAGTCACATAAAAAAAACACAATCTACATCAACATAGATTCACTCCTGGTAAATCAACACTCACTAATTTGGTAGAGTTCTATGACCAAACCACTGTGGCAGTAGGTAAAGGCCTTTGTGCATGGCTAGTATATATTTAGCCTTAGCCAAAACATTTGATACCCAAAGGCCTTTGTGCAGGGGTAGTATGTATTTAGACTTAGCCAAAACATTTGGTACATAAAGGCCTTTGTGCAGGGGTAGTATGTATTTAGACTTAACCAAAACATTTGATACATAAAGGCCTTTGCGCAGGTGAAGTATGTATTTAGACTTAACCAAAACATTTGATACATAAAGGCCTTTGTGCAGGTGTAGTATGTATTTAGACTTAGCCAAAACATTTGATACATAAAGGCCTTTGTGCAGGTGTAGTATGTATTTAGACTTAGCCAAAACATTTGATACATAAAGGCCTTTGTGCAGGTGTAGTATGTATTTAGACTTAGCCAAAACATTTGGTACGTAAAGGCCTTTGTGCAGGGGTAGTATGTATTTAGACTTAACCAAAACATTTGATACATAAAGGCCTTTGTGCAGGTGTAGTATGTATTTAGACTTAGCCAAAACATTTGCTACGTAAAGGCCTTTGTGCAGGGGTAGTATGTATTTAGACTTAACCAAAACATTTGATACATAAAGGCCTTTGTGCAGGGGTAGTATGTATTTAGACTTAACCAAAACATTTGCTACGTAAAGGCCTTTGTGCAGGGGTAGTATGTATTTAGACTTAACCAAAACATTTGGTATGTAAAGGCCTTTGTGCAGGGGTAGTATGTATTTAGACTTGCCAAAACATTTGGTACGTAAAGGCCTTTGTGCAGGGGTAGTATGTATTTAGACTTAGCCAAAACATTTGGTATGTAAAGGCCTTTGTGCAGGGGTAGTATGTATTTAGACTTAGCCAAAACATTTAGTACGTAAAGGCCTTTGTGCAGGGGTAGTATGTATTTAGACTTAGCCAAAACATTTGGTATGTAAAGGCCTTTGTGCAGGGGTAGTATGTATTTAGACTTAGCCAAAACATTTGGTACGTAAAGGCCTTTGTGCAGGGGTAGTATGTATTTAGACTTAGCCAAAACTTTTGGTACATAAAGGCCTTTGTGCAGGTGTAGTATGTATTTAGACTTAACCAAAACATTTGGTACATAAAGGCCTTTGTGCAGGGGTAGTATGTATTTAGACTTAGCCAAAACATTTGGTACGTAAAGGCCTTTGTGCAGGGGTAGTATGTATTTAGACTTAGCCAAAACATTTGGTACATAAAGGCCTTTGTGCAGGGGTAGTATGTATTTAGACTTAGCCAAAACATTTGGTACGTAAAGGCCTTTGTGCAGGGGTAGTATGTATTTAGACTTAGCCAAAACATTTGGTACATAAAGGCCTTTGTGCAGGGGTAGTATGTATTTAGACTTAACAAAAACATTTGTTACATAAAGGCCTTTGTGCAGGGGTAGTATGTATTTAGACTTAGCCAAAACATTTGGTACATAAAGGCCTTTGTGCAGGTGTAGTATGTATTTAGACTTAACCAAAACATTTGATACATAAAGGCCTTTGTGCAGGTGTAGTATGTATTTAGACTTAACCAAAACATTTGATACATAAAGGCCTTTGTGCAGGTGTAGTATGTATTTAGACTTAGCCAAAACATTTGGTACGTAAAGGCCTTAGTGCAGGGGTAATATGTATTTAGACTTAACCAAAACATTTGATACATAAAGGCCTTTGTGCAGGGGTAGTATGTATTTAGACTTAGCCAAAACATTTGGTACGTAAAGGCCTTTGTGCAGGGGTAGTATGTATTTAGACTTAGCCAAAACATTTGGTACATAAAGGCCTTTGTGCAGGGGTAGTATGTATTTAGACTTAGTCAAAACATTTGGTACGTAAAGGCCTTTGTGCAGGGGTAGTATGTATTTAGACTTAACCAAAACATTTGGTACGTAAAGGCCTTTGTGCAGGTGTAGTATGTATTTAGACTTAGCCAAAACATTTGGTACATAAAGGCCTTTGTGCAGGGGTAGTATGTATTTAGACTTAACCAAAACATTTGGTACGTAAAGGCCTTTGTGCAGGGGTAGTATGTATTTAGACTTAGCCAAAACATTTGGTACATAAAGGCCTTTGTGCAGGTGTAGTATGTATTTAGACTTAACCAAAACATTTGGTACATAAAGGCCTTTGTGCAGGTGTAGTATGTATTTAGACTTAACCAAAACATTTGATACATAAAGGCCTTTGTGCAGGTGTAGTATGTATTTAGACTTAGCCAAAACATTTGGTACGTAAAGGCCTTTGTGCAGGGGTAGTATGTATTTAGACTTAACCAAAACATTTGATACATAAAGGCCTTTGTGCAGGGGTAGTATGTATTTAGACTTAGCCAAAACATTTGGTACGTAAAGGCCTTTGTGCAGGGGTAGTATGTATTTAGACTTAGCCAAAACATTTGGTACATAAAGGCCTTTGTGCAGGGGTAGTATGTATTTAGACTTAGCCAAAACATTTGCTACGTAAAGGCCTTTGTGCAGGGGTAGTATGTATTTAGACTTAACCAAAACATTTGGTACGTAAAGGCCTTTGTGCAGGTGTAGTATGTATTTAGACTTAGCCAAAACATTTGGTACGTAAAGGCCTTTGTGCAGGGGTAGTATGTATTTAGACTTAGCCAAAACATTTGATACTTTCACTCTCCTTTTTTCCATAAACGTATTACAGAATATTCTTCTTCTTTCAGTTTTTCCCTGTTAGGGGTCACCACAGTGGATCACCTGTCCGCTCATACTTGGCAGTGGAGTTTTGCAGTGTTGAGTTGCCAGCCCAACTTTCCACAGAAGGCACACACACACACACATTCACACCTAGGGCCAGTTTAGAGTGTCCAATCCACCTGCAGCATGTCTTTGGGATATGGGAGGAAACCAGAGCACCCGGTGCAAACCCACGCAACCACAGGGAGGACATGCAGACTCCGCACAGAAGGCACCCCAGCTGAGGATTGAACCGGAGAACCTCTTGCTCTGAGGCGACAATGCTAATCACTGCACCACCGTGGCCACCCTAAACGTATTACTGAATAATAAATAAAATCCTAATTTGATAAACTTGTTTGATAACTAGCTAGCTGACCAATCCCAGTGTGTGTCTTAGTTTGAGGTAAACACTCAGAATATTTACCCATAACTAAGGCTATACCTTAAGACTCAGCCTTATAGCATTTTAATGTTAAGCGTGTATTCTCAACCAGCTCTATTAATCATCATTGTTGGTTAGCTAAGTATGTGGATGATTGCAAAATAAGTTCTATAGTCAATTCTGATGAAGACTATTTGTCTATTAACGAGATTATAAATAAAATTTCTGATTGGAAAATAAAGTAGGACCACAATTTAGTCATAATAAATGTCAAATAATGCATTTTGGTTATCTAGCTAACAAACATACATTAAAATTTGATGACCTTATTATTGGTAAGGTATTTGAATACAAAGACTTGTGTATCCAGTCATCTTCTGATTTTTCCTTTGACAGGCATGTAAGCTCCGGTAAATGGAGCTTGGTCAAATTGCACTAATAAAAAATCAATATCCTTAAGAGATGGCTTGGCCTTGTCTTGCTCTACAAAATATGTAATTCTTGAATACAACAATTAATTTTACATTTATACTAGGAGTCAAGTAAGTAGAATTGCATCTGTTCAGAGAACATTTGCCAAACAAATTCCTTCCATAAGAGATCTAGGTTATTTCAGCAGATATGCAATTTCTTGGTAAGGCAATTACTGTAAACAGTGCTTATAAGGATGACTTGGTACAGGTTACTTGACTGTAGGTGGGTAAACAGTTAGCAGGAAGCAGAAAGAAAAAGAATTAAACAACTACAAATAAACACACATCAGTTCTGAATTAATCTACACTCTTTACCTACAGTCAGTAAGTACCAATACTTAGAAGAACCGTGTAACTCTGGATGTTCACAATAGCATTATGAGCAATACTCAAAGTGATATTAGTTTATACATTACATCCCTTCCTTCAAGCTAGATATTTACATATAAACAATATACAGGACGATGGATATTCTATTATATAATTTACTAGGGACATTATAAACATGAGAAGCTTCAGTCTTGCAACAGGTAATATATACTCCATTACATTCTAATATGACGAGCATATATATTTTATGAATATCAGCTGTAGAAAGCAATCCTTAAAATTTTAAGAGATAAAAAAATCATTCCATCTTTTTGATGTCATAATTACTTTTCCAAATCTGGGCACTTTAGTCACTATTAGTTGATGAAATCATAGGCAGTGATGTAGACAAATCAGGTAATATATCACACCTGTGTACAACCATACTATAGGGAATCTCAGAATGTTGAATGACTTGCACAACATTATGATAAAGATAGCTGTGCAATTCTGGAAAAATGTTACTTGCATTTGTCTCCATTCGTGGTGGGAAGTGTTCCTTGCTGGTGCTCTAATAGATACTTCAGTATTTTGCATTAAGAATATGCCTGTTTTATATAAATGTCTTCAGTTATGTTTGAACATTTCTCATTCTTTGACCTTGTTTTACTTTTAGCTTACTGACTGAGAACAATAGTTTGTTGCTTTTCTGAGTGTTTTGGGATTTTTATTCTGACACCCTTTCAAGGCTTCAGGGAAGGCACAACTTTAGTGATCCATCATAATGTTTTTTCTTCAGGTGACTTATCAAACACGCTGATATTATGTCTAGTACATTTTCTGATTGTAGTAATGCAGATGAAGTAGGAGGTTTTGCCTTTGTTATCCTTCTTGTCAAATGACTGAAACTGTTCACAACTCAGTTGGTTAAAACAGAGTATTTCTATACTTTAGCAGAGCCAAGCAACAATCCTGTCTTGCACTGACAGCACACATTAAGGTTTTAACAGTTTACATAACTCTTTCTACCTGCCCAGTAGATTGAGGGTACTTTGTAGAAGACCCAGCTTCTTCAATACAGGGTAGAATTTTTAACTATTTTAATGAGACACAATTCAAGAGAGATTGAGAAACTGTCTACAGTTAACCAAAATATTGAATGAAAATATTAAGGCTGTATGTGATTCTGTAGAACAGAAATATGACAGAATTTTTTTGGATTTGGAAAAAAACATACTGACATTGTCAAATATATAAGAAGAAGAAATGACAATGTAATGTAAATGATTACAGGAATAAGAGAACCTAACCAATCCCTAAGAGGATTTGAGTGGGTTAACACCAAAACACTAGTTGTTGTATGAATAACAATGCTGAAATTACTGACTGTGGAACCTGAGCAGAATTTTATACTACCTGATGTGGACATGCTCTGTAAGACTATAGTCAATCAATTACAACAACAGCAAACAAATGAACATTTGAGTATTTTAGGTTCTGCTCTTACAATGCCTAAATTCTTTTTTATTTACAATTGCATTGCCTTACTGGTAAACAAGACTGTGATACAATTATTTCAAAAATCGGTGTTAGCAAGTCTTTCTTCTCAGTAACAAATAGAGCATAAAGCAAAGTAAAAATGTAGACAACAACTGTACTGCATAAGTATAAAATAAGCAGTGGCATTTTAGTAACCTGAACACATTTTGTAGACAGTTTAACTGAAATTAAATAATTTGTTAAGAAGTTGAATCTTGGACTACAGTTCACTGATAATGGATTGACAAAAGATGGGATAACGGACAGGCTTTTTACTATTAACTCTACTGCCCAACTGAATTTATAAAAGATGTGTGAAACAGCAAGTAAAGAATAATTTTAGTTGAACAAGAAACATAAGAGTTCCTTTAACATAACTAGTGATGACAGATGCTTGGGGTTGGATTCCAAAAGATAGTTGTTGACAGCACAGCATGACGAAGGAAGACTTCAGGGTACCATCTGTGGAACTGATTTCAGAAGAAACACCGCAATGCAGTCTGAGTACTTAACTGTTCAGCGCAGGATAATTAAGGATTTCACACGTCTGTCAGATTCCAAAACACATCATGCATGTCCAATGCAATTTAAATATGACAAATTGCAACATGGGCACTGTTTCCAAAATCCTTGGTGAATGCCATACTCCAATGTTATGAATGAAAGCTACTCCCATGGAATCTGTAACAATACCGAACAAAATGCTACCTGCAGTGAATGAGCTGCAACAGGCAGCAATACTGCAAGTAATAGAGGAGGATCTCGCTGTGCATAGATTCCTAGGTTCATAGATGTTTACTAGGCTAACGACCACAAGGGCCTTTTTAAGCCTAGTCATGCATCCCAAATGTCTGACAAGTTCTGATAACCTTGATAAGTCTAGAAATACTAGAAGGCAGCCAGCTAGATAGATAGCAAGGCTGCAATTAAGCTGTCAGATCAAGAAATTATTGAGAGGTACTGCCTAGACAGCCAGCTGGTACAGGCTGTGTGCAACATGTGTGCCCACATATGTCAGTGTGGACATTGTGAGGCAACCCCATTCCTCTCAAAACAAAAGTGTGTCTGAGCCTAAGTGTACTGCCTCTGGTACTTTCCAATGACATGTGGGAGATGCTGTAGGAGTGTCACAGATAGCTGCCAGTTGTATCCTATCAAAATTCCTGGCAGCAATGTGAAACAAGGTAGATGATTGCTTACACTTTCTTTCTATCCCCATGGAGTGGAGAAAGATCATTCACTAGTTTTATAACCCTGCAAACTGTCCGCATGTACTTGATGCAATAGACTGCACCCACATCCCTATTAAGACCCTTTGCATCCAGAAACAGGCAGATATGTCAGTAGAAAAAGGTGCCCATCCCTGAATTGCCAGTTTGAGTCAGTGTCCCTGAAGCTGCCATATGAAGGGAAAGTGGTCTTTGGGCTGCATACCTGAGGTACTACTACTGGGTAAGCACAGGAGCACAACTAGGATGTAAGCTAAGGACATCCCTGTCAGCATTGTCCATGATGACAATATATGTGTCCACTCCCCGCAACAAGTGACTATGGTTGTCCAGTTGAGCAGTGGCTGATATCCCCTGTACACAGAACTATCAAATTCTGCAGAGGAGGCCTACAATGGAGTGCATACAACAACATGAAATACCATAGAGTGTGAACTGCAATACACAGCTGTAAAGACAGCACATATGATTACCGTGTGTGCCATGCTACACAATATGCTAAGAACAACATGTATATTATGCAGCTTTCAGAACAGGAGCAGGAAGTCACAGGAAGCAGCAGAAACAGGTGTGGGTGACAAAGGGTGTGACCACAATTCCAAGCCTAGGCAACACAGCAGCATCTGACACACAGTTTTGAGTCATGACAAGCCACATGTACAGAAGTACACACATTAGACGCTGATGCCCAGGAGTTGTACCACCGCAGTAACATATAACAATATGAACATATACAGCTCTACCATGACATGGATCATAAGCTCAGACAACAAGTGACATAGGTATGCAGACAGACACATAGTGGTATATGTGTGTATAGCAGACAACAAGGGACATACCTCTATGAAACCCATTCCTATCTGTCCACTATCAAAATATGCAAAATGGAAACCAACTCAGGACATAATGCAGAACTGTTGTCACTATCACAAGCAACATATATCAATGTAACGTATGGATAACGTGCAATGTAGTAAATGGAGTCATTTATGGTAAGGAAAATGTCAGACTCCCATGGCATCAGATTTCACAATAACCACAGACAGATGACATTGTCAGTGGTCTGTACAGCAATCATCATTGTCTGAGACTGATACTAGAGGATATATTGGATAAACTTGTCAGTGTTACTCTGACACAATCTAAGGCAGGCATGCTGATGACTCACACTGCAGGCCTGGCTGCCCCAACCTTATATGAAAACACTTGGCCCACGTTACTCCACAGAGGGGATTGATGGGATGATGCCAGCATGCAGAGATGCACTGTAGGAAGGAGCATGACTGTGACTTGATTGTCTGGTTATTACTGCCAGGCCCACATCAGATGGGCCAGCAGCAGAAGTGTGTGCTTGCTGCATCATAGACATTGATGCCAGATGGGTAAGGGTTGGTCTGCTGAGAGGGGCCTGCTGCTCCCTTATGGTGCTCAGCTAAGCACAGTCAGGGCATGCGGAGCCTTGCTTGTACTATGGCACTGCTGTAATACTGCTGTAGCTGTGGATTCAACAGACCTTGCCATAGATAGCATGGTTTCATTCTGTGCAGCCAATGCCTCCATGACCTCACTGTGTCTATGCTCATGTTCATCCATGCAGCACAACCAACTGGTATGCATCATGATCCATGGCACAATGAAAATGCAAGAACAGAAGCCCAGCACCTAAAGGTTACACAAAACCAAAAATACAAATGAGTCCGAACCAGCTAAACCAAACCACATGAGCTGAGAAAAAAACAAAATAATACAAAATAAAATAAAACGTTTTATCGAGCACTTTTGTCGATTTGAAAAAATAATTTTTTTTCAGAATAACAAATATACAAATAACACAGATTTAAAAGCTTCCCCAGAAGTCACATGATAAAATCAACCAATATGTAACATAAAAATTTGATGAGTGATAGAAAGTAACTCATCAATAGAAACAATTGTTACACCCTGCGTGTCTTAAAACCAACTTATGCAAAATGCAATCCTGTCCAGAACAAGTTTTAATTAAAAACATTAAAATGTAAAGTAAAAAATCGAATTAAATATGAACACAATTTTAAAATACTGATTAAAAAAAGGAATCATTTAAACCAGGGAAAGTACATGCATTTAATCTAATTTGCCAAGTAAGCTCCCTAAACTCAAGGAGCTCAGACCATGGACCTCCCTGGGGATTTTTTTCTACCCTGTCCAGTCCTTAAAAATGAAATCTCTGATTTGGAAATTTGTGACTATGTTTAGACAGGGCATTATTCATGTTCATACACTTAATATCGTATGTATATTCATAAATATGCTCCTTAAATTTCCTCTCTGTTTTCCCTAAATAAAAACAAGAACAGGACTGACAAATTGCCATGTACATTAGTTCATAGTATTAACATGTACAAGAAAAAGGAGTTTTAACAACCAAATTTCCTATGCTAACACTTGTTGCCTCCAAAATAAATTTACACTGGGGACAGAAACTGCATTTTTAAGTACCCTTCATCCTGTTCGATGAATGGGACAAATGCGTAGAGTATTCCAAAAGATGTTTAATACTTTTACCTTTTCTGAAAACAATAACAGGTTTATCACTGACTTTTTCTGAAACATAGTCAAAGCAGGAAAACACTGCCCAGTATTTCCTTAATATGTCCCTAATAGTTGAATAGTCATAAGTAAAGGTTGTATTAAAATATCCAGATAATTAACCATTCGTTTAAATTCAAGATTGTTGTTCATTGAAAATTCAGGAAGGACAATTCCATCATCAACCTTACCGCTATAATGAGATTCGTTTAGATTTAACCTCATTAAATTTCTCATATGCCAAGTCAGTGGAGTATCCCCTAATGGCGAACATTCTAACTAACTTATCACATTCTTTTAACAATAAACCATCATCTGAAACCATCCTTGCTAAACAGACAAACTGCCCTTTTACAATCCTTTTTTTGGTGGAAAGGGTGGCAACTGGTGAAATATAAAATAGAATTAGAGTACATTGGTTCCCTATAAACATTAGTAATAAAAATCTTTGAAGTATAATTCTTAACAATTTCCATATCCAAATAATTAATTGTATCCATATTGTATAAGTACCTAAAATTTAAAAAAAGAAGTAGTGGAATTAATGTACTCCAAAAACATCTATTTCATCCAAAGTACCTTTCCATGCAGTAAAAATGTCATTCAAAAAATGGGTGTACAGAGCCTATGATGTTGAAATGTGATGGTTAAACAAAAATTTCTTTTCCCACTGAATCATAGTGCTATTCACAAACACGGGTGCACAAGTGAATCCCATTGCTATGCCTTCAGTTTGCAAAAAAATATATAATTGTTCTTTAATACAAGATCAATAAGAACAACCAAAACTTGAATCTCACTGGAAGAAAAATTGGTAGATTCCATCAAAAACTCCTGAACCCATTCTAAACCAATTGATTGTGAGAAAACAGATGTCTTTGCAAAAAACAACTTGTCTCAGTTTGCATAAAAAATCCAGTGATTCCCTACATAAATGATTACATTTCTTTAAAATGTGTTTAGGAGTGTAGTTGATATGTATGGCAAAGGGGGGGTAGGTCCTCCCAGCATTAACTATGGATCTTAAAGGAGGATCTGCCATGCTCTTATGGGTCTTTGGTATACCAAAGACTGATGGGACAATAGGATATACAGTATCCAAAAAATTAAGTTCATCAAAAGTGATTTGCCCCTGATCAAATAGGTCCTTGATTGCATAGTTAATTTTCATACAAGAGATATTTACACAATTAACAGATGATTCATCATAGAAGCCTTTGTTCAACGAAATATTCATCTAGTTGACATAATCAATTTTATGCATAATCACAGGTCCTCCTTGTCCAGTTTCATCACTCTTATGAACTTATTACGACATAGTTCCTTTAATAACTACTGTTCCAAACCAGATAAATTGCATTGTGCCTCACTGATAGGTGAATATAGCATTTTCCTAAAATCAAAGGTACATCATTTTTCAAACAACTTGAAAGAGGGGTATAGTGGAGGATGAAATAAACTCTTCCTATACAAAGCATTAGAAAGCTGGCAGAGATTGTTTGACCCAAAACAAATTTTGAAGTTAAATTTTTTCAAAAATAATTTTAAATCAAAAATAATTTCTTCAGTCCTAGACCTGGATTTCAGTTACCATCATCTGAAACCATCCTTGCTAAACAGACAAACTGCCCTTTTACAATCCTTTTTTTGGTGGAAAGGGTGGCAACTGGTGAAATATAAAATAGAATTAGAGTACATTGGTTCCCTATAAACATTAGTAATAAAAATCTTTGAAGTATAATTCTTAACAATTTCCATATCCAAATAACTAATTGCATGCTCACTTTGCATTAGACTTCATTATAATTGTAAATTCTAAAGTCCCCCTCATAATTGAGTATAACAACTGGGGAACTTGATTCACAACCAGAGCATTGCAGAATAATGTAGTAACCATCATTGTTCAGTGTTTCCCCTGTTCATTCTGTGGTTTTGGGGATGCTGGATATTGGAACCCTGATTTTGTTGGTCTGATGCTATCTGACATCCCCGGTTTTGATTCCTTATTCTGTCTGACTCCTCAATGGGGGTAATTTTAAAGGAGGAAATTCATCTATGGAATCAGTGTTGGTACTAAAACGTTCCTCTGTCCATTCTATTAACTCATATGGGGCTTGCACCACAGGTTTGGGAAAAGCCATGCCATTAAGATAGTCCCGCCTATCTTTTTCAAATTTTTTCTTCTTCCTCTGCTTTATATCATTAGCTACCTTGTCAAAGACTGGATCAGACAGTCAAGAGTTGAAGGGAAATACTTGCATCACACCACCAGTCTCACATAGACCCATTAAACCAGCACTGGAAAAAAACACACATAAATACACGAAAACATACTTGGAGGCTCTAAATAAAAATCTGCAAAAGCAACAGAGACCTCCAAAGCAGACATCTAAGCAACCTCCACCTGCCAACACAAACCATGAAACACATATTCACAAAACCAGTGTGCCACGTAATCACAGCCCTTAAGGCAAAATAACATACCCAACATACTAGTAATAGGTGACTCTATAGTCAGGCACACTGACGTCCCACTCACTAGGCTGAATAAGGAGAAGGTTATTGTTAGCTGCCTGTTGGGTGCCAGGATCTGCCACATAACACAAGCACTCAGGTCACTCCAGAACAAGTACAAATATGACTCTGTCATTGTCCATGTTGGTGTGAATGACCTGAGCCGTACCTCCCTGGACTACATGAAAAGAGACATAGAAGAGCTCTCTGATCACATAGTCCAGGCCAGTATGACCCTGACCCTCTCCAAGAATGATACCACGGTATAAAGAAAAAATGATCAATTTCAACAACTGGCTAAGTTTCTAGTGTAATTCAAAGGGGATCCAGTGTCTGTCCACCTGGGATGACATGCTCGACAAGCCACGCTGCTTCACTAGAGATGGCTTGCACCTGTCACCCTTAGGCTTTCAAATACTGGTCAAGGCTCTTGCCACCCCCATAGTGCCTTTTTTTAGGCAAGACTCAAAAGACAAACCCACCACTGTAAATAGCACAAGTAACAAAAAACTGAGGGTAATGCTACTCAATGCCAGAAGTCTAAACCTCAAAATGTACGCACTCTAGGCACTCCTCAGTATGGAGAAAATTGATATATGTGCACTAACAGAAACATGGTTTAAGGCTCCAGAGAGCACCCCGGCACTACCAGGCTACAACTCATACCATACATTTCGGCCACAGAACCTGGACCGAAATACAAAAGGCAGGCGTGTATCCATATTCATCAAGGATACCCACACCTCCAGGTTAGTGGCACAGCATGATGCTTCAGAGATCATCCACGTGCAACTAACAATGGGCAAAACTGGAATTCAAATTGTAGCTTTCTACAGATCACCCACCATGTCCCAGGATCCCTATTCCGCATTTCTGGAAACACTAGGAAACATAAAGGTCCTACCAAACACCCTAATATTGGGTGATTTCAATTACCCAAACATTAACTGGGAGAACTACTCAAGTACTAACTCTCTTGCCCAACATTTCCTAGAATTTATAAACTGAAATGCCCTGGATCAACTGGTCAACACTCCCATGAGAGGTGACAACATATTGGACCTGGTCATCACCAACATGGGTGACCAGTATTCCACACTGGAGGTCAACCCCTCGCTGGTTAGATCTGACCATAAATAAATCACTTTGGATATCCACATTCTGCCCCCACCCCCAGACAAGGAAGCCACCATGAAAAACTTTTCAAAAGCAAACTTCACGTTACTTAAGACCGAGGTGGAAAGTTTCAAAGCCCCCATGCTAAAGGATAACACTATCCAAGCTGCAAAATCCTTTACTAATGCATTCTATGGGCACCTACAAGAATGCATGGATCATGCTATCCCAAGCAAAACCAAGACTCACTCCCCCAAGAAAAGGAATCCAGTCTGGTGGACCCCTGCCATAAACAAGCTATATAATAGAAGGAGGAAACTAGTACAGAAAAGAGTAAAATCCCAAGAAGGGAAGACATCCCTGATAAGTATCAGGAAGAAACTACGATCCCTCATAAAATCATCCAAGGCAAGCTTTGAAAGAAAAATTGCCAAGGACTCCAAAGATAACCACAAGGCATTCTTTAGCTATGTCAAGAATCTAAGTGGCAAAGCTCAGATCTGCTCGGAGTTAGTGCAGAATGGCACAAAATACACTGAACTGACCAATATCGCCAACATCCTGGCAAACAGGTTCGGTGCAAACTTCACCCCCTCTCACCCCCAAAAGGACCCATAACCATACCAGAAGAATGTAGAGCCCCTGAAATCAGACACTCAGGTTAAAACAGCCCTCTCCATAGCCAAAAACACAGCATCAATGGGACCAGATGGTGTCCCAGGCTGCATCCTACACGAGCTCAAATACAAACTAACCCCTCACCTAAACACACTGTTCTCAGCCTCTCCACAGGCTATGTACCCATAGAGTGTCACACAGCAATGGTTATTCCACTCCACAAAGGTGGAGCCACAACAGACTATCACCCTACAAGCCTGACTAGCCTGACTAGCTTGGTCTGCAAGGCTATGGAGTGCATCATCATAGAACTTGTTAACAAAGACATTGGGAACCTCCAAACACTGGACCCTACCCAGTTCAGCTTTGTTAAGGGCAGATCATGCCTCCTAAACCTGGTGGACTTCTTTGAGACAGGTACCAAGGTTATAGACAAGGGAAAGGTTGTACACACAGGCTACCTAGACCTCACAAAGGCCTTCAACATCATTCCCCATTCTGGTATTATAGACAAGCTCACCAGCCTGAACATAAACCCCTAAGTCACAAGATGGGTTGCCAACTGGCTCATGGACAGAACCCACATGGTGAGAGTTGCAGCAGCTAGGTCTGACTCTAAACTGGTTACAAGTGGCATTCCCCAGGGCTCAGTCCTAGGACCCCTCCTGTTCGGCATATACTTCTCAGAGGTACAGGCAAGCACTGGAGGACTATGGCTGACCAAGTTCACAGATGACTGAAAACTAGGGGCTATAATTGACTCTCTGGCTGACACAGACATCCTCCAAAAGTATCTCACTGAGACGGATACCTGGTGTCAAAATCATGGCCTCAAGCTAAATGTCAAAAAGTGCATAGTCATCCCCTTTGGAAAAAAAACAAAGTACCCACAAACTACCACATAGGTGGAAGTCCCCTAAATACAGAAAACATAATAAGGGATGTGGGGACCCAAGTAGATAGTAAACTCTCCTTTGATAATCACATTGCCAAAGTGGTTAGAAAATCATTCTATGTGGCCCACCTAATCACAAAAGGGTTCGCATCCAGATCAAAAGAGGTCATTGTGCCCCTCTACTCATCACTCATCAGACCCATCATAGAGTACAATGCCCCATTTGGGATGTACCTTAAAAGACACCTGCAACAGCTGGAAAGACCACAGAAGTACCTCACCAAGAGGATCACTGGCCTCCAACAGATGCCCTATGCAGCTCGACTGAAGAAACTCCAGCTGCACTTGATTGCATACTGCCTACTCAGAGGTGATCTCTGCCTGACATACAAGGCCATGTCCAACCCAGTATTGATGGACATGCTCCACCTAAAGAAAATCTTATCCCCTTGAGCCACACGCTCTAGGGATCTAAACCTCACCACAACAATAAATAGGATGTGCTGGAGGGATAGATTCCTGTCCCAAAGATTTCCCATGCTTTGGAACAAGATTCCAATCTACATTAGGCAGAGCTCCTCTCTAAAACTCTTCAAGAGAAACCTTGATGAGTGGATGGGAAATTGAAAGTTTACCCCGGGGATCACTTCAGTGGCTCTGCTGGACAGAGGCACAGGGATCTAATCTAAAGGGGAGGCAAAAGCCAACACATTCTGGATAGACTTATAAATAGCTTTGGGCAAAAAGCCTAGTACCTGCCTATGAACCTATGAATGTATAAAATGTGCAGTCTTGTATTCTGAATTTAATTTTCCATCTTTAGGACACAACTATATTTTTTGTGAAAATTTCATTCAAGATAGCTTCAGCTCACAGATGCAGCTGTCATACATGCATGTCCATTGACTTGAGCTGGGGAGGCTCTTAACAACAGCTGCAGAATGAACCACACTATTAACTCTAAATCATTACTGATGCTCAAAGCAATGCTTAGCTTTACAGTTATCACTAGAATAATAAAATGCATTTATTTATAGAGTTTATTTGGTCAGCAAAGTATAAGAATATGAAAATGTATTTACATTTGTTGTTTCATTATGTATAATAATTAGATGTGTCTAATTTTTCCAAGCTGAACTTAGAATACCTGACTATATTTCTATTTACAGGAAATAAAGAAGAGCATGTCTAAAATGGACTCATCTCTGAAGTATACAGAGAACAGTAAACTAATTTGGTACAGGAGCACAGGATACAAAGTATCAGTCCTTTTAAAATATTCAAACCTTATTGAATAATGACAACATTTTGTTGGAAGTTAGCAATTGTTTTCTGAGCATGTAAAACTGTAGAGGCAAAAGAGGAACTATACATTTCAGCCAATAGTTATTCTTCTCTTTATCTGCAAGATAAAGATATTGCTTTTTTACTGTAGAGCTAAAGACAGTTATTATTTTAAAATAAGATTGTCTTCATTTTGTAAATCCATATAAACCATAATTTTTTGTTCTTTCAAAGCTCCATGTTGGCATGTCTTGTGGCAGTAATTAAAGATTAATCTATAACTACAAACCCAGCTTAACTTGAACTGTTATAGAAGTGTGAGGAATAAGTAATATTCAGTAAAATCCAGGTGATGCAACCAACAGTACATGTTAAAGAAGCTGCACAATATGGGTTGATTGCCAAGGTTGACTATATGACTACAGGTAGATCATATGAGGTCCAGACTAAACATGGCAATCCTTTGTGGAATAGAAGGCATTTTTATATTAAAGTAAAAGCCAAGACAATAACAGCAAACCTGATAATGTTCCAATTTTACAGTTTTGTGTTCATCAAGAACAAATGACTTCTCCATATAAAACACATTCTGGTAACAAAACTGATATTAGCACTGTTAATATTAAGTTTCATAGGCTCGTAGGATCATTGGATCATAGGAGTTTACTACGCTATCGACCCAGAGGTCATTTCAAGCCTAGCCATTTCATCCTCATGTAATACTGTAGATACTCTAGTCAATATCCAGGATTGTATTTATTAATGACTTCCCATGTCCAGGAGGGCTGCTGTCACTATCCACAGTAAGAATTTATGGTGCCCCATCTGTGACTGATACATATGCTTTCTGTTTTACCTTCTGTTTTAACAAATGTGCTTGTCCTAGTGTTTTTATTCTATGTGATAGACACTTAAATTATCTAGGTTGCACATTTCACGTTTTTTTTCTTTCATTACTTAAATTGTTTCTTGAGTGACACTTAAACATAAAGTGAATTTCTGGGCCTTTGTCTTTGTCTGCAAAGATTTCAAGCCTGCATAAACTAAAGCACTGCTGGTGATTCCCTGCTAGTTTTCCCACTCACCTTCCCCTTTGTTAATCTGCTTTTTAAACCTGGTTATTTTAACCTGCCCACCCCTACTGTAAAATGAGCTTAATAAGCTCCTCCCTTTCTATTCTGTTGATATCTTGAATTATTTATTTGCCTTTCCTAGTGGTTATACTGAAAAAGTGCATTTTGCCTCTCATTGTCTGATCTACTAATTTACTTGATCTGAATTAATTATCTAGCTAGCTGTTGAATAAATTAGTGTATTTTTATGCTCTAGCAAGCACTTGTTTTTACATCAAGAGGTCAGTGGATTTTCCATCAAGTGCACTGGGAGGTAGCCTGGTCTGTTTGGGTTGGGGAAATAACTGAGATTTATGAATATAGTTTTATTGTCTGGAGGGTTTATTAATCAGCTTATCTTGTTTTTAGTGCTTTTATAAATTCTGTACAACTGAGCAGCTCTTGGCACGTTTATACAAACTGAAGTACTTTTATTGAATAATCATCATACTTTTGTAACATGTTTTAAGTACACTACTGTATCCATATCTTTAAGTTTGTTTGTGGTAGCATTTCACGTCTTTTAAGTTTATTTGTGGCAGCATTTCACTCTAGACACTCCTTTACTATGCTTTTGCATTAGGAGGACTGGGATTATTCATCTAGGGGCAGTAGGTGTTTACCTGGTCTAACTAAGCTGGGAAACACACAAAAGGGCTCTAAGTATTTTTTTGCACTTCTCTTACATCCTGTGAATGTACATGAGCAGTATCAAAAAAATAAAAAACAAACTGTACTGTCTGCTGCTGCTTTAAGTAATTAATTGCACTACATTGTATCTGTTAGTTGTAGTGCTGTTGTAAGTAGCTCTTGTGGTTTTGTTACACTTGGGCTCCAAACCACTATTCTAAGTAAGAATGCATTTTTACTGCACTCTTGTGTCAGAAGTGTAGTGATCTAACCTATCTGAGTTGGGATTGCTGGTGGAAAGCTTATTGTGTGCTTTCCTGACTGGTAGTTAGCTTAAAACTTGTTTCTCTCTGCTAGTATTTGAGCCTTGTTTCATTTAGTGGCAGTTAACAGTGCCCTGTATTGATGGAAAAGCCTAGAAGCTCAGTTTTTTCCTAAACAGCTGTCAGTGAAACCCTTCCAAGCTTTTCTGCTGTTCTAGGAATAGCTCAGTTGCACACCAAACAGTGTTGTCCTATTGATCAACCTTAGCAAACACAAAGTATAGGTCCCTCTTGCAGTCTCGGCGCTACCAGCACAGACCTGTTAAATTAACCCATTCCCTTCCCCTAATAAAACATACAGTAAGAGCCTGCTATCACGAGTGAGCAGTTTTCCATCATCTCTCTGGCCAGCTTGATAGAAATGGGCATCCTAAGGTAATGTAGCAATTGTCTCATGTATACTGACAACCTCTTACTTTTGAAACAAATAGATATTTTATGTGAGAGATGTAGTTACACTATGAAATTGGAGGCAAGACTCTCACATAAGGACAAAGCAAATTCCAAACAGGTTGTCAGTACACACCCTCCCCACACTAAATAAGGACACAACACATAAAGCCACATATGTGGAGGTACTCACTAGTAACTTACCAAAAGTTCAGAGGCCTTCCAAATGTAAACCAATTATACACATAATAATGCAAAAAATAACCACAACACATAACACACACAAACACACACACACACACACACACACACACACACACACACACACACACACACACACACACACACACACAGACACCAGTGCCTCAGTGAATAAGGCCATAAGGCGTAACACCACAAAGCCTAATGTATTGGTTATAGATGACTCCATTGTGAGGCACAAAGATGTTCCCCTCACCAGGCTGTATAAGGAGTGGGTTATGGTTAGCTAACTGTGAGGTGACAGGATCTGTCAACTCACTCAAAGCACTCAAGTCACTTAATGTTTGATTCTGTCATAGTCCATGTGGGGGTGAATGCCTTGAGATGTACCTCACTGGACTATATGAAGAGAGACATGACTGAGCTCTCAGATGATGTGTCACAGGCAGGTATAAGCCTAGCCTTAAGCAGCATTCTACCTCCTCCAAGGATGATGCCACAATACAAACAAAAATGATTGACTTTAACAACTGGCTTAGGTTTTGGTGTCAGTCCAAAGGGATCCAATATTTGTCAGCCTGGGAAGACATGGCTGACAGGCCATGCTGCTTTGCCAGAGATGGTCTGCACTTGTCTCATCTAGGCTTTCGGATACCAGCAAAGGCATTAGCCACTCCTATTATGCTTTTTTTTAGGCAGTGTCAAAATAACCAACCTCCCAATTTAACTTTAACAAAAACCTCTCTAGATAAACTCAAGGTACTGATGCTTAATGCTAAACGGCACTCCCTGGAAGCACTCCTCTCTTTGGAATATGTTGACATCTGTGCAGCCACTGAGACATACCTCTCAACCTCTAAGACCAAGAAATCGGGACAAAGCCATATATAATGGGGGGGGGGGGGCAAAGGCCCAAAAATAGAGCCAATTTTTAAATATTGCTCTTGCAAACATAGAAAGTTGATAGAATAACAGATTTTTGCATTTTGAATTTTCTGAAGAGTATGAAGTCTGTAACTCAAATGTCTGGCATTATTTTCTGACTTCTCAATGATTTCTAAGTGATTTGCCAGAAAACCAAAATTTTATGAGGAGCAGACCAAAAATATGAGGCAAAAATCTGGACATTCTAAGAAAATCTGTACAGTTGAAAGGTATGCACTGAGTCATGGTTCCAAGGCACGGAAAGCACCTGGCTATGTAGGGCTATAATGCCTTCCATATGCTTAGACCACAAACTGAGCATGAAAGAACCAAAGGAGGAAGTATAACCATTTTCATTAAGGATAAGTACACCTCAAGACTGGTCAAACAGTACTACTGTCATGAGGTACTCCTTGTCCAATTAACTATAGCCAATGCCCTCTACCACATCATAGCTAGCTATAGGTCCCTCACCGTGAAACAGAAAAAGCATACTGCATACTTAGAATTACTAAAGTCACTTGTCATACAGCACAACACCTTACTCATGGGTGATTTTAATTATCCTACCATCAATTGGGAAACATGCACGACTAAAAATATGCTGGTTCAGACGTTTTTGGACTTTGCCAAAGCAATCTAGAACAGCTAGTCAGCACACCCACAATAGGTTCAAATGTTCTGGACATAGTACTCACTAACATGGGAGAGCTCTTCACTCCCCCCCACCCATGTGATGTCCTCCTTGATAAGATCAAACCATTAATCAGTTTCCTCCGATGTAATTATAAGACCAGATACCCCATCAAGCTCAAAAACACAAGAATTTTTCAAAGACAAATTGTCGCCTACTAGGTGATCATATAAGAAGTTTCAAAGCTCCCTCAAATGCAGATAACATGGACTCTTATGCAGAGGTGTACACCAGTGTCCTATATAACTACTTAAGCAGTTGTATAGAATTGCCTGTACCTAACCATATTAAACCCAGATCTTGCCAAAAAAAAGCCACAGTGGTGGACCCGCAGTATATACAGGTTATTACAACAAGAGAAAGAAATGAATGTCCAAGAACAAGAGAGAACTGGCTCAGAAGAGGAAGAAATCCCTCCCTAGCTTAAACAAACTAATCAGAGATCTTGTCAAGTCCTCCAAATGCATTCTTTAACTATGTCTGAAATCTGAAAGGGAATACCCAGCTATGCACTGAACTGGTTGTTGATGGCATCACCCATACTCAACTGGAGGTAATAGCCAACCTGCTAGCTGACAGATTTGGAGAAAACTTTACCCCCTTATCACCTCCAGTCATCCCCCAAAGTATACCTGCCACCATTCCTCAGCATATTATCTCAAGAGATCAGGTCATCTTGTCACTCTCCAAGGCCAAAGATGTGCTGGAGACCCTGAATTTACTTAGAATTCTCTGAGGTCTCTCAAGTTGCTGCAGGTGCCTAGTAAGGTACATACCAAAGGGAGCATGATACTTGATTATTAGCCTGATGAGGGATGAGTATAGGGAAGTTACAACCTCTTTCACTCTCGAGGTAATGCTTTTGCTAATGAGGTGTGTAATGCAGAATGCCTTCCTTACCACAGTAGACACATGGTGGTCAAAGTTAAGGCCACAGTCAACTTGCATTCCCAAGTCTCTCACAACTGAGTTGGTGCTTAGGGTATTATTATTTATATGATAGTCAGAAGGGAAATTGTTTTTATTGTTGGGGATGATAATGCATTTTTTAACACTGAGTTTGAGTCCATGGCTTTGGCATCAATCACTGGTCTGCACAAGTCCCTCTTAAAGTATATTAAGATCTTTTGGGGATTCAATGATTGCACATAATTTGCAGTCATCAGCAAACTTAGTCAACCATAGCCCCTCTGTTTTGCCCTGAATTTCTGAGAAGTATATTCCAAACAATAGGAGGTCCAGCACTGACCCCTGTGGAACCTCACTGGTGACATGTTTTCTGGTTGAGGTATAGTTCCCGACTGTGACTGTGTGTGATCTGTCAGTGAGCCAGTTAGCAACCCACCTGATGACATAAGGGTTGATATTCAACTGGGTGAGTTTATCAATGATGCCTGAATGTGGGATTGTGTCAAAGGCCTTGGCTAAGTCCAGAAAGGCTCTATGCACAGATTTGCCTTCATCTATGGCTCTGGTGATGTATTTAAAGAAGTCCACTAGGTTTAACAGGCAGGACCTGCCCTTGTCAAAACCAAACTGGGCCAAATCAAGGATTTGGAGGTTACCTGTATCCTTATTTATAAGCTCCATGATGATTTGTTCCATATTGCTCCATGATGATTTGTTCCATGGCCTTACAGATAAGACTGGTTAAGCTTATGGTTCCAAGGATCTGTTGCTGTATCCCATTTATGAAAGGGGATGACGGTTGCTGTTCTCCATTCAGTAAGGACAAAACCAGTACACAGGCTGTGGTTGAAGAGAGTTCCTAATGGAGTTGCTAATTTGTGTTTTAGACCATTTAAAACACAACCTGGGATGCCATCTGGTCCCACAGAGGCTGTGTTTTTGGCCTTGGAGAGAGCATTAATGTCTTTGGAAATGTGAGATGGGGGAGATCTTGAAGGAATGCTTTGTGCTATAGTTAGCGGAGACAGGGGGCTGAAATTTTTGCCAAGCCTGTCAGCTAACAGGTTAGCTATTTTCGTAGGATCAGTGTGTGATGCCATCCAGAACTAGTTCAGCACCCAGGATTTTACAAGTTGTCTTATTTGCTTGTTTAAGCAGAGGAGGGTGTTCTTCCAGTGCTGGGACCTCTGTTTTTTATTCTTGAACAACAACTTCTACCTCTTGTTGTATAACCTCTTGGTGCCAAAGCCATGGATTAAAGCTAAATACAAGACAAATGCATTATTATTCCCTTTGGGAAAGCTGATATCCTTGCTAATTACTTTATAGACAGCACCCCCTAGGTGTGGACCCAGTAGTATGTGATCTGGGCATTCAGGTTGATAGGAGCCTGAACTTTGACCACCACGTATCCACAGTAGTAAGGAAATCATTCTATGTGGCACATCTTATAAGGAAAGGCATCTCGTCTAGATCTAAGGATATTATAATTTCATTATATACAGCCCTCATCAGACTGATAATTAAGTACAATCACCCTTTTGCATGTACCTCACAGACACCTGTTGGAGAGACCACAGAGGTTTTATCACTAAGGAATTACAGGGTACACAAAACAAGTCTTATGTGGAAAGACTAAAAGCCCTGTCATTGTATTCAGTCTCCTACATGTTGCTAAGAGGAGACCTGTGCCTAGCTTATAGTGCAGTCTCTGAACCGGTTCTGATGGAAATGTTACACATTCATAAATCAAAGTACATGAGAGTCACTCACTCCAGGGATCTTAACCTAGCATCTGACATGAACAGGTCATGCTGGAGAGATAGATACATCTCCCAGAGACTGCTACTTCTCTGGAACAAGCTTTCAGTTCATGTGAAACAGAGTCTCTCTGACCCTCTTCAAACTCAGCCTAGCTCAGTGAATGGGTGACTGAAGATTCATTCCTGGGGAGCCACCCATGTCCCTCCTGGACACAGGAAGTCATTATTAACTACCATAGACCCTTACCTCTGCGAATATCACTCGTCTAGCCATTGACAACTGGGGCAGCTAGGGATAAATATGGTTAGTTTTGTAAGGGTTTTAGGGCTGTTAGCCTAGTAATTTTCTATGAACCTATGAACCTAAGCCATTTAAATGTAAACCAAATGAATGCCAAAGCTAGAGATAAGCCACCCAGAATCTATCTGTCAGATATACAGAATGAACCTCCCTGTAATCTGAGAATCATATTCAGTTAGTCAGCTTTCATAGGTAAGTTAAATGACATCTTCTCAATCACAGCATTTGTTCAGTCTACAACATAGCCTACTTCAACAGCACTTCATTTCTATCGACCTAGAAAACAATCATTATAACAGATTTATGTTAGAGCATCAACTTGTCAAAATGTCGATGTTCATATCATTGAATCCATATTACTGAAACACTAGAATGTCAAACTGACACATAGTCGAACATCAAAAAATTATAACATATATTTTTGCAGGAGGACAAGCCCAATATGGACCCACAAACTCTGCTGCTAATTATATATACCAACTCTAATATCACACTACAGCTGATAATGGGCAAAAGCCAGTTTCCGCTGTAGTTCAGACTTGCCCAAGCACCTACTTGCAGTGTGCAATGTTTTGATGTCTGGTTTTCTCAGACATTGACATTCTGGTGCTTTGATTATTTATTTATTTATGTATGTACGTATGTATGTATGTATGTATGTATTTATTCATTCATTCTTTGTTGACCATGTTAGTCCCACTAGGCTAGTAATCTCTTTTCAGGGGAGAGCCAAGGTAGTATTTATACTATTAGGCAAAAGGCAAAATTCAGCCAGGATATTAGGGAACTTCCTCTACTATTTGGAGCTGCTAGATGGTATCAGAGGGGCACTAAAGGAAGCAATAACATGGAGTAGGAGAGAAAAGCTGTGAAGAGTTTGGAGGTAGAAAATGACAATTTGGAGAACAATGATTTGGAGCTTCAGAATGTAAACAAAGATTCCTGTATGGTGGATATTACTAATAAGCGGAGTTTAGCTGTCTCAAGGGGAGAGCCAAGGTAGTATTTATACTATTAGGCAAAATTCAGCCAGGATATTAGGGAACTTCCTCTACTATTTGGAGCTGCTAGATGGTATCAGAGGGGCAATAAAGGAAGCAATAACATGGAGTAGGAGAGAAAAGCTGTGAAGAGTTTGGAGGTAGAAAATGACAATTTGGAGAACAATGTATTTGATTTGGAACTTCAGAATGTAAACAAAGATTCCTGTATGGTGGATATTACAAATAAGCGGAGTTTAGCTGTCTCAATGGAGGAGGAAGTAAGTGTGTCTGTTGAAGTGGTGCAGATAACAGAAATGGCATCAGGAGGGCTTGCACATGATATTCTGTTAAAAATAATCAAGCAAAATGATCCAGGAGACAGTTCTGCTGTTTTATGGGGTGAGATGGTAGATAATTTTTTGGAAGTGCTGAAAATGGTATTGTGGAAAAGCAATCAGGTGATGTAACACTCAACAGTAAAAACGTGCAGCAGTGACAGAAAAAAAGAAGAAAGCAGAAACAAAGTGAGAAGGTATCTGATTTTGTAGCAGTAGATTATGTGCTAACTAAAACATATGCAGCAGTGACAGCAGGCAAAACAGGATGGCATTAACAAACTCTAAAACTGCTTTAAAAAGAAGAGAAAAACAAAAATATGACACTGTAATAGGCAGATATTATGTATGAGACAATTTGGTAACTGTTCTGGGTTTTAAGGCCAATCTATAACCAAATGGGATAGGTTATTCTGAACACAAAAAGGGAAGTTGGCTAGGCTTAAAATGGTCTTTAAAGACAGCTAGCCTAGTACTTACCTTGAACCTATGACCCTATAAGAAATTTGATCTTTTATACATATTGGGAAAGAGACTTTTTGTGACTTAACATTAGAAACTGAGTGACTGATGATGAAAGTTCTGGAATTGTGAAACAAAAAGAACATTTATCTGTGGAACAATTATTTGTTTTCTGGTAGTAAGTTAAATGTTAAAAAAACAATGTTACTTTGCAGTTTACAACTGGTGACCTAGAAGAAGACTATGTTAAACAGTACATGCACGGCTTGTGTGAAACTATTGGTAATATTGTTAAAGTTAGAGATGAAAAAAAACTTATGGAATGGAGTGTGGAGTTTGGAAACGGTTTTGAAATGTGAAGAAACATAGTGAGAAACACTTCCCAAGTGTTACTTTTGTGTCTGGTCATAGAGGGACATTAAGATATTCAGGCCAGCCTAAACCATGTTTCTTTTGTGGGGACTTTTCTCATTTAATTAATGATTGTAACAAAGTACCATGTGTCCTGTGTGGGGAGAAAGGACATACAGCAAATAGACGTGTTTGAATGCAGGTTATGTAATAAAGGACACTTTTGGATGGACTGTCAAGAGCAAATAGCAAATAATGAAAAAGAAGAGGAAAGAAAACATATATGAGGAAGGACAATGAGAGGCTTGGAGAAAGTATGAACTGTAGAACAAGGAAAAAATATGGAGTGGAAAAATGAGTAGAGAAAGTACATGCAGGAAGAGAGGTGAAGAGAAGAGGCTGATAACTATTTTTTAAGCTCTAGCCAGTGAGAAATCTGATTCTGAGGATCAAGGATTATTTGTATGTAAATCCAGGAAAAAATATTGAATTTAGGGAAAAAAGTAAAAATAAGGAACTGAAAATTTAAAAATATTTCCCATAAACTTAAAAGGAAGGAAAAGCAATTTTAGAGTAATTTCAGTAAATGTAAACAGTAGTATTAATACAGTATGAAGGATGTGCTAAATGTGATGTGGATGTTATTATGTGAGAGGATGTAGAGTACCTTCAGTAAATGTGAACAGTAGTATTAATACAGTAAGAAGGATGAGCTAAACGTGATGCGGATGTTATTCTGTGAGAGGATGTAGAGTACCTTCAGTAAACGTGAACAGTAGTATTAATACAGTAAGAAGGATGTGCTAAACGTGATGCGGATGTTATTCTGTGAGACGATGTAGAATACTTTCAGTAAATGTGAACAGTAGTATTAATACAGTAAGAAGGATGTGTTAAACGTGATGTGGAGGTTATTCTGTGAGAGGATGTAGAGTACTTTCAGTAAATGTGAACAGTAGTATTAATACAGTATGAAGGATGTGCTAAATGTGATGTGGATGTTATTATGTGAGAGGATGTAGAGTACCTTCAGTAAATGTGAACAGTAGTATTAATACAGTAAGAAGGATATGCTAAACGTGATGCGGATGTTATTCTGTGAGAGGATGTAGAGTACTTTCAGTAAATGTGAACAGTAGTATTAATAAAGTAAGAAGGATGTGCTAAATGTGATGTGGATGTTATTATGTGAGAGGATGTAGAGTACTTTCAGTAAATGTGAACAGTAGTATTAATACAGTAAGAAGGATGTGCTAAACATGATGCGGATGTTATTCTGTGAGAGGATGTAGAGTACTTTCAGTAAATGTGAACAGTAGTATTAATACAGTAAGAAGGATGAGCTAAACGTGATGCGGATGTTATTATGTGAGAGGGTGTAGAGTACTTTCAGTAAATGTGAACAGTAGTATTAATACAGTAAGAAGGATGTGCTAAACGTGATGCGGATGTTATTCTGTGAGAGGATGTAGAGTACTTTCAGTAAATGTGAACAGTAGTATTATTATTTATTTATTTATTTGCAGTTCATAGGTTCATAGGTTCATAGGTTCATACTAGGCTATCTGCCCTAGGGCATTTAAAAGCCTAGCCAGAGTGTGTGTGGCTTTCACCACCCCTTAGGATGAGAATACTATACCCATTAGTTTGCTGTGCCTCTGTCCAGCAGTGATACAGAGATGATTCCCGGGGTAAACCTATGATCTCCCATCCACTCGTCAAGATTTCTCTTGAACAGAGTCAGTGAGGGGCTCTGCCTCACATGGACCGGGATTCTGTTCCATAGTGTAGGGAGACTCTGGGTGATGAATCTGTCCCTCCAGCACGTCCTATTTATATCCGTGTTGAGGCTTAAGTCTCTTGCTCTCGTGGCTCTGGTGGATTTGGATTTTTTGAGGTGGAGCATGTCCATTAATTCCGGGTTGGACATGGCCTTGTATGTCAGGCACAGATCACCTCTGAGCAGACGGTATGCGACTGAATAGAGCTGGAGTTTCTTCAGTCGGGCATCGTATGACATATGTTTGAGCCCCTTTATCCTTTTGGTGAGGAACTTTTGGGGTCTTTCCAACTGCTGCAGGTGTTGGGTAAGGTACATTCGAAATGGGGCGTTGTACTCAATCATTGGTCTGATAAGTGAAGAGTACAGGGGTACAATGACCTCTCCTGATCTGGATGTGAATCCCTTCATGATCAGGTGGGCAATGTAGAAGGTCTTCCTAACCACTTTGGCAACGTGAGTGTCAAAGAGAGGTTACTGTCAACTTGGGTCCCCAGGTTCCTGATAACTTCTTCCGTGTTTAATGGATTACCACCTATGTGGTAATTAGGGGTTACCTTGTTTTTCCCAAAGGGTATGACTATACATTTTTGGCATTTAGCTTAAGGCCATGGCTCTGGCACCAGTTATCCATTTCTATGAGACCTTTCTGGAGGATGTCTGTGTCTGATGGAGTGTCAATTATGGTGCCCAGTTTGCAGTCATCTGCAAATTTTGTCAGCCACAATCCCCTATGTTTGCCTGCACTTCAGAAAAATAAATGCCGAACAAGAGGGGCCCAGGACTGAGCCCTGTGGGACACCACTCGTGACCGGCTTAGAGTCTGACATGGCACCAGCAACTCTAACCCTGTGTGTTCTGTCCTTGAGCCAGTTTGCAACCCATCTTGTGACATATGGGTTTATATCTAAGCTGGTGAGCTTTTCTATGATGCCCGAGTGGGGTATTGTGTCGAACGCTTTTGCTAGGTCAAGGTAGGCTGTGTGAACTGCCTTACCCTCATCAATGGCCTTAGTGACTGTTTCAAAAGTCAACCAAGTTCAAGAGGCAGGATCTGCCCTTGACAAAGCCAAATTGGGTAGGATCCAGTGTCTGTAGGTCCCCAATGTCTTTATTTATGAGTTCCATTATGATCCTCTCCATAGCTTTGCAGACAAGGCTCGTCAAGCTTATGGGGCGGTAATTTCCAGGGTCCGTAGAAGCACCGCCTTTGTGGAGTGGGACCACAGTTGCCGTACGCCATTCTTTGGGTACGTATCCTGTAGTAAGGCTAAGATTAAACAGCAGCCTTATGTGTGGGTTTAGTTCCTCATTGAGTTCGTGTAGCACACAGCTGGGGACCGGTCCCACTGATGCTGTGTTTTTTGCTTTAGAGAGAGCAGCTCTCACCTGGGCATCTGAGATGTTTGGGAGGCTAGACTCTGGTGGGATAGATATTTCTCCTTTTGGGGGGGAGGGAGGGGAGAAATTTGCACTGAACCTGTCTGCCAGTATGTTGGCAATGTCTGTGGGTTCACTGATTTTTTTATCATTTTGGACTAATTCTGAGCATATCTGGGAGTTTCCACCCAGATTTCTAACATAGCTAAAGAAGGCTTTATGATTGTCTTTTGTGTCATTAGAGATTGTACTCTCAAAGTTGGCCTTGGATGATTTTATGAGTGATCGTAGTTTTTTGCTAGTATTGATCAGAGATGCCTTCCCATTTAGGGATTTTGCTCTGTCATGTAGTAGCTTTCTCCTCTTGTTGTAGAGTTTGTTTATGGCTGGAGTCCACCAGACCGGGCGCCTGCCTTTGGTGGAAAGGGTCTTGATTTTATTAGGGATTGCTTGATCCATACATTCCTGGAGGTGCTCGTAGAAGGCATTTGTAAGGGTTTCAGCAGCATGGGTTGTGGTTTCCACTGGCTTGGGGGCCTTGAAGGATACCACTCCAGTCTTAAGAAGTGTGAAGTTTGCTTTTGAGAAGTTCTTCACTGTGGTCTTTTTGCTGGGGTGGAGGCGGGATGTGGATCTCCAGTGAGATTAATTTGTGGTCTGATCTCACCAATGAGGGATATACTTCCGGTGTGGAGCATTTTGTCCCCATGTTTGTGATGATCAGGTCTAGTATATTTTCTCCTCTTGTGGGAATGGTGACTAGTTGTTCCATAGCATTTGAGTTTATGAACTCAAGGAACCTTTGGGCTAGGGTGTTGGGGCTTGAGTAATGTTCCCAGTCTATGTTTGGGTAGTTGAAGTCACCCAATATGATGGTGTTTGGAGAGACATTCATACTCTCCAGTGTCTTCAGGAAGGCTGTGTGGGTTTCCTGAGTTTGAGAAGGTGGTCTGTAGCATGTTACAAACTGTAGGGCAGTTTTACCTATGGTTAATTGCACCTGGATGGTCTCCGATGCTTCGTGCGTTGCCACTAACCTGGAGGTGTGGGTATCCTTTATGAATATGGATACTCCCCTCCTTTTGTGGTTCGGTCCGGATTTTGGGGCGGAACGCATGATATGAGGTATAACCTGATAGTGCTGGGGTGCTCTCAGGAGCCTTGAACCAGGTTTCAGTCACAGCACAGACATCGATGTTCTCCATACTGAGGAGGGCTTGAGGCGTGCATCTTGAGGTTTAGACTTCTGGCATTGAGCAGTATTACCCTTAGTTTTTTCAAATTTTGTTTTCTAGGCGGTAGGTTTATCATTTGAGCCTTGCCTAAAAAGGCACTATGGGGTGGCAAGAGCCTTTGCCAATATCCGGAAGCCCAGGGTGACAGGTGCAAGCCGTCCCTTGAAGCAGCGTGGCTTGTCAAGCATGTCATCCCAGGCAGACAGACATTGGATCCCCTTAGAATGACACCAGTAATTAAGCCAATTATTAAAGCTGATCATTTTGTCTCTGTATTGTGGCATCATTCTTGGTGAGGGTAGGATACTGCTCAGGGTCAGGGTCATACCGGCCTGGGCTACATAATCTGAGAGCTCCTCTATGTCTCTTTTCATGTAGTCCAGGAGGTGCGTCTCAGGTCATTCACACCGGCATGGACAATGACTGAGTCATACTTGTACTTGCTGTGGAGTGACCTGAGTGCTTGTGTTATGTGGCGGATTCTAGCGCCTGACAGGCAGCTTACTGTGATCTTTTCCTTGTTCAGTCTGGTGAGTGGGACGTCAGTGTGTCTGACTATGGAGTCACCTATAACAAGTGTGTCTGGCATTGTGTTTGGCCTTAAGGGCTGTGACTGTTTAGCACACTGACTTTGAGAACTATGTGTTGCATGTCTTATGTCTTGAGGTGGCAGTTGCTTGGGTGTCTGCTTTGGAGGCCTCTGTAGTTTTGGTAGATTTTTGATCAGTGCCTCTGAGTATGTCTTTGTGTGTTTATGTGTTTGTTTTGCAGTTGTGATAGTTCTATGTGAAACTGGGTTTGTGGTGTGCGTGGTTTCCTTCTCCTCCTGTCTGGTCTTGCCAGTCCTGAGTTGAGAGAGCTCAGCCTCCAGTTTGGCTATATAGTTGCATCTCTCACATGTATTTGTGTTTTGTGGGAGAAGGAGTGGGTTGTCTGTGTACATGAGGCAATTGTAACATTGCCTGAAGATGCCCAGATTCACCAGCTGAACAGGAGAGGACGCTAGCAACTGACCCTTCGACATGCTAGAAAAAGTGAAAAAGTTTGCTGTGTAACTGAGTCAGAAGGGACCTATAGGGAAATGGGTACTCAAGGGAATTCTAGGCTAATGTAGTACTTTGTTTAGTATACAAGTAATTTAGCTATATAAAAATGCTTTAGGAGCAAGTGCTGAGCTTTTGAGATAGAGAATAGACTGTTTAGATTGCAAGTAGAGAAGTTCTAAGGGAAAAATTGAAGAGCAGACTTTACGGAGCCAGAAATAGTTTAACCTTGTTTAACCGGCGCTGCCCGATGGTGCTCTATGGGCAACTCCGTGCTAAATCACGCAAAAGCGCGCTAAAGCGGGCTTTATAGCAGTTTACCAGGATAGTCCATTGGGCCAAAAGAACCCGTTTTCAATGGAGTCCTGGGGAGAAAAGCTCCAATACAGACAAAATTAGGTACATACAAAAAACTACAATAATAATTATACAGAGTAAGAGATAAAACATTTAAAACGTTTAAGCTCAAAATTCAAGAAGCATTCAAAACAATACAATCTGATGAGGATTAATGAGAGGTAAATAAGCTGAAACAGTAATGAGATATGCATTCAGAGAAGTTGTTCAGAAGGAAACATAAAATTACATTATAGAGTAAATATTCTAAGGGAACATAAGCTTTGTTAGGTAGAGTTATGTATCATAAGTGTGAAGGAGGATGGGATATCATAGATTTATGAGGGGAGGGAGCAAGAACAATCCCATTGGGACCTTAGATATGTATGAAGAGATTTTTTGAACATGTACTGGTTAGTGGTGGTACGAATGGATGGTGGAAGTGAGTTCCAGAGATGGGCAAGGTTAAAAGATAGTAAGTGTTTGCCTGGGGGATGACATGGTTTATGTACTTCTAATAGGTTTTGATTGTTAGACCTTAAGACTCTATTTGGTAGGTGCATTTTGAAGGCAGAAGACAGGAACTGTATTAATACAGTAAGAAGGATGTGCTAAACGTGATGCGGATGTTATTCTGTGAGAGGATGTAGAGTACCTTCAGTAAATGTGAACAGTAGTATTAATACAGTAAGAAGGATGAGCTAAACGTGATGCGGATGTTATTCTGTGAGAGGATGTAGAGTACTTTCAGTAAATGTGAACAGTAGTATTAATACAGTAAGAAGGATGTGCTAAACGTGATGCGGATACTATTCTGTGAGAGGATGTAGAGTACTTTCAGTAAATGTGAACAGTAGTATTAATACAGTAAGAAGGATGAGCTAAACGTGATGCGGATGTTATTCTGTGAGAGGATGTAGAGTACTTTCATTAAATGTGAACAGTAGTATTAATACAGTAAGAAGGATGTGCTAAACGTGATGCGGATGTTATTCTGTGAGAGGATGTAGAGTACCTTCAGTAAATGTGAACAGTAGTATTAATACAGTAAGAAGGATGAGCTAAACGTGATGCGGATGTTATTCTGTGAGAGGATGTAAAGTACCTTCAGTAAATGTGAACAGTAGTATTAATACAGTAAGAAGGATGTGCTAAACGTGATGCGGATGTTATTCTGTGAGACGATGTAGAGTACTTTCAGTAAATGTGAACAGTAGTATTAATACAGTAAGAAGGATGTGCTAAACGTGATGTGGAGGTTATTCTGTGAGAGGATGTAGAGTACTTTCAGTAAATGTGAAGAGTAGTATTAATACAGTATGAAGGATGTGCTAAATGTGATGTGGATGTTATTATGTGAGAGGATGTAGAGTACCTTCAGTAAATGTGAACAGTAGTATTAATACAGTAAGAAGGATGAGCTAAACGTGATGCAGATGTTATTCTGTGAGAGGATGTAGAGTACTTTCAGTAAATGTGAACAGTAGTATTAATACAGTAAGAAGGATGTGCTAAACGTGATGCGGATGTTATTCTGTGAGAGGATGTAGAGTACTTTCAGTAAATGTGAACAGTAGTATTAATACAGTAAGAAGGATGTGCTAAATGTGATGTGGATGTTATTATGTGAGAGGATGTAGAGTACTTTCAGTAAATGTGAACAGTAGTATTAATACAATAAGAAGGATGTGCTAAACGTGATGCGGATGTTATTCTGTGAGAGGATGTAAGATTCATGACAAATGATGAAAGCCTGCAAACAGAAAAATTGTTGGGTGGAAATATAATATGGAACTTAGGAAGTGAACACTCTTCTGTAGTCGCTGTATTGTGTAAAAAAATAGTGAAAATACTAGATGTATCACTGGTAAAAATGGGAAGTCTAACTGTTGTGGATGTGAAGTTGAGAGAATTATAGTATTATATGTATTTACAACTATCAATGAAAGAGAGAGTCTGTTTTATCAAATATTGAACTGGGTGGTTAACACAAAAATATAATTGCAGGTGACTTTAATTTTGTTTAAGGTGAAAATGTAAAAAGAAAGGGAAATATGTAAAAAAAAAAAGAAGTGATAAAATTTGGTAAAGTAGCTGCATGGAACAAAAGGCAATGGACTTAAAGAAAGGGAACACTTAGATCTGAAGCTGATTGTTTTGTATTATCAGATGTCTTGGGGGTGAAAGATGGTGATATAGTTGTGAAGGGTTTTTCAGACCATTCAGCAGTATAAATGGATGTATATTAAAAAAGAAAATGGAATAAAAAGAATAAATAAATGAGAAATGATGGGATGGAATTGTAGAGCAGGAAGTATTCCAGTTATGGAAGGACCGTATTACCATGAAGGAGTTCAATAAAAACTGGTCTGAATGGTGGATTGAATTTAAGAAGAAGTAAAAAAGTGTTTTTTTAATGTCAGGATGATATAAGAAAGCAAGACAGAGTGAAGTCTGGGAAAATATATAGAAATATATTAGAGAATTTAGAGAATAATACAAGAGAGTATTATGATATGGAAAAAGAAATAATATAAAGTACATCACGAAGAAATGAAGGCATTACTGTTTAGGCAGAGATGTTATTTACATGGGAGAAGGGAGGAGGTGTCTGCATATCTGGGTGAAATGGTAAAGGCAGATTTTAGTATAATGAGGGAAATGAAAAATATAAAAGAAGAGGTAAAAAGAACACAAGAGCAAATTATGAGTATTGTAGTATAGCATGTGGAAAATATGTATAAGAGTAAAAAGAAAGAAAATAAGAGATAATAGGAAGCAAAAAATCCTGAATGATTTAAGGAAAGATTTAAAAAGAAATTACTATTAGTGAATTGGATGAAGTACTTAGGAAAGAAAATGTTGATTCAGTGTCATGCCCAGATGGTATAGGGCATGGAATGTAAAGAAATTAATGGATTAGAAGAGTATTTTATAAATGTATGTTATGTAGTAGGATATTAAAATTTACATGGTTGAAGGAAAGGTTTGTTTATAAAAAGTTATGTAGTGGGATATTAAAAAGAAAGATGAGAAGAATACAATAAAAAATGGCTTGCCATTACACTAAATAACATATTATATTTTTATGAGAAAAATACAGAGGATAATGACAAAAGGAAGATGTTATGATGGAAGAAAGTATATATGGTATAAAAGGGAAGGGATGTCACGAATTGTTATTGTTTGTGAAATTGTGGATAATATTGTAAGTAAAAGGGAGGATGTGAAACTTATGGTAGGTGATATTAGAAGGCATTCAATACAATAGGACATGATAGTTCGGGTAGGTGATATTAGAAGGCATTCGATACAATAGGACATGATAGTTTGGGTAGGTGATATTAGAAGGCATTCGATACAATAGGACATGATAGTTTGGGTAGGTGATATTAGAAGGCATTCGATACAATAGGACATGATAGTTTGGGTAGGTGATATTAGAAGGCATTCGATACAATAGGGCATGATAGTTTGGGTAAGTGATATTAGAAGGCATTCGATACAATAGGGCATGATAGTTTGGGTAAGTGATATTAGAAGGCATTCGATACAATAGGACATGATAGTTTGGGTGGGTGATATTAGAAGGCATTCGATACAATAGGACATGATAGTTTGGGTAGGTGATATTAGAAGGCATTCGATACAATAGGACATGATAGTTTGGGTAGGTGATATTAGAAGGCATTCGATACAATAGGACATGATAGTTTGGGTAGGTGATATTAGAAGGCATTCGATACAATAGGACATGATAGTTTGGGTAGGTGATATTAGAAGGCATTCGATACAATAGGACATGATAGTTTGGGTAGGTGATATTAGAGGCATTTGATACAATAGGGCATGATGGTTTGGTAGGTGATATTAGAAGGATTTTGTGCAATAGGATGATAGTTTGGGTGGGTGATATTAGAAGGCATTCGATACAATAGGACATGATAGTTTGGGTGGGTGATATTAGAAGGCATTCGATACAATAGGACATGATAGTTTGGGTAGGTGATATTAGAAGGCATTCGATACAATAGGACATGATAGTTTGGGTAGGTGATATTAGAAGGCATTCGATACAATAGGACATGATAGTTTGGGTAGGTGATATTAGAAGGCATTGATACAATAGGACATGATAGTTTGGGTGATATATTAGAAGGCATTCGATGCATACAATAGGGCATGATAGTTTGGATAGGTGATATTAGAAGGCATTCGATACAATAGGACATGATAGTTTGGGTAGGTGATATTAGAAGGCATTTGATACAATAGGACATGATAGTTTGGGTAGGTGATATTAGAAGGCATTCGATACAATAGGACATGATAGTTTGGGTAGGTGATATTAGAAGGCATTCGATACAATAGGACATGATAGTTTGCAGGTTGTTATGAAGAACTATGATACAGGTAGTAGAATTAGAAAAGTGGTTACGTTGGCATATCAAAATAGCAGAGTGAATGGGTGGCTGAGCAAAAAAATATGCATGTAGTGTGGTATAAGACAAGGATGCCCTATGAGGGGAATATGGTTTGCATTAGTAATGAATGTGATTGTGAATGAAGTAGCTTATAAAATGAAAGATGCTAGATATGTGATGTAAAAGGAAGTGGTGATTCCAGTAATTTTTGACATACGCAGATGATATATTTGTAGTTGCTAAGCAGAAAATATGATTGAGTTGTTGGTTCGTCTGAATGGCTGCTTAAAGGAAATGAGAATGACCTTGAACAAAGCTAAAAGTAAGAGTTTGGGTGATGTGAAAACTGGGAGTGTGTATTCTTTAATGAATAAAGTGTCTTTGTTAGGAGAAAATGGTGTAGTCATGATGTAATGAGAGGGTTTTGTAAAAGAAATTTAAAACACAGGTCTTCTGTGAAGCATATATAGATTAGCACTCAAGAAAAAATGTTTCTAATAAATTCTGCATTAATGGGAAAAAATAGCATATATATGTCAAATGTTTATATGATCCCAGAAAAAATATAAAAATTAAATTATGCAATTGTTTTCTTTTATATGGGGTTCAAGATTAAACTCAGTGAAAAGAAGTGTGTAGGAATTGGGTTACTAAATCCAGTTGTTTATTCTGCTTTATTAAACAAGAGGTTCTCTGGTTCGATCCTCGGCTGGGGTGCCTTCTGTTCGGAGTCTTAATGGCCTCCCCATGGTCGCGTGGGTTTCCTTCTGGTGCTCCGGTTTCCTCCCACATCCCAAAGACATGCTGTAGGTGGATTGGACACTCTAAATTGGCCCTAGGTGTGAGTGTGTGCATGTGTGTGTCTTCTGTGGAAGGTTGGATGCCGGGCTGGCAACTAAACTCCGTAAAACTCCACTGCTAATCATGAGCTGACAGGTGATCCGCTGTGGCGACCCATAACTGGGAAAAGCTGAAAGAAGAAGAAGAAGAAGATTAAACTTGTACAGAGTATTAAAGTGGGTAAGGTTTCTGGGAGATGATAAGAATAAGAAAAGAGAAAAGATATGTAAATGAAGAAAGTTTAAAAATGACAAGAAAAAAACACATAAAATAAAAATTTATGCTACAGAGAAAGGTAGAATGTTGTGGTATAAATATGATGAAACAATGTTGTTATTCAATTCATGGGAATATTTCCTAGAATATGTGATGAAAGCCATTAAAATAAGGAAAAATGGTGTACAAAGATAGCAGAGTGTCAGTATTTCCTATGGAGACTGGTAATAAATAAGATGCCAGTAAAGGGGAATATGCCATACAAAAAAAAAAACTATGGGGTTGCTACAGCTGTTGTAAGTGCCTAGTCAATTACATGCCAAATGGTGCATTCTATTCAATTATTTTTTCTTTTGAAGGTTGAGTACAGTGAGACTATAACTTCCTTGGATCTGGATGCCATACCTTTACTTATAAGCTGTGCCACATAGAATGACTTTCTCACTGCTGCGGACACATGGTGGTCAAAGGTCAGGCTACTATCTGTCTGTATACCTATAATTCTCACCTCTGAGTCTACTCTTAGTGGTCTGCTATTAGTGTTGCAATTTGCAGGGATCTTTGGCTCCCCAAAGGGTATGATGATGCATTTTTTGCATTACGTTTTAGGCCATTGCTCTGACAGCAATCATTTGTCTTGTTTAGACTCTCCTGAGGGATATCTACATTATTGTGGTATTTAATGATTGCCCCCTGCTTGCAATAGATGGCACACTTTGTCATCCAGAGGCTCTTCCACATTAGCCTTGACTGCAAATAAGTATATTCTGAACAGGAGTGGTCCTAGCACTTAGCCCTGTGGCACACTACAAGTAACTGGTCTCTTGCTGGATCTGGATTCACCCACTTTAACTACACGTGTCCTGTCCATGAGACAATTTGCTATTCATCTGGTGATATAGGGACTTATGCCAAGTTTTGTGAGTTTTTATGTCAAATGCTTTGGCCAGGTCAAGGTATGAGGTCTGCATTATTTTACCCTCATCCATGGCCCTAGTGACTTTTTCTAAAAAGTCCAACAGATTTAGTAGGCATGACCTGCCCTTGAGAGCCACAATTATTCTTTCCATGGCCTTACTTATAAGACTAGTTAAACTTATGGGTCTGTAATTACCCGGGTCAGTTGATGATCCCACTTTCTGCATTGACATATACATAGAAGCTTTGGAGAAAGATGGTCTAAGGTAGTGTTTTCATGACCAAGTTATAATTAGTGTAGAGGGAATAAGAGTGACTAAAGTGAGACAGCCATTGCCTGACAATGATTGTTGCACTCCTATAGTTTAAGATCCATAGACTAATAGTGGAATGTGCTCCAAGAAAAAAGCTCTAGGATTGCAGGTGGTAGACTTCAATCAGGTGGGAAATGACAGTACTGGTATATAATCTAGAGAAAAACTTGAGGTCAGTGAAGCTCCTGGTGAACTATATTAAAAGAGAAGCATGGTCAGAAACTGAGAGAAGTTGTTGACTGCAACTGAGCTACAAAATATAAGTATCTTGATTTTTTTTTTTGATTATTTTTACAGATTACTGTTTTTACAATTTAATATATATAAAGCACTTTGTCTATTCAGTATCTTCACAAATCCTTATCTGTTTAAAAACTTTCATTTGTCTCTGTAGTGCTTGTTGTCTTGTAGGCTATTGTGTAAACTGAAACATCTCCTCTGTGCAATTATCTCTTGGCTAGTGGGGGCTGGTTCTTTTGTGTTCTTGTAAAAAAAAAAAAAAAAAAAAAAAAGAAGTTTCTGTCATTGCACACAGTGCAGACTAAAGAAGTTGTTGACTGCAACTGAGCTACAAAATATAAGTATCTTGATTTTTTTTTATTATTTTTACAGATTACTGTTTTACAATTTAATATATATAAAGCACTTTGTCTATTCAGTATCTTCACAAATCCTTATCTGTTTAAAAACTTTCATTTGCCTCTGTAGTGCTTGCTGTCTTGTAGGCTATTGTGTAAACTGAAATATCTCCTCTGTGTAATTATCTCTTGGCTAGTGGGGGCTGGTTCTTTTGTGTTCTTGTAAAAAAAAAGTCTCTGTCTTTTGCACACAGTGCAGACTAGAGAGGTTGTTGACTGCAACTGAGCTACAAAATATAAGTATCTTGATTTTTTTGATTATTTTTACAGATTACTGTTTTTCAATTTAATATATATAAAGCACTTTGTCTATTCAGTATCTTCACAAATCCTTATCTGTTTAAAAACTTTCATTTGTCTCTCTAGTGCTTGCTGTCTTGTAGGCTCTCCCTGTTGGTGTCTTGCTCTTATACTTGGTGGCTTTGCAGTTGCCCGCCCCTACTGTGACACACCTCCCAGTCTAGTGTCATTAGCTCATTTTGCTTAATACAGAGAGAACATTTGATATGGCCTTCTGTTCCTCCTTTTTCCCTTTCAAAAGTAAAACAAAACTTTTTTTTTTCTTTTCCCTGAACCTTGTTGTGTTCTGACTGTCCTTCTCAAACATTTTGGAAATATACACTATATTTCAGAGCATTTGTTATAACTGTATTTGCTATAACTGATTTAAGTATTTTTCTGGCTTTTGATTGTTTACTGCTTAGCAACTGCATTTAGCCTGTTTATACAGCTCTGCATTCTATTTAAACTGTTTTTGTGTTGATTAACTGTTTTGCACTTTTAAAAGTTAGTTGTTGTTTACCTGTAGGCTAAAAAAGCATTTATAGCATTTATTGTCTGTTTTTCCTCTGTTTTCTGCAAAAAGAAAAAAATCTTGTTTTACTGAACTAGAATAGTCCAGTCTTCAGAGTTTGCTGATCTCTGGGCTTTGTCTTGGTTCCTGTGCTATTCCATATCCTTATTTGGATAAAAGGAAGCTTCTTTGTTCAACAGTGGGAGTGGGAGCACTGAGCGGCCTATTTGTCCCTAGAGGAGTGGTTCCAGCCAGAAACTTGTAGTCTATTGCCCATTTTGGGTCAATTCCTAGCTCTTTTCAGCCTGTAATAAAGCCCGCTTTTAGCGCTTTTTTATGTATTCAACTCAGCACAGCTCCTCGTGGTGTCCTGCAGAGTTCTACAAGCAGCAGAGAAAAGAGTGACTTTTCCTGATTTAAGTATTTTTTCTGGCTTTTGATTATTTACTGTAGCGACTGCTTTTTCGTGTTTATACAGCTCTGCATTCTATTTAAACTGTTTTTGTGTTGATTAACTGTTTTGCACTTTTAAAAAGTTATTTGTTGCTTAATTTTACCTGTAGGCTAACACACTAGCCAAGTCTTTAAAAGCATTTATAGCATTTACTGTCTGTTTTTCTTCTGTTTTCTGCAAAAAGAAAAAACAAAAAATCTTGTTTTCCGCCTTACTGAACTAGAATAGTCCAGTCTTCAGAGTTTGCTGACCTCTGGGCTTTGTCTTGGTTCCTGTGCTATTCCATATCCTTATTTGGATAAAAGGAAGCTTTGTTCACCAGTGGGAGTGGGGAGCACTGAGCGGCCTGTTTGTCCCTAGAGGAGTGGTTCCAGCCAGAAACTTGTAGTCTATTGGCCATTTTGGGTCAATTCCTAGCTCTTTTCAGCCCCTGTAATAAAGCCCGCTTAGCTTTTTTTCTTTTATTCAACTCAGCACAGCTCCTCATGGTATCCTGCAGAGTTCTACAAGCAGCAGAGAGAAAAGAGTGACTTTTTCCTGATTTAAGTATTTTTTCTGGCTTTTGATTATTTACTGCTTAGCTACTGCATTTTCACCTGTTTATACAGCTCTGCATTCTATTTAAACTGTTTTGTGTTGATTAACTGTTTTGAACTTTTAAAAAGTTATTTGTTGCTTAATCATTTATAGCATTTACTGTCTGTTTTTCCTCTGTTTTCTGCAAAAAAAAAAATAAATATATTGTTTTCCGCCTTACTGAACTAGAATAGTCCAGTCTTCAGAGTTTGCTGATCTCTGGGGTTTGGCTTGGTTCCTGTGCTATTCCATATCCTTATTTGGATAAAGGGGAAGTTCTTTGTTCACCAGTGGGAGTGGGGAGCACTGAGCAGCCTATTTGTCCCTAGAGCAGTGGTTCCAGCCAGAAACTTGTAGTCTATTGGCCATTTTGGGTCAATTCCTAGCTCTTTTCAACCCCTGCTATAAAGCCTGCTTTAGCGCAGGAGTTGCCCATAGAGCACCATCGCCCGGCAAGTTAAACAAGGTTAAACTATTTCTGGCTCCGTAAAGTCTGTTCTTCAATTTTTCCCTTAGAACTTCTCTACTTGCAATCTAAACAGTCTATTCTCTATCTCAAAAGCTCAGCACTTGCTCCTAAAGCATTTTTATATAGGTAAAGTACTTGTATACTAAACAAAGTACTACATTAGCCTAGAATCCCCTTGAGTACCCATTTCCCTATAGGTCCCTTCTGACTCAGTTACACAGCAAACTTTTTCACTTTTTCTAGCATGTCGAAGGGTCAGTTGCTAGTGTCCTCTCCTGTTCAGCTGGTGAATCTGGGCATCTTGAGGCAATGTTACAATTGCCTCATGTACACAGACAACCCACTCCTTCTCCCACAAAACACAAATACATGTGAGAGATGCAACTCTATAGCCAAACTGGAGGCTGAGCTCTCTCAACTCAGGACTGGCAAGACCAGACAGGAGGAGAAGGAAACCACGCACACCACAAACCCAGTTTCACATAGAACTATCACAACTGCAAAACAAACACATACACACACAAAGACATACTGGAGGCACTGATCAAAAATCTACCAAAACTACAGAGGCCTCCAAAGCAGACACCCAAGCAACTGCCACCTCAAGACATAAGACATGCAACACATAGTTCTCAAAGTCAGTGTGCTAAACAGTCACAGCCCTTAAGGCCAAACACAATGCCAGACACACTTGTTATAGGTGACTCCATAGACAGACACACTGGCGTCCCACTCACCAGACTGAACAAGGAAAAGATCACAGTAAGCTGCCTGTCAGGCTCAGAATCCGCCACATAACAGGCGCTAAGAATCCATATACAAAAGCACTCAGGTCACTCCACAGCAAGTACAAGTATGACTCAGTCATTGTCCATGGACCTGAGACATACCTCCCTGGACTACATGAAAAGAGACATAGAGGAGCTCTCATTATGTAGCCCCCAGGCCCGTGACCCTGACCCTGAGCAGTATCCTACCCTCACCAAGAATGATGACACAAAACAGAGACAAAATGATCAGCTTTAATAATTGGCTTAATTACTGGTATCATTCTAAGGGGACAATGTCTGTCTGCCTGGGATGACATGCTTGACAAGCCACTGCTGCCTTCATGGGGCGGCTTGCACCTGTCACCCTGGGCTTCCGGATATTGGCAAAGGCTCTTGCACCCCATAGTGCCTTTTAGGCAAGGCTCAAATGATAAACCTACGCCCTAGAAAAAAAAAAAATGGAAAAACTAAGGGTAATACTGCTCAATGCCAGAAGTCTAAACCTCAAGATGCACGCCTCAAGCCCTCCTCAGTATGGAGAACATCGATGTCTGTGCTGTGACTGAAACCTGGTTCAAGGCTCCTGAGAGCACCCCAGCACTATCAGGTTATACCTCATATCATGCGTTCCGCCCCAAAATCCGGACCGAACCACAAAAGAGGGGAGTATCCATATTCATAAAGGATACCCACACCTCCAGGTTAGTGGCAACGCAGAAGCATCGGAGACCATCCAGGTGCAATTAACCATAGGTAAAACTGCCCTACACTTTGTAACATGCTACAGACCACCTTCTCAAACTCAGGAAACCCACACAGCCTTCCTGAAGACACTGGAGAGTATGAATGTCTCTCCAAACACCATCATATTGGGTGACTTCAACTACCCAGACATAGACTGGGAACATTACTCAAGCCCCAACACCCTAGCCCAAAGGTTCCTTGAGTTCATAAACTCAAATGCTATGGAACAACTAGTCACCATTCCCACAAGAGGAGAAAATATACTAGACCTGATCATCACAAACATGGGGACAAAATGCTCCACACCGGAAGTATATCCCTCATTGGTGAAATCAGACCATAAATTAATCTCACTGGAGATCCACATCCTGCCCCCACCCCCAGCAAAAAAGACCAGAGTGAAGAACTTCTCAAAAGCAAACTTCACACTTCTTAAGACTGGAGTGGTATCCTTCAAGGCCCCGAGCCAGTGGAAACCACAACCCACACTGCTGAAACCCTTACAAATGCCTTCTACGAGCACCTCCAGGAATGTATGGATCAAGCAATCCCTAATAAAATCAAGACCCTTTCCACCAAAGGCAGGGGCCCAGTCTGGTGGACCCCAGCCATAAACAAACTCTACAACAAGAGGAGAAAGCTACTACATGACAGAGCAAAATCCCTAAAAGGGAAGGCATCTCTGATCAATACTAGCAAAACTACGATCACTCATAAAATCATCCAAGGCCAACTTTGAGAGAAAAATCGCTAATGACACAAAGACAATCATAAAGCCTTCTTTAGCTATGTTAGAAACCTGGGTGGAAACTCCCAGATATGCTCAGAATTAGTCCAAAATTATAAAAATCACTGAACCCACAGACATTGCCAACATACTGGCAGACAGGTTCAGTGCAAATTTCTCCTCTCCCTCCCCAAAGGAGAAATATCTATCCCACCAGAGTCTAGCCTCCCAAACATCTCAGATACCCAGGTGAGAGCTGCTCTCTCTAAAGCAAAAACACAGCATCAATGGGACCAGACGGTGTCCCCGGCTGTGTGCTAACTCAATGAGGAACTAAACCCACACATAAGGCTGCTGTTTAATCTTAGCCTTACTACAGGATACGTACTCCAAAGAATGGCGTATGGCAACTGTGGTCCCACTCCACAAAGGCGGTGCTTCTGACCCTCATAAGCTTGACGAGCCTTGTCTGCAAAGCTATGGAGAGGATCATAATGGAACTCATAAATAAAGACATTGGGGACCTACAGACACTGGATCCTACCCAATTTGGCTTTGTCAAGGGCAGATCCTGCCTCTTGAACTTAATCGACTTTGGTCGACTTTTCAAACAGTCACTAAGGCCATTGATGAGGGTAAGGCAGTTCACACAGCCTACCTTGACCTAGCAAAAGCGTTCGACACAATACCCCACTCGGGCATCATAGAAAAGCTCACCAGCTTAGATGTAAACCCATATGTCACAAGATGGGTTGCAAACTGGCTCAAGGACAGAACACACAGGGGTAGAGTTGCTGGTGCCATGTCAGACTCTAAGCCGGTCACGAGCGGTGTCCCACAGGGCTCAGTCCTGGGCCCCCTCTTGTTCAGCATTTATTTTTCTGAAGTGTAGGCTGACAAAATTTGCAGATGACTGCAAACTGGGCACCATAATTGACACTCCATCAGACACAGACATCCTCCAGAGAGGTCTCATAGAAATGGATAACTGGTGCCAGAGCCATGGCCTTAAGCTAAATGCCAAAAAATGTATAGTTATACCCTTTGGGAAAATCAAGGTAACCCCTAATTACCACATAGGTGGTAACCCATTAAACACGGAAGAAGTTATAAAGGGACCTGGGGACCCAAGTTGACAGTAACCTCTCTTTTGACACTCACATTGCCAAAGTGGTTAGGAAAACCTTCTACATTGCCCACCTGATCATGAAGGGATTCACATCCAGATCAGGAGAGGTCATTGTACCCCTGTACTCTTCACTTATCAGACCAATGATTGAGTACAACGCCCCATTCGGAATGTACCTTACCCGACACCTGCAGCAGTTGGAAAGCCCCCAAAGTTTCCCACCCAAAGGGTAAAGGGGCTCCAACCTATGTCCTTCGATGCCCGACTGAAGAAACTCCAGCTCTATTCAGTGGCACGTCTGCTCAGAGGTGATCTGTGCCTGACATACAAGGCCATGTCCAACCCCGAATTAATCGACATGCTCCACCTCAAAAAATCCAAATCCACCAGAGCCACGAGACCAAGAGACTTAAACCTCAACACGGATATAAATAGGATGTGCTGGAGGGACAGATTCATCACCCAGAGACTCCCTACACTATGGAACAGAATCCCAGTCCATGTGAGGCAGAGCCCCTCACTGACTCTGTTCAAGAGAAATCTTGACGAGTGGATGGGAGATCGTAGGTTTACCCCGGGAATCATCTCTGTATCACTGCTGGACAGAGGCACAGCAAACTAATGGGTATAGTATTCTCAGCCAAAGGGCTGGTGAAAGCCACACACACTCTGGCTAGGCTTATAAATGCCCTAGGGCAGATAGCCTAGTATGAACCTATGAACCTATATATCTATATATAGATATATATATATATATATATATATATATATATATATATATATATACACATATATCTATATATATATATATATATATACATATATATATATATATATATATATATATATATATATATATATATATGGGTCTACCTGACATTGCCGACATTTCAAAATGCTGACAATCATATGGCCGACACCATATGATCGACATTTGAAATGCCGACAATGCAGAACCGGCATCTCAGTACATTGCATAATGGAAAGATTTCCATTCCTGCACTGTAGTGCGATCTTGGAGTTGGTGTATTAAAGTTATGGGGGGGTGGGGGTTGGACCCCCACGGGGGGTGCAGAGGGGGGCCTAGCCTCCCTGCTAGCAGTGTAAAGAAAGTTTTTTCTTTTTTTTTACGGTCTACTTCCATTGTTGGCATTTCAAATGTTGATCATATGGTGTCGGCGATATGGGAGTCGGCATTATGAAATTTCAGCAATGTGAAGTAGATCCATATATATATATATATATATATATATATATATATATATATATATATATATATATGTGTGTGTGTGTGTGTGTGTGTGTGTGCGTATGTGCATTTGTCTATCCTATGTTACTGTCCCTGCAAAAGTACATTAAATTACCAAGTGCCATCTTTTTTCTGACCTAAAATGAATCGACAGGGATGGACATTCTGATGTGAACTTTTTTCTGCCGAGCTCCTTTTTCTCACAATGTACCTTGTGTCTCCAGATATCCTACCCTCTCTTGCAAGATCTCTTTCCATTCCATTAGAATGACAGTCCTCAGAATTATTGTTTATCTTTGGAATTTCTAGGCACAGTGTCAACAGGTTGTTTCTAGTGACATTCTTTAATTTATATTCTTTGTCCTGTTTTTAGCACACTGTGTTGAGCTGTTTCTTCTAAAACTACAAAACGGTGTTTAACTTTTGATTTACTAAAAAGCTAGGAATCAATTAACTACAAGAACTCACCATTTTCTTTTTTAATTACATTGTTTTCATAGCTGTAGGAATCAGTGAGGTGCAAGAACTAGTCATTATCTTTCAATGGTACTAGTCCAGTCTTTTGACATGTGATGTTCCCTCTTTAGCTGTTCTAAATGGTTATAAATCATCATCATCATCAGCCCCCCTTTTCCCATTTTTTTCTACATGGGGTCTAGGTATCGTGTTAACTGTCGCCAACTCTCTCGATTCAGTGCTACACTCCTGCCTTCTTCAACACTCATGCCTGACTGTTACAGATCTTCTTTCACACAATCCATCCACCTCTTTGCTGGAAGTCTTCGCTTCCTTTTACCTACTTCCTGTCTGTCCCAAATTTTCCTCACCAGATTGTCTTCTGCTTTTCTACACATGTGCCCAACCCACCGTAATCTGTTCTCTTTGATCTTTTCTGCAATTGGAGCTACAAAGATGACCAGATGGCTTAGTGGTTAAGGCCTTCGCCTCCAATGAACAAGGTACAAGGTTTGATCCTGACCACTGATTAATGCCTGTTTGGAGTTTGCATATTCTGTCTGTGTCTCCGTGAGGTTTCTCCCATGTCTGAAAAACATGCTGAGTGTTTCCATCTCAAAGTCACCAATGTATGGAGCTGTGGGCAGCAGCACAGACTCTACATGGTGTCCTATAGGGGGAAGAGTTGTACAGACCAACTGCTTTGGGCATCTACTGTGGTGCGCAGTATCCTCAAGATAGGATAAAATGGATCATAGACTGCTTGCCGTGGCAGGGCTAGCCATTCGATGGTGTAAAATATAGCTCTAGGTGATTTGGTCATATGACTAATGTCACCAAAAATGGGCATGGGTACTTATCGGTGATAAGTGGGTTGAGGACCTGGCCTACTCTCTGACCCACGCCAGGGTTATAAATAATGTTGATAAATAATGGTTATAGAAACCATGAATCTTCAATGATTCAGTAAGTCTACAGTCCCAGTGGGAGGGAAAGAAGGCATCTGTGAATGACAGTACACATTAAAGAATTAAAATATATACGGATCACCAGATACTCAACAGGAGGGAAGACGTAATGGCTACACAGACCTTATTTGGTGCCAAAAAAACCTTGAAATGTGATGGGCAATATGAAATAAGAGCCAAGGAGAAAAAATACCAAATAAAGTATTATGAGATATCATCCAAACTCAACATTTTGCAAGGATAAATAGCACAGAAATGTCAATAAGGAGAAGATAGAGCTAAATTCTACTTTATTTATATGTGGCAGTGCACAGATCATTTTATAGAAAGTAACATACTTTCTGAGAAGAGGAAGGTTTTTAAATGGTGTATACTTGTCATTTAAGGAAGGAGCGAAATAGAGAACAGAGAAAGGAGTGTGCAAACAGTAGTTAGCCAGGCTACCTAAGTAGAGGTAAAAGCATGTTATTATTAGTAAGAAGAAAGAGCACAGAAGAATAAGTGGAAACAAAATAAGAAAAAGAAACGGCAACAAAATGCACCATGTAAATTGTGAGAGGCTAGAGAAGGTGACTTGTAGGTTGATGAGGGAACTAGAAAAGAAAGATTTTTGATACATTTGAAAGTTCAGAATGAATCAGCAGGAAATTATTATATTGAAAATAAAATGAAGGAAATTTAAAAAAAAATGCAGAAAACAGGCAAACCTATTTAATTGTTTATTTATTTCTACGTTTACACAGACATGGCAAAGCAGAATGCTATTCCAGAAACTTTTAAGTATAGATGGGGATAAATGGATAATAAATACAAACATAGCTAAGGAAGAAGCAGAAAATAAACCTGTGAGTCTTTAAAAGATGCAAAATAAAAAGGATGCAAAAAATAGAAGAACAGTAGACAATGAATTAGCTAAAATATTTAATAATTCAAATAAGCACTTTCATCTCTCAAAAGTTGTTGTATCTTTCGGCTTTTCCTGGTTAGGGGTCGCCACAGTGGAACTCCTGTCCGCTAATGATTGGCAATAGATTTTTATGTACCGACTTGCCAGGCCTGACGCACAACCTTCAACGAAGGTACGCCCATTCACGCATGTCTCTACACAGAAGACGCTTTAGCTGAGAATCGAACAGGACAATGTCTTCCTGTGAGGCGACAATGCTACCCCAGCACCACCACCGCAGCAAAACTATAGCTGTAAAAATATGAGATTTCCTCAGATTTTAAGTCTATCAGCTGTACAGCCACTTTAACAGTTAGTTTACATATATCACTCAATCAATCACATCCTCAACACACTTATTTAAATAATTTGTTCACATTTATTTTCAGTAATAAAATCTATATAGTTCATTAACTAAATACAACTACTATATAACTATAATTCCTTTTAATTTTTAAATGAGTTTTTATCATTTATACTACTGTTTCAACCTAAACCACGGCAAGCATTCAGAAATACCTGCCACTTATATTCTGGATAATCAAGCACATCTCTAAGGCCATCTCTAGCGTTCACAGACATTTGTTCTAAAGCAAAAAATTTCAAACTTCTTAAAACTGCTACTTGCAACATAATGTTTTCTATGCCATTTAATAAATTCTTATTTCTTATTGCATAGATATGCTCATACATTCTATTATGTAATTTCCCATTAGTCTTTCTCATGTAGAATGATTTGTCAAACTCAGAGCAATATAAACTACTAAAAAATCAGCTTGTAAGTTTTGACTTGTATTTACACAATAAATGTGTGGTCCTTCATTAATCTATCTACATAAATTACAAGACTTACATTTATAAGTACCCTTCCTACTACTTTCTTTACATGTGCATTCTTCTTCTTTCTCAAATATATTCTTAATATGTTCATCTCTTTGGTTTATAAATATGAGCAAATTGCCCACATTTTAAATATACACAACATTTTCCAATTACCTTTTATTATATTTTACAGCTGATGAATACAAAGTAACTGTCAATCTCACAGCATTTGACCAAATCAGCATTACTTTTATGTTTCTGTATATTAACCATTTCCTGCTTAACTATATCCTTTGTCAATGGTCCTACATACCCCTCCACTTTGAATCACTTTTTTAACCTCAGCATTTATCTCTGCTAGTTTGTCGTGTTCATGTTGTGTTCTATTAAACATGTTTTAACTATACTGTTTTCAACAGATAAAGGATGCACATTTCTGTGATGTTGCAACCCATTACTGGCTGCATTTTTATATGACACTACTGTATTAAGTTGACCATCTAAACTGTTCTTATATATTGTGGTGTCCAAATACACTATATTATCACTTTTAATATTTCTTATAAATTCAAATATGCCAAAAATATTGAATTCCTATGTTGTACCTTTCCCAATAAAAGAAATATCTATAAAATGTCAATAACATGAACATGAACTACCACATAAGTAGTAGTCCACTGAACACAGAAGGAGTTATAAGAGATCTGAGAACATAGGTTGACAGCAACCTCTCTTTTGACCACCACACTGCCACTGTGGTCAGAAAGTCCTTCTATGTGGCACATCTCATTACTAAGGGATTTGTGTCCCTCTACTCTTCCCTCATTACGCCAGTAATCAAGTACAATGTCCCATTTGACATGTACCTCACTAGACACCTGCAACAACTGAAGAGACTGCAAAAGTACCTCACAAAGAGGATCCTAGGCCTTAAATACTTGTCCTATATGGACAGACTCAAAAAAACTCCAACTATTCTCTGTCTCGTATCACCTACTTAGAGGTGATCTCTGCTTGACTTATAAAGCCATGTCTGACCCAGCTCTGTTAGAAATGCTACATCTAAAGAAATCCCAATCCCTCTGCACCACATGCTCCAGAGACCTCAACCTCATTACCACAATCAACCAAACGTGCTGGAGGGACAGGTTCATAACCCAGAAACTGCCCATGCTATGGAATAGACTTCCCATTCATGTCAAACAGAGCACCTCACTGGCACTCTTCAAGAGAAATCTTGATGAGTGGATGGGAAATAGAAAATTCACCTTGGGATCACTCCAGTGGGTCTACTCGACAAAGGCACTAGAAACTAAGGTCGGGTGGCACTATGCCAGGGTAATCCTATAGGCTAGGCTTGTAAAGGCTCCAGGGCCATTAGCCTAGTACACAGCTATGAACCTATGAACAAAGAACCTTCAATAATTCATTCCTATGATACAATAAGTTTCCTCCCAAAATGCTAATATCAAGTTCACAAAGTTTGGGGACATACTTGTTCCCATGGCCACTGCCACTTTTTGCCTATGTTCTACTCTCCTCATGTTTGTCTGCAGTGTGTGTTCTCATGTTCTCATGCTAGAAATGCAGAACTTTTTTTGAATGCTAAAGGATGGGGAAATGTATGTGAAATGTGTGAAACTCTTGATGAGCTGGCACTTCTTATTAATGCGATAAAGAAAGAAGAAAGACCACTGGGATATAATTGCTAAAAGGACTTAGACACACACATTTTTTCAGGATTCAAGGAAAACAGATGTTGTTGTGTTTTCACTAACCTTGGTGTTTGCTATGATGGATAAAACAAAGTGTGTCCTAGCAATAGGATAATGATTTCATGGACTCTGGGAGCTGGGGAAAGGATATTTTATATAAGACTGTATACCGAAAAGGAGTTGAGTAGATGTCGATGCTGCTTGGTTTGTCTGTGTGGACCTATCTGTGACTACTAGCTATTTATTTAGACTCAGTATTTCTGTAGTAAGCTAACCAGGGAGCTTAACTATTTGGAGCTTATTTTTTTTTCTCTTTATGCAGACTATCTTTGTTTATTGTCTTTTTAAATGCTCTTTATGCATGGCAACCTATGTATATTTTATTCTTTATTTGCACTATTTTCTTTATTATTTAAGTAAAGTTAATTTATTTACTTTGAAGCTGTTGTGGGTGGTACGTATTTAATACAAGAATATTTGTGCACTTTTGTTTATCTGAGAAGGGGTACCATTATTTATTATAATGTTTGTTAGCAAGCTGTATTGCAAACACCTTCCATGAGACTGCTTAGGGCCACTACCAGTGAAACAAATATTAATTGCTGTATTTCATACTTGGCTTGATTTAAGAGCAGCAACTAACTGGAACTAACTGGAAGTCTGTGGCTTCTTTCAGAATTGTGGCAGTATTACCAGGGACAGAAAGGAAGCCATAGGGAACTGGAGAATTATGTCAGCCTTCCCTGTGAAGTGAGGGTGTTTATATAAATAATACTTTGTATGAAAGCCACTTACTGTGACAATAAAGGAGCACCTGGAAGACATTGGTGCTCAGACAGACTGGTGACACGGGGATGTGACAGTGCTGGGCCAAAGACTGAACTCTATATGACCTATGTTCAGTCCACTCTGGGGGTGGGCAGATTGTAAAACTCATACACAGGACAGAAGAAAGTATTCCCTTTATGCTCTTGGATCAGGGATGTTCTTTGTAAACTAGTTATTGTATTAGATTTATATGCACTTTCTTGCTGTTACTTCACCCTTTGGTGCCAGCCCACCTCCATATTTGGTGACAGTTGTGCCATCTCCCGTCACATTTTCCTGTATGGCTGTTCTACTTTAGCACTAAAGACATGTGCTTCTCTTGATGCTTTTTACACTCTTATATTGGCAGTGGTGGGATTCAAACCCACACCTCCAAAGAGACTGGAGCCTTAACCAGCACCGTAGACCTCTAGGCCACAATACATACCACTAACTGTAATCTTTAATTATTTGTATTCTGCACTGTACTACATACCATGTTATTATTGTTCCTTTTTACTATGACTATGTGCACCCTTTTTGTGTTATTTCTATTTATATCAGGTGTATGTCATGTTAAGTAATTTCTATGAAACCTTTGAATTTTGTATAATCGTTTTTGCTACCTTGAAATTGTTTTTGTAACTCTTTTCCTACATTGGAGCTTTTCTCCCCTGTCCTTCACTGAAAATATGCTATCCCTGCCCAGTGGACTTTCCCGGTAAATAAATGCCAATAAATAAACATTTGCTACCAGATTCCATATCACCTTCACATTTGGTGCCACTGGCAGTCATTCATCACATATAGCAATCTACTTTTTGTTATGCAATGTAAGGGGGTATTATAGCACTTCCTTAACCCTCCAAAACATTTTTGCAGTAGTACGCAGAGAATGTTAGGGGTTAAGTGGGAGCTAGCCCCCACTACACATCCTAACACAAAAAAGTTATGTCTTACCATAGCTTTCCATCTGTGTTGTAGATATTTGTTGATTCATTACAAACAGGACTTCGGTTCCATCCTCCGAACCGATACGGCCGTTTCCAAGCTCACACCAGCCAAAAACTCTCAGCTAAGACCTACCCCTAATGCCCCTCCCCTAGTTACTTCAGATTGAGTTTGCCTGCCCCTATATAATAGAGGTAGTAATAGAAAAATAGTAGAAGGCTCTGCCTGAGCAAATACCCTAACCAGGAGTTCCTAATGTCCACCAGGAGTCCAGGTAGGGGGAAGGAGGGCGTGAAGTAATGAATGAACAAAGATCTACAACACAGATGGAACGTTATGGTAAGACAGAACTTCTTTCTCTGATGTTGTAAATCTTTGTTTATTCATTACAAATAGGACCGAGACCCGAGCTACTTGAGTCCTGGGTGGCCCTAAGGAAGGAAATTCGTGAGCAGCATAGAACCAAAAGATGCTCGCCCCCTGGAGGCCAAATCCGATTTGTATTGAGAGATAAAGGTATGAGGTCTTGCCCAAGTGGCTGCTTCGCAGATATCACCCATAGAGGCTCTGGAATGAAATGCTACAGAAGGAGCCATAGATCTGGTAGAATGAGCTTTTATTCTGGAAAGTAAGGATAGCTTATTCTGTTGTAGATAAAAGTAATGACGTTTCTAAGCCAGGAGGATAAAGTCACTTTGGAAAACAGGTTTACCCAATCTGGGCCCTGCAAAGGCCACAAACAATTAATTTATTTTCCTGAAAGATTTAGTCCTGTCCAAATAACAACAAAGCTGCTGATGCACATCAAGGGTGTGCAAAAGGTACTCCCCTCTATTAGAATGCTGAGGGAAGAAAACCAGCAGGTCAATGGATTGGTTAATGGAAAATCCAGACATGACCTTGGGCAGGAAAGGAGGGTCAGTACGAAGGGACACCCTATCAGTGTGAAAGATCAAGTAAGGTCTCCTGACACTCAAGGCCTGTAGCTCAGATACTCTTCTCGCTGAGGTAACTGTGACTAGAAGTAAGGTTTTCCATGACAAAAATTTTAAATCACATGAATCAAAGGGCTCGAAAGAACCTGTGAGAGATTGAAGCACCAAAGTCAAGTCCCAGGGTTCTAAGGGAGGCTTGACCGGAGGTTTAACGTATAATACTCCTTTCAAAAATGTAGGTGGTGTGACATAATCAAAAAATTATCAAGTCCATTATGAAAATTTGCGATAGCTGCTAAATGTACAGTGATTGTCGATGCTGAGGCTCCTGCATGTAAAAGAGTCATCAGCTACTGAAGAATCTTTTGAATAGACATAGAGAAGGGATCTATGTTCTGATCTTTGACCCAAATAGAAAACCTAGTCTATTTACTAGAATAAACTTTCCCTGGTGGTAGGTTTGTGTGAAGCCAGAAGAATTTCACGAAGAGGAGATGTGATGTCAGGCAGCCTGGCAATCACTGGAAGTGGAGGAACCAAGCTGTGAGCTTGAGACTGTGGAGGTTAGGATGAATCAGTCCCTGAGGATGAGATAACAGGTCTTGGGAATGATCCAGGATCCATGGGTTGGGAATCAGATGAAGCCATAAAAACAGGAACCAGACTTGATGGGGCCAGTAGGGGGCAATGAGGATCACTTTGCTTCTCAACCTCTGAGCTTTCTGGAGAAATTTTGGAATGAGGGTAAATGTGGAAAGGCATACAGAAGACCTGGGGGCTAATCATGCATTAGAGTGTCCCTTGGGGGTTCCCCCTGAGGGGGGATAAGGCAAAGTAGCTTCTGCATTTGTAGTTTAGGGGGGAAGCAAACAGATTGCAGCAAGGCTTGCCACAGCGTTGGAAGATCCGATCCACTGTTACAGGGTTGAGGGACCACTCATGAGGCATCATGATGTTCCTGCTCAGATTGTCCACAATAAGGTTGGAACTCCCAGGAATGCGCATTGCTATAAGAAAGAGGTTGGAAGCTATCGCCCGGTGCCAAATCCTCATGGAATCCTGACACAGGGGGTAAGACCTGGTTCTGCCTTGCTTGTTGATATACCAGATGACTGACATGTTGTCTGACTGAATTGCAATGGTCCCAGAGGGTAGGGATGCATGGAACACTTGCAACACTAAGAGAACTGCCCTCAGTTCCAGGACATTTATGTGCAAATTGGCTTCCATGGGGGACCAGGTGCCTTGGACTATCTTTCCCTGGAAATGCCCCCCACCCTGACAGGGAAGTGTCTGTGGTCACTGTGGCCATGGGCTGGGGAAGACAGAACGGTTGACACCAAAGTTTCGTTTGTGGCTTCATCCACCATAGCATTTCTTCCTTGCAACGGTTTGTAAGACGTATCATGTGGTTGAGTGGATGAGTTAGAAACAACCGTTGTGCAGAAAGAAGTCACTGCAGGATTCTCATGTGCAGCCTCGCCTGTGGTACTAAGGTAATGCCTTCCACCATGGAGCCTAAGAGTTGCAGTACAAGACATGCTAGTACATAGGTCTGAGGAAGAAAGTCTTGGATTTGGTGTCTTCTTTTCGAAAGCCTGTGAGGGGGGGAGAGAAGCTTGACAGGATGTTGTGTCGAAGACTGCTCCAATAAATTCCACTGTCTTCATTGGGGACATTTGAGATTTGTCCTTGTTGATTGTAATCCCCAAGTGGAGAGTGAGATCTTGAATGTAAGAGAGGCTGCGGACTAGTAGATTCCTGGTTGGAGTGGTAAGGAGCCAATCGTCTACATATGGAAACACCTGGAATCTTTGTAGTCGAAGATGAGCTACCACAACTACCATACATTTGGTGAACACTCGGGGGGGCTGTCGAGAGACCGAATGGCAGTGCCCTGAACTGGTAGTGATTGGTTCCCAGCTGGAAGTGGAGAAACCTCCGGGAGCAGTGATCCATCTTTATGTGGTAGTACGCGTCCTGGAGGTCTATAGAGCACATTTAATTGTCCCTCCCTAGGAAGGGAAGAATGGACTTTGCCGTGACCATTCGGAATTTTTGAGGTTTGATAAATTTGTTCAATAGGCTGAGATCCAGGATTGGTCTCCAGTCCCTTGTCTTTTTTGGCACTAAAAAGAACCTCGAGTAAAAACCCGGATCCTGTCTGGTCTGGTGGGACTGGTTGGGTGACTCTTTTTCTTAGCAGCTTTTCTATTCCTAAGTCTGCTAATTCCCTCTGATTGGGTGGCACATCGGGGATTTGTTTGATGGGTCTGGGAATTAAATCAAATGGTATTTGGTAGCCTCTGAACCTTGACTGCTTCCAGAGGAAATCAATCGGGCCGCTGCTCAGGAGCACTGGTAGGGTCTGCTAGAGAAAGAATCTCTAGCGCCCTGGAATACACAGACCCCCCCTCTAACCCAAAAGGGGCATCTTCCAGATGAGTTCCCCCCTCTGCCCCGGGGGGGATTGTTCATCAAGAGTGTCATGAAAAGATCCTTGTGATTTCTTGAACCACATTTTTCCGCCCTTCTGGCTCCTGAAGTAGGACCGCTGGGGGTTGGAAAAGCATATGCCCACAGCAAACAAGGTCTTTCCGTCTTTCTCACTTTGTGCAAGTGTGTCTCGTACTTTGGGTCTAAAAAGTGCAGATTTGTCGACAGGTGCATTAACAAAAGAAGATTTAAAGGGGTCTGTGAAGTCACACAACCGAATCCAAGCATTACGTCTCATGACAATGCCTGATGTGGCAGCTTGAGCTGCCCCCTTGGTGGTGTGAGATATCAAATGCATCGAGGAGTTTGAGATGGATTCAAGGGTAGCTAGCTGTGAGGCAACAGTATCACGCACCTCATCAGGCAGTACCCCTGTCAAAGAGAAAGACATTTCGGAAATTAGGTCTCTTTGGAGACGAGTAAAGTGTGACAGATCAGCGACCGAATGGTGAAGGTCGCTGAAGCACAGGTCTACTTCCCTAGTCTGTTCATGGTCCAGGACTCCCTGTTTGGAGGATGGACAGTGGAACTATCTTCTGCCAGTTCTTGGACCAGTGGGGCTGGACTTCAGGTGTAGATAAAAGTTTGTCTGGCCTCCGGGGGACAGGTTCTACATTGTCCAGAGCCTTCCAGGCACGCTGCACAATGAGCTTAAAAAGGTCATCTGGCAGTGGGGTCCCCCTGGAAGTAGATGGCCAGGCACGGAAGGCCTGTAAGAACACCGATTCCTCAGAAGAAGGGTTAGAGGACTTCCAGTCTCTCCCGCTGCTTGAGGATTTCAAGAATGTCTCTGAATGAGACATTGTTTGGGAAAGACTTTGGGGACCTTTCCCCCCAATCATAATCGGTGTCTTTGGTGATAGGTGCTTCCTCTTGCACCATTTCTTGCAGGGTGGCTCCCCAGTGGGATTTTCTGAGGAGGACTCCGGAGAAGGGGGTTCCTTCAAAGGGGGATGTTGCGACTCCTGTGCCCAGGGTCCCGAAATAGGGGGTTGCATGCTAGGGGGGGTTCTGATGTCACTGGTGCTGACTGCAAGCCTGCGGAGGCAAGGACCCCTCTACATCACCTGGGGATGACAGCCTGGAATTAGGAAGGACCTCAGAACTGGGATCACACCCTGCCCTGAGGAGCCCACCTCCAGGTGAGGAGCTCCGAGAGGACTGGAAGCCATCAGAGCCATGGACATAGACGGCACTAGCAAGAAAATAGGCACCAGGCTAGGTACCAAGGTATGGATGGTCCAAGCACTGCTCTGAGAGAGCATTGGCTCCACCAGAGCCAATGCAGCAAGAGTGGTCAGTGCTGACAAGGGAAAAACTGCTGTCAGAGCCGTGACAGTATGCACAGGGGTGGACATCGGTACCGAGATCTCCGGGACCTAGGCAGAGGCCAGAGGAGGATAAACAGGGGAAGATGTAGTAAAAGATTCGAAGCCAAGAGGGACGGAAGGTCTAGCTGTAATGGGAAATCCCCTAGCTGCCAAAAGCTGGTCCACAACCTGCACTAGATCTAATTCAGAAAAACTCCTGGTGGATCTAAAGGAGGCTGCTGAAGGAGAATCAGGTCTTTCTAGAAAGGTGCTAAACCTCTGCCCCAAAAAAGGTTCGTAAGTTGGAGAGTATCTTGTACTTGGGAGATATTCGAGTTTTGGAGCCAATGAAACTATCAGCACCATGGCCGGGGATGGTGCTGAAGCAGGTACAGTCATAGGAGCCAATGTCGGATCCAAGGACGGCACCAACGTCAGTGGTGCCGAGGCTGGAACTGAAATAGAGGTGAATATCATGGATGGCATCGAGGAAGATGATACAGAGCCTGGTGCCAAAGAGGTCTGCGCCAAGGGCGCCGACGAAGCACTGAGCCAACTCGATTCTGTAAGTGATGGAGATGCAGGAACCGAGTGACTCCATTTTTCCTTATGTTTTTTGGTCTTTGGAGGGGGTGAGACCTCCGACCCAGATAGACTCTGAAAAAGGTGTCTTGATTAAACCTTTTAAAATAAGCTTATTTTTACGTTCTGCTAGTGTACGATTACTAAAACTAGCACAAATGTCACAGTCAGCTTTAATATGATCCACGCCCAAACAGTAGACACAACGACCATGTCCATCCGAGTTGGGCATCTTATGCCCACACTTGTCACACTGTTTAAACCACAACTTAGCTTTGTCTGACATAGTAAGGCAACAAGTCTATCCTATAGAAAAAAACAAAAGAAGAGAGAGAAAAAGGTGAGAGAATACCAACGAGGGTAACCACAAGTGGTAAGGAAGGGCCTATCAAAGGCAGGAGAGATGGACAGTACCAATAATGGTAGAAATTAAATTACCAAGGTAAAGGGTAGGGAATAGAATTAAGTTATAGGCGACAGTGAGAAAAGGCTAAATTGACTAAAAAAATTTGAGGAGAAACTATCTTAAAAATGACAATTTTCTACTTAGCTTTGAGAGAGATGGCTAGCACGTCTGACTGACGCGGCAAACAAGATTTGAAGTAACTAGGAGAGGGGCATTATGGGTAGGTCTTAGCTGAGAGTTTTTGGCTGGCGCAAGCTTGGAAATGGCTGTATTGATTCCGAGGACGGAACCGAAGTCCTATTTGTAATGAATAAACAAAGATTTGCAACATATTCCGCTGTGGTACAGCGGTAGCATTGTTACCTCACAGCAAGAGGTTCTCCCATTCGATTCTCAGCTTGGCTTGGGAGTGCCTTCTGTGTGGAATCTGCATGTGCTCCCCGGTGGTTGGGTAGCGTTCAAAAGACATGCGTGCATAAATGGGCGTGCCTTCGTTGAAGGTTGGACGCTGAGCTGGCACCTCTGCGTTTCGTAAAAATCTACTGCTAATCATTAGCGGACCAGAGTTCCGCTGTGGCGACCCCTTATCGGAAAAGACAAAAGACAAACAACAACAACGTTTATGCTTCTTTTTTCACTACAAGTACGGTAAAATGTACTTGCAGCCTATTTATTTCTCTCTTACGTATGCTGGGTACATAAATCAGGTCAGAAACATTATAACTATATTTTGATTTCACTCTTCTTGCATTATTCCCCATTTCTATTATTTAAAATTTTCTTTAACAATCATTTTTAAAGTTAGCACACAGTCGAACATTATATCATCCTACCATTATTGGTTGCTAAGTAGCTCTGTGAAACCCTTTAGCTACCAATTTTTCCTTCAACCTCAGTGCTAATAATTGGCACATACATTATGAAATGAAAAAATCAACAAAGTCCACATCACAAATTTATTATTCTGTGTAATGCTAAACGTGTTTTAAAAAAAGAAATGTAAAGAGAAAAGTTTCCCGTTACGCTCCGTAAACGCGACTGCTGCTAATTTAAATGAGTTTACGCCGGAAATATGCTTCTCGCGTTTCAGTTCATGTTGTTACAAGAAATGATTTGGTCCATAAAGCTTGCCGTAATTTATTGTGTTGCAATATGAAGATTTTAGGGTAAAGTTCACTATGAAATGTAGTTTTGTCAAAGATCGCTTTAACATTTCAGCTGTTTATGAACTCTGCGTTGTTTATCACTAGAGTAAACAAATATGTACAGAGCGAAAACTATATTCGGGCACCTTGCTCCGTCAGTGGCAACTCGGAAGTGTTCTGTTCAGAAAGTTGATTGCAGAGCTCCATTGGAAGATGCTGCTGATGATATTGTAGTGGTTCATGGACGCAGAACTGCAATAGCAAAAGCCAAACGGGGCTCTTTTAAGGTAAAAAAGTGGTTCGTGGCTCATTTCACCTTCTGGTTGTAGGGGAATCTGGTGTATTGTACCACGAAATCTTATGCTTCTTAGTGTCAGTGCAATTGATAGTGTTATCTTGGAGTGTATTAAAAATTCACTTTGCCATATATCATTTAATAACTGTTGCATTGTAAACACAGACCTGGAGCACAGGGAATTTAGTTTACTTACTTGCAGAACTTGGTACAGGTGCTGCACTCTGGGAGTAGGAATTTAGCGGCTATCTGATCACATGACCGTGGTGCAGCTGCATGGTGCAGCTTGGGAATTAGGATACACCTCAATGAGGAGCTTCCTCGTTTTGAAACATCCACTTTTCCCCACTGAAATGGTCTGTGACGGATTATTTGTATAGACGGATTTGTAAACATAATCCATGCCAAATAACACTGAGTAATACGAATTCACAAATAGAACTTCTTGTAAGGGTAAAGTTATTCACTGTAACTATGCCGTGACTCGTGAGTTTACTATTGTAATTAGAGTGTTAAACATTTTTGCCAATGTGAACCGTTTTGTGAGAGGTCTTGTTATCCATTTTGGGATTGTAAAGTTGAGTCCTATGATCAAAGGAAAATGTCTTTAATCGTTTTTTGTCAGTTTGCAGAAACTGTTTCCCTTATATATTTCTTCTGGGCATTAGTCTATTTTTAAATGTTGTACTTGCAATGGAATTCCATTATTAAGGCAGAACTTGCGTAAAGTTAAAAAAGCAGCATTACTCCAGTATGGTGAGAGAGGACATGCAGTTGGTTGGTGTGACAGAGCAAGATGCAGAGGACTGGAAGAAACGGAAACAGTTGATCTGCTGTGGCGACCCCTGACGGGAGCAGCCGAAAGAAGAAGACGAAGACTCCAGTTGTTTGTTTATTTTAATATTTATTTATTTGTAAAAGAGGTGCCTGCTGCATATCAAGAAATCTGGACAAAGTCACAAGGAAAAGGACGATATTGAAATGCATTAACCCAAACGATGCGCAGTAACAAGCCACGCCTAAACTCCGCCTGTGACAGCGATGTCAGTACACCGCCCACCTGTTGATTGAAAGCTAAGGAGCAGTTATGACAGACAGGCTTCATGTGCTGAAGTCCTTGAAGTCTCACCGACTCGGACTTGACTACATAAATTAAAAAAGAAAAGAAAACAAAGGAGGAATTAATTTCTTGTACTACTTAATAAATAACGAAAGGACTAAACTTTCAACTGCACACTTTGTACTGCTGGCTCTTTTTGGATTTGTACAAAGTTGTTTTGCTTGGTTTTAGTCTTGGTTTACTCTTACCATCATAGCCACTTTTGGGTACAACTGTATTTATTAGCATTTATTTACCATGACTGTCTGATTGGGCACTAGAAGAAACCGTTTCAGTAAAGGTCCAGAGAGAAAAGCTCCTTAAGGCAGAAATCAAATTACAAATTTTAACAAAAGGAATATTCAGACTGTACAAATAGTCGAGATACCAGATTTATAATTTTACTTAGGCAGTACTGGGATAAATAATGATTGCCCATTTTGGAGATGAACGTAGAGTATAAGGAGTCTCCAAATGAGGTGGTATTGGTAATTGTGCCCACAGTTGCATCACAATAAAAGTAAACCAAGCAAAATCTTCATTACATATCATCATATGTCTGACATAAACAAATTATTTGATTCATACATAGTGCTTATTTGAATGGTAATCCCATAATGACTCTATGCAACACCTTTATCTAGTGGTTATGCTTATTTGCTTGTTAAACATTTAATTACAATTACAGTGTGCATTTCCTGTTAATCACGGCAAATTACTGTTCTTAATCGCTGACCCTCCAGCATGTCAGTCAGGGCGGCTACTCCCATTCCTGCACGAACTAACGGGTGGGTTAATACACTTCAATATCACCAGGTGGGGACAATTTTTAAATATTGTTCTTACAAACTTAGAAAGTGGATAGAATAAAAGGTATTGCTTTAGCATGAATTTTCTGAAGGGTAAGAAGTCTGAAACTCAAACATCCGTCATTATTTTTAATCTTTAATGATATGCCAATAATTTGCCAGAAAAACACAAATTTATGAAAAATGGACCAAAAATATGAGGTAAAAATCTGGACATTCTGCAAGTCTGTACAGTTGAGAGGTATGGGTGCCTGGGCTGGGCATCACTTCACTCTTTTTATTTTTGGTTATGTATTTGTTTGTTTGTTTCTTAAGTGGATGAGCTGACACAAACCCATTTTATCAACGACCTGGGCTCAAGAATGCACACAAATACACAATGTTATGATACAAGATGCTATGTAAAACACAAGAATATGGCATGTTGACAAAGCAGTGTGCATTTCATAAAATTGATAGGCAGTAGTGTGCAAACAAAGGGAAGAGTCGCATACAAAGTGTAGATCATATAACAAATATGTAAAGGTTTGAGTTACATTTTTCCCATATGAACTTTTGTGTGCTAATATGAGTAGCATCCATAAATTGCAAGCATACGAAAAGTACTGAATGAAAAAAAACTGAATTAACCATGATCACTGAAGCATTTAAATGTATTCTCTTTATCTGGTTTATTTCTTTCTGTGTTTAGCAAGTAGGTGATTCCAGAAGGTTGAGGCATTTTCATCATTAGAGACTGTAATAGTGTATAAGGAAGTTTTCCTTAGTGTGGAAGACTGTGGGATTCTTTGAATAGTACTTTTAAAATGGAATGTGAAAAATAAGTACATAACTGTAACAGTTACTAAGAGACGGATAACTTTCTTTAGGAGAAGCAGTGATGAGGTTTGAGATCAGCTAAGTATAAGTATATTCATATTTTCATTCATAGATTGTTACTAGGCTGGCATGGGGGGGGCCTTTCTAAGCCTAGCCAAGTTTTCCTAAAAGACTAACAATGTCCTGTATCTAAATGGGACATTGAGGGCCAGGCATTTATAAGCTGCTTCTGTCCATAAAGGACATGGGTGCCAGGCACGGTGTAAATGTCCTATTCCTCATCCACTGTTCTAGGTTGCATTAAAACTGAGTAATAGACAAACTCAGCTTCACATCAATGGGAAGCCTCTTCCATAGGAGGAGCAATCTCTGGGACACATATCTGTCTTTCCAGCATGTTCTGTTTGTTACAGACAAAATTCAGGTCCCTTCACTTTGCATTTCCTTGTAGGAGATTCACAAGTGTGGGGTTTGTGGATGCCTTGTAAGGCAGCTATAGATCACCCCTCGACAATCTATAGGAGGCTGGGTAGAGGAAAAGGGCTTTAAGGCGCTCTGCATAAGGCAGGTTTGTTATGTTTTGCATTCTTTTTGTAAGTAACCTCTGAAGTTGCTCTAGTTGGTGTATATACCTGGTCAGGTACATGCCAACAGGAGCAGTGTACTGTGTATGATTGGTGTGATAAGCCTGTTTGGACGTAGCCGCCATGCCCTCATGCCCTTACTTATCAGCTGCTCAACATGAAAGGGTTTCCACACCACTGTGGCCATGTGGTGGTTGAAGTTGAGGCTACTGTTAGGTGCATACCCAGATCCCTGACCATTGTTAGGGGCATATTATCAACATGGTAATTAGCTAGAATGGCTGACTTCCCAAAGGGTATAATTATGCATTTCTTAACATTGAGTTAAGACCATTGCTTTGGCACCATTTGATAGTCAAAAATAGACCTTCTTGAAGAATGCTAGCGTCTGCAGGGCAGTTTATGATGACTCCCAGCTTGCAGTCATCTGTAAACATAGCCAAACATGCCAAAAAAGAGCGGGTCCAGTAACAAGCCCTGGTGGACTCCGCTAGTGACTGGCCTGTTGATGGAGGTGATTTCACCTATTTTGACCTCCTGGGTCCTATCACTGAGTCAGTTGGCTGTCCAGTGGGTGATAGAAGGGTTTATGCATAAATTAGTGAGCTTATCTATAATGCCTGAGTGAGGAATTGTATCAAAAGCCTTGGTAAGTTTGAGGTAAGCTGTGTGCACAGTCTTTTTTCCAAAGCTTTGATTACCCTCTCATAAAAGTCCACCAGATTTAAAAGGCATAAACTTCCTTTAACAAAGTTGAACTGTGATTGGTCCAGCGTTTACAGGTTACCTATGTCCTCGTTTATCATATCCATGGTCCTTCCATGGCCCTACATATGAAGCTGGTATGATTTATGGGCTTGCAGTTACCTGGATCAGTGGTTGGACCTCCTTTGTGCGGGGGAATGACTGTAGCCATCTTCCATTCCTTGGGCACCAAATGTGACTGAAGGCTTCAGTTGAAAAGTGATTCAAGTGGACCAGGGAGTTCATGTTTCATGCTATTTATTAAACATCCAGGGATGTTATCCGGGTCTGTCAACGCAGTGGCAGTGTTTTTGGCCTTTGTTTACTGTAGGTTGAAATAAAGAGGTATTTGAGGTTGAATTAAGGGCACCTGTTGGAAGGGAATATTTCTGTTTTGGGAGTACATGTTTGGCTGTTGTAGATCTGTAGGAGGTTATTTACTCTGTATCTGAGTTTCAGTTGTTGGGAGACATTATTCACTATTTGTTCTGAGTGTTTTTGAAAGACAAGCGCTGTGTCTAGGTAAAGTCTAATGTCTATGTGTTGGAATGCCTGTGACACACAATAGCCATGGGGGTCTGTTGTGCTAAATTGGAATGGTTATCTTAGCTTTTTGGATGTAGCAACTAACATGTGAACAGTATTTCCCTGCTATTAATGATAAGTTGGAGTGACACCCCAACCCCATGTGTGTAAAAATGGAAAAAAAGGTTGTAGATTGATGGATGGATGCAGATCCAGTGGAGGTTAAAGTTGAGTTATGTACTTGTAGTGCGATATGAGATTTACTGAAGTCTAGAAGAAGAAGACAAAGGTTGACTCTGTACAAAGTACTACTGAGTGAGGAAAGGTTAAAAGAGAGGTTATTAGAGAGATAGAAAAGGACAGGTTCTCTGTGAAGGATACCAGAAGTTGTTTGAGTTGTGAGATCCAATGACAAGTTTTAAGGTTTTATGATGAATGTAACTTATGAATCCGATTAGTTTTATAAGTGTTACTTATGAGTCAGATTATTTTATTTATTTATTTTATTTTACATTTGTTGACCGGGATAGTCTTGCCTGGATGCATGTCCATTTTCAGCGGAGGCCCGGGGAGAAAAGCTCCAAGGGTAAGCAGATACAGCATTACATAATACCAGCATTACATATTACAAACTGACTATTTGCAGTGATTACATAAGTAAGCAAGTTAAATAATCAAACAGATTAGAACTCATAGGCTGTGAATTTTTTTTTAATGATGGTGTTATGCGTGACTGTATCAAAGGTTCTAGTTATATTCACGATAGGCCAACAGCAGAGCTTCCATCATTCATCTTATAAATTATGACTGTTACTTGAGTGCAGCTGTGGTGTTAAAGCCTGCCTAAAGCCATGATAGGTGATCAGTGAGGATGCCATACATATTAATATGCTTAGTCTAATTTTATGTCTGTTACTGTGCAGAACACTTACTGAGCCTGGTTATTTCACTAAACAATGATACCTTTGTACTTTTTTCATCTAAATTGTCTAATTTTCTAATGTCTTATTTTTTAACAGTAGTCATTTGGATCATCCCATCTGATCATTACTTTAGTGTTTTCAGTAATTATCTGTTCAGCTGTTGAGTGCTTTTCATTTTCTTGTATGTCATAGTTTATCCACATTTTCCAGTGCGTTAGCCATACAACATCTTTGTGTCTTTCAGTGTGCAAAACTTTGGACTTAAGTGTATGTCACATTCAACCACATGATGTGCAAATTCCTGTGTGTTATACCACCTACATTTATCTGTGTCATCCACTTTCAGTGTAGATTTTGTGAATTGTTTTGCATGTACTTGTAGTACTGAGCTGGTTTCACCATTTTTTCTTCTTTCGGTTGAAACTGACCATTCCTGAGCCATGTCAGATCTTGATTGGTATGCGTTTATGCTTCTGCAATGAGACCTTGAAATGTGATTGCTCTAAATCTAGTTGAGTGATCATGAGAGATTTGAAAAAAAAAAAAACATCTCTGCCATTCATGGTGGCTACACAGATGAAAACTTTTGCAGGGGCAAGCCTCCTACACCTACAGATGAAGGACACGTCCCTCTACCACCCACATTTGCGTATACCAACACCATGATTGCATAGCATCGGGGATACAAGAAATTCCCCAAAACAGCACACAGCAGTCTCAAGCACTAAGAGTGCACAAGTAATTTCCAAGGCACTGTGGTTCGACAGGACAGCTGTGGCCATTCCTGTAGTTATTTGCTACTGGAGTTCCAGTCTTTTTTCTTTTTATCTTTCTGTTTATTGTTTTCTTTTCTTCCCTTTCTACTTCTAGTCTGCCTCTGGCTTAATTTCTGTCTCTACTCTTATAAAATATTTTTGCTGATCTGAGAATGGATGTCATCTTAATTTTATTTTTTTATGGATGAGATCTCCCACTATATGATTTGATGATGTCCACATATCATTCTGTTTTAAGACAGCCTGTACCTCACTTAGACTATAGGATCTATAGCCTTACTTACTCCAATTTTTTATAAGAAGTAATAGGTGTGAAACATTTTCCTTGTTTCTAATTGACTTAACATTTTCTGTGACCTTCGATCATTCAGGAACTTTGATATAATGGGAAGGACAGGCTGATTTATAGTTTGAACTTTATTTCTCAAGTATCAAAGGAGTTTTTAATATTTGCCTCAGTCTTCTGACTTATTTCATACTAATTCCTCTCATTTGTTTACTTTGCATTTTTGATCCATCTTCTGTTCCCAGGTAGTTTTACACTGCCTCTTGTTCCATTTTGTCTGTATTACATATTTTATTCATGCTGGTATTTTCTTTGTGTTGCATGCTTGTTTTATTCACCTATTGTTCAAGGCTAAATGCCTTTCTTGCATCATCTGAAAACATTTTAATCACTTACAGTTTTGCTTTTAACTGTGTTTCTAATGCAGTATACCATTCTACATTTTTCATTTAAATTATGTTTACATTTTTGTTTTCTTGGATTTTTGTACTTGATTATCGGTTCATAAGCATTTACTAAGCATTTTATTTGCCCTAATATTTTGCATATGACTAACCCAGTGACGAGCCACACAAGGACATGTTGGGGCATTTACATGTTTTCCCTATCCACGAGGGTTAAGGGTGCTAAACTGGGGTGGGTCTATATTAAATAAACGAACACTTAAAATGTCGAGTACAGCATACTCGAACACTTTTAAGCGAACATTTACGTAATCGACAGCTGTAAATATCGTAAATAGGAGTTTCGAAATGTTTTGTTTGGCCAGCACTAAAATACGTCACGTAAACTACTTCAACCAAGAATACCGTAGATAAAACTAAACACCAAAGTCTAACCATGAAACTATCGCAATACACTGACTTACATACTAACTGCAAAACAAAACACAACTAAACATAACACAACGATCACTACAACACAGATATACATAACTAGCAGTGCTGCTTCCAAAGGACGTGCAGTAACACAAAAGGAATTAAATACTGAACTACGTATTAAATGAACAGGTTATTACCATGGTTCAAAAGAGGTACAAAAGTACATTGCTTGTTGTAAATTGAAGGAAAGTGCCCGAATATGTTGAGTGCATCGCGTACATATTCATGTTTGTATTGCTTTCAGTTAGTGTAGCATCCGACAGCACATGGGAGGAGGAGTTGGCCAAACAAAACTTTTCTACATTCTGAATTATGACATTTCAAGCTATGGATTAAATAAACATTCGCTTAAAGTGTTCGAGTATGTCGTACTCGACATTTTAAGCGTTAGTTTATTTAATATAGACCCACTGGGGTGAATGTTTGGTTACCCATCCATTCATCCAAATTGCATTTGAATAGAGTAAGAGAAATACTTTAGCTTTATATAGAGCGGAAGCCAGTTCCACAGATGCAGTATTTTCTGTGATACATACCTATCTCTATAACAACTATTTATTCTGCAAAAGAGACTGAGATCCCTTGAGCAGGTATTGTGATACCAAGGGACTTCCAAATGTGTAAGTGGTCTGACAGAATAGGATCTGCTGAAGCTCTGTATGTGAGGCAGAGGTTGCCTCTCAGTAGCCTGTATAATACTGAGAAAAAGTGCAAGGCTTTGAGGTGGTGTGCATAGTTTTTACGATTTAGGCCCTTGATTTTTTTTTTTTGATAGTGGGAAAATGTTGCTGCTGTTCCAAGTATTTTGGACACATAGATACCAAAAGGGACATTATGCTCAATGATTAACTTAAAGGACAGCAACAGAGTTCTATTATTAAAAGCTCAACCCCTTTGTCCTTTTTTTCCATATTTACTGTCCCTGCTATGAATAAACAACAATAAAGCATTTAAACTATTTTAAATCAACTGTTTCTCTCACTAGAACAGTACCTTATTGTACTGTGGTGGTTTCACTTTCAAAAAACTTTTATCCCACCCTGGAAAAGCTTGCTGCAGTCTCCAGTTCATCGATGTCCTCAATGCCACTCAATACAGATAGTTTTCTGGTCAGTTCCCTCTCCAAACTGACATCACCATGACCATCCTAAAAACCCATCCATGCTGTGATATCACAGCTCCCTGGTCTTTCCCCTACCCATACAGAAAGTAAAGCCTAGAACAAGGAAGTTTGGAGAACAGTACATGAGTCAGGTCTCCTGCTGTGAGCTGTCGATCACAGCAGGTAACAGCATAAATTACCCTTAGCACTTTGACAGCTGGGGAAGTTAGGTGTGAAGGGGGATGGGTGATGAGTCAAAGTAGTACAATTCAGTCTTCACAAAAGATTCTAAAAAGAAGCAGCAGCAAAAAGCATTTAGTCTGTTCTGTGGCATTTGCATGTGTTTTAAGTAGTCATTGAACAGCATGAAATGTTACTTCACACTAAAGACATCACTGCATGCTTGTAAAATCAATGCAGTGACAGGAGCTTTAGGATGAAAGAGGCCTGTGTGATGTAATTTTTTACAGACTAGCAATGCATTGTGTGATACCTAGAGGCTGACTAAACATTCAGAATTACTTCAGGATGCCGGACCCTGTGTGGTCAGACTCAGAAATTATATATAAAAATATGTAAAAACCTGTAAATAGTCCCAGAATGGTGTTAAAATGTAGGGAACACCAAACCGTAATGAAATAAATATGTTTTTTTTGAGACTGTGGGTGCGATTCTCATTTAACTTCATGTAAACAATACTGCAGAATCTTCAGAGGCTTGGGAAAAAGAATACCCCAGCCTAATAAGCTGAGTTAACCGTGAACTTAATGGCCTGTGGAAAAACTGTTCTTAGATCTGCTTATTTTGCTGCGTATTAGTCTAACGCCTGGCAGAGGGTAATAGTTCAAAAGATGGTGGCCTGGATGTGAAGGGTCGGTAATGATTTTCCCTGCCCTTTTCATGACTCTGGTCCTGTAAGGAGGGCAAACTAATGCTAATGATATTTTCTGCAGACCTGACTATTTGATGTAACCTATTTTTGTTATGAGTAGACTGAGATAAACCACACTGTTGTGGATTAGCTGAGAACTGAATCCACGGTTCCTGTGGGAGGTTGAACTTCCTCAGCTGTCGCACAAAGTGCATTTGCTGTTGTGCCTTTTTATGATGGACCCTACATTGGACCCTACATTGGCCTTCCACAAGTCGTGGGTGATTTATAAATCCCAAAAACTTGAAGGATTCCATAGCTGACACAGCAGTATTAAATATAAACCGGGAAGATTATATTGTAGTATTGCTCCTAAAATAAAGTAAGAGAAGTACTTTGCTTTATGTGACGTAGAAAATGGCCTCCTAGACGAGGTATTCTGTGTGAAACATGCATGTCCCTCCAACATGTTTTATTTGTGAAGCAAAAGAGATTGAGATCCATTGAGAGGGAGCAGACATTACCATTGGACTTGCAAATGTGTAATAGGTCTGACAGGACAGGGTCTTTTGAGGCTGTATACCTACATAAGGCAAAGGTTGTCTGTTAGTGGCCTGTGTAACACCAAGAAGAGGGATAAGACTTTGATAAGGTCTGCATAGTTTTTGTAATTTAGGCCATTGGTCACATGACAATGTGTTCAGAGGGGTATGATGGACTTTTGTGCAGCTGAAATGCAGTCCAGTAAAACTGGAAATAGCCAGGTAGCATGTGAAAAATCAGTTCAGTTCATCAAGGACTGAATCCAGTCCAAGGTCAGCCCTGAATGATTTCCTCATTGTAAAGAAGGAAATGAATTTGAAAGTTTTATTTGGGCATTTAAAGAGATGTACAATAATAACTAACTTGCCTGGGGCAGTAGATGTTTGCTTAACCCTTCTCCTCATGGAGAAAGCAATGCACGCATTCAGTGAAATGAGTGATGTGGATTTTTAAATTTTGCCAAATCAAAAATGTTTTGGTTCATAGGTTCATACTAGGCTATATGCCCTAGGGCATTTATAAGCCTAGCCAGAGTGTGTTTGGCTTTCGCCACCCATTTTAAATGAATTTTGCTATGACCTTTTTCGAGGTTAGTATACTGTGCCTTTGTCTAACAGTAACACAGAAGTGATACCCGGGGTAAACCTACGATCTCCCATCCACTCATCAAGATTCCTCTTGAAGAGAGTCAATGAGGGACTCTGCCTAACCTGGACTGGGATTTTATTCCAGAGTGAAGGGGGCCTCTAGGTTATGAATCTGTCCCTCCAGCATGTCCTGTTTATTTCAGTGTTGAGGTTCAAGTCTCTCGAGCACGTAGCTCGATGGGATTTGGATTTTCTGAGGTGCATCATGTCCATTAATTCCGGGTTGGACATGGCTTTATACATCAGGCACAGACTGCCTCTGACTGTGTTTTTAACTTATTTCTGTATGCCAAATCAAAAAGTTTTTTTTTTTAATGCTTTTATCTTATTCCTATCGCTTATACACAAATCAGAGAACATAAAAAGGGAGATATCAGTATGAGTCATTATATTGCAGAGACAAGCTCCTACTTTCATAGGTTGGTGAGTGAATGTCGAGTCCCTACATTTTAAATGTTAGGAGACCTTGAAGTACAGGAGCAAACACTCAATACTTTTCCTGAGGAAATGAGTCGGGAATGTACCACCACAGCAGAATTGGGGATAAAGGGTGACCTCTTTTCTAGCCAGCAGGGGAAGAATATGATCCAAAGCAGATGCTCAGCATTGCATGAGTATAAGGGAGCCTATTGGGGCAGTCAAAATGTTCACAGTATGCTCAAACAAAAAGGGAAAATAGTGTCTGAAGTACATAAGGCCTTGGAGTAAAATGTTTTTGTTGTAACCATATGGGACATGTATTGTCCAAATATCCACAGTGAGAGATTGGCGAAAAAAAGCCATGCAAGGGAACTAATGAAAGTACTTGCACAGTAGTGGTAGTGTGTCTTGGAACTACAGCTACTCCAGACTAGCACAAAGGGCTGTACTCTATCCTGGTAGAGGGTGAAATAACTACTGCTAAAAGTGATACTGCGTTTAGATGTAATTGTTCTTAAACTTACAGTTGTGAGAGAGAAACATTACCTGTGTGGGTGATTTAGGACCGTCAGATGGGCACTTTTTCAGTTGCAGTTGGCTAATGTTCCTCTGAACTTGGAAGAATGGGTGGCAGTGTTGACATCTCAACAAAGTATTTTAATAGGTAATGAAAGATAATGCACAGTTTTTGTCTTTTGCACACTGAACCCACCTACAGTGATTACCTCCTGCTGATGTAACAGCTGTTAAGTACAGACAGTAAGTCTGTAATAGAGTTCTCTCAATAAACCATTCCTTACCTTGGATGTGCAATTCACCTTTTCATCCCCATTATCTGTTTACAGTTAGCCCATTGCAGTTTTTGCCGCCTTCTTCTAAGTTTCCACTGAGCTGCTAACCTGTACAGTTCCATACAGCCTACAGGACTGTGTACATGCGACTTTAGTAGGTCAGTAAATATACTTATGTCATACTGCTGGATTTTCCCTTAATGCATCCTGACGTTTCTTATAATAACTGTTACAGGAACACTTTTTATTTTTGCTGAGAGATGCAAACTCTGATCAAGGGCTACATTTAATTAATACATGTAAAAGTGAAGTAGTAGAACTAATCTAATTGATTTTTGCCTCAGTGATGGCAGCATTACATCTAGGACTTCAGCTTCAGGCACAGAAAATTATCCAGTTATAAACTTACTGTACAACGTTCAGTGTTGCACCTATGAGTCTGTAGGCACTGTTGCTTGATTGCATCTTTTTATATGTTGTGTTAGATTGCATTTAAGACCTGCAGGGAAGTAACACTCAATTTATTAACTAACTTTGCAATAATAAGACCAGTTCCCATTGCAAAATAGCAAACACGTTGTTTCTTCTATCAGCTGTTCCCTTTAGGGGTTGCCACAGCAGATCGTCTGTTTCCATTTTTTCCAGTCCTCTGTCACACCAACCATGTGCATGTCCTTTCTACACAGCTACACCTCAGTATGCACTCATCTTTGTTATCAAAAGCACAAACCAGTCACACAGAGCTCCTGTAAAGGCTGTCCCTCCTCCACAATTGACTGCACGATAGTGCCAGCAGAAACACCAGTTCACATGGATATAAAAATTGAAGTTGAATTCCTCCAGCAAGTAGACACCGGAGTGAAGCAAACAAAAACAAACAGTTCTGATACTAAGCCACCAGATTAAGCACTTTCATCTTCTTACAGAAGACTTCATCAGAATAAACAGAACCCTTCTTTACACCCATTTTTAAAGTACATTACTCATCTTTCATTGGATAAAACATTAATTAATTATGCAAATGGTGCTAATGAACTAGAATTAAAAAAAAACAGTATTATTAATAAAGTTATTTAAATAGTACTCGCTGTATAAGACAGTTGTTTTTTTTTTTTAAAAAGCAGTTTCTGTACTTTTAGTACTTTTGTGTTTAGTGTATATCAAGATATAAATACACATGAAAGATCTTGTTCAAACTCTAAAACATAAAGGTAAAACAAGCAAGAAAACTTACAACGTATAGGAAACAGCCATAAAAAGTTAACATGGTTTTACAATAGGCATAGTAATGAATCTGTATACATAATTGAGGCTTTAGCCCTTGTAGGCTTAAACACCTTCATTTTTAAGGCAGGAAGAACTGAAATATGATCATTCATACCGGGTGGGGTACAGGCATCCAGTTTTAACTTGCCATATCATTTCTCTATATTCTAACATATTCTCCCAATCCCCACCCCTATCACTGGGAACCACCTTTTCCAGGACCCAAAACTTAAAATCTGCCTGTGTGCACACCAGACTGTGCCTATGCAGAGTATTAGTTTCTCTTTTTCTATTGATGTCATATTTATGTTCGTACACAAGTTGTCTCAAATACATTCGGTTTTACCAACGTAATATGCCCAGCAGTATTTGCAGTACGCGAGATAGACCACCCCTTTTGAATAACAGCTGTTGTACATCAAAGTCTTAAGGCTAGAAGGTGTACTTGGTGTTTCTAAACTCTTACAGTTAGCCATGAAAGTACATTGGGAACCCCTTTCACACTTGTGTCCCCATTTTGGCTATTGTCCCATTGATGGTATTGGGAACACCTTCCACACTTGTGTCCCCATTTTAGCTCTTGTCCCATTGGTGGCACTGCTGTTCTTCTTTTTCCCGTATTTCCTTAAGACTATAATTTCTCTTATAGCTGTACCTCAATTGTCTGTTAAATATGTCTAACCTACTGGGCATTCTTTGAAGCATACCCCATACTCTATTTATGGTTTTCTTTATCCACCATGGTACCTTGGCCAAAGGTCATTACTAGATGGGGTGTAACAGATGATATCCCTGTAACCAAACCCTGTTCTTTTATTACGGGTACCCTCTTTCTAGAATGAATATAATCTAACTCCTGTATAAAATCATTCTTATTAGATGTCATCCTTGAAACTCTTACCGTCTGTCCCTTCACAATATTGCGTTTCTGAAAATAGGGATGACTACTTTGGTAGTGTAGGTAAGAGTTGGAAAAACACATTTTCTTATAAACCTTGGATGTAAATCTGTTGTTATGCAAGTCTTTTTCTATGCAGACGTCCAAGTAATTAATTTTATTCAATCCTATTTTGTGGGTAAAAATTAGAAATTTGTGTCTTTGTTTCTTTATCAACTTGGCTAAAACTAGCTATGGAGATATCTGCTGTGGGCACCAGTATACCTAGAGGTTGCTTGGGGCCCCCTCATCCTAGGGGGCCCCTAACCACAGCAAGTTATCTAATTTTGAGATTTTGTTACATGTTTGTCAAACCAACCAAAGCTTGTACAGTTAATCCCATGCATTTAATAAGTCAGATGGGTAATAACTCGAGTATGAAGAATCCTAAGGATTGGCAGCACTTTTTCAATTTTAAATTCTCCAGTTTTAAATTTCAAATATCCCTTACTGTAGTGACAGTGTTTTGTTAAGTAGCAGGCTTCATAATTTCATTAAATGTTTAACCACTAATATAATGTCCTTAACATAAATGAATCATGCTGATGTGCAGTCTGTCCAGTAAAAGTAACATCAAAGCTGGAGTTAAGCACCTGCAATACCCACAGCTGTGGGGGAGCCCCTGATCATCTTTGCCTGTGAAGAGATCTCGCAATAGGTGCCGCTGCTTAGGGGAAATAAGGACAAAAGTCATGCATTCTCTGGTCACGTTTTATTCTAAACAGGATATAATTAGTGAATGAACATGAGCAAGGTAAGTGTTCGGCAGCCCAGAGTGACAAGATCTCATTTTTAATCGAGATTTTAAGAGCAGCAGGTATTTTGGATCTTATGGGAGCATTTCTTTTTCAGGTAGTTTTATAAGTATTGGCAAGTTTACCAGATATTTTGCCTCTCAACTTCTTTATTCAAGAATTGTAGGCAAAGCCAAAAATGAGGGAGGAATAAAGGTCAAAATCAGGAACACTGTTTAAATATTACTCTAGTTCACTTAAAAAGTTACAAACTTAACATGTTTTGTATCAACATGCTTTTTCTGAAGAAGTGTGAAACTGTAATGTCTGACATTATTTGCTGTCTGTAATCCTGAATGATTTACCAGAAATTAAAAAAATTGTACAAGGACTGGGCAGAAATGTGAGGCAAAATTGGTGGCTGTGACAGATATGAGTTACTCTTCGACAAGATGAATGAAAGTGACTTACACCTGCTGTTTGATGACTGCTTAAACAACAGTCGCTGATATGGTGAGGCAGTGCTAGTATCACACAATGTCTTATTTGGTGAAATCGGTGAAAAACTAGTAGTGCTATGGCTTATGCTTGTGTGTGTGTGTGTGTGTGTGTGTGTGTGTGTGTGTGTGTGTGCGCGTGTTCTTTCATGTGTGGAGGTGCAGTGTTAGACTAATGAGATGCCTCATAATTTCTTTCACTTTCTGTCACAACCATTGTCATTATGCTTGCGTGTGGAGGGGAGTGGGATTGTAAGGTATTTGAGTAACAAGTTGGCCACAATTTCTTTCACGTGCCTTCAAAATATCGACTTTGAACATAATAGGTGGCTATCGACCTTGAGCATGATAGGTGGCTATCTGTGGTGGTTTGGCAGAAACAGGATGTGTGTGAAAGCAACTACTCCTTGCCACAGTGGTGCATTGAGTAACTTTGTCATTTCACAGTGCTTTGCTCTGGTTGAGTTCTTGGCTGTAGCTTTTTCTTTGTGGAGTTTGCATTCCCTCCCTGTCTCTGTATGGGTTTACCTGTATGTTTTGGTTTCTTCCAGCATCCCAAAGTCATGTCTTAGGTGAATTAGCCTTCTTCCAGTTCCTCTGAATGTGAGAATGCAATGTGTTTTGCATGTGTCTGTGCATCTTGTGACAGACCTGGCTTATCAGTGACAGCAGTCGGCTGAAATACATGAAGGTGGTCATTTATGCCTTTGGTTTAATCCCAGTCCAACACCAGAGTGATGTATAGATGATGACTATCTTTTTTTTTTGGGGGGGGGGGTGGAATAGGGAGCCCTGTAGCATTCCTACATAGAATTTAATGTATCCTTCCCAACACTCATCTCAGTTTATGTTGGCTACTACTTTGTCAGCTTTGACGATTAAGCCTTGGGCACTTAGCCAAAGCTTATTAAAATAAGAATACATGTCTTTTCATACTCATGATTTTTGTTCAGGCCATCACATGATCAAAAGGTTAGAAAAATGCACTTCGTGACCTCTCTAACTAAATGTCGTCTGGGAGCCCAGTGGCCCCATACCCCTGCTTAATTCAGTTATTTCCTACACAGTTGTTACCGTGCTGCTTTGGCTAGCTAGGGCCAGTTAGGGGGTGTTAAGAAGGATGCAGGGGAAAAAAACTAAACAGTGACACTGAATTTCATTCCTTAGTCATAATTGTGTTCACTCCAGCACTTGATTAAACAGTTCTCTAAAATGCAGTTCAGAACATCTAGAAAGCCATAGCTTCTAGAGCAATCTGAAAAGAAAAGCAAAATGCAAGAAAATTAATCCATTTCATTTCTTAGTCATAATTGTGTCCACCCCAACACTTGATTAAACAGTTGTTCTCTAAAATCCACTTCAGAACATCTAGAAAGCCATAGCTTCTAGAGCAATCCGAAAAGAAAAAACAAAATCTGCATAATGTGGAAAGCACAGAATGGGGGGGAAACAGTGGGGTGGAGCACTGAAGGATGTGTGCCAGGATGTGAAACAGTAGGCATTGGGGGCATTGTTAGCAATAGGTCCCCCACCATGAACCACGAGAACCATTCTGCCTTCCTGGATCTACGTGAGGCACTCGCTATACAGCCAAACACCTTGGTCTTGGATGATTTTAACTGTCCTTCCATTGATTGGGAATCATGTATGAGCACAAACACACTCACCCTAAGGTTCATGGACTTTGTTAATACAAATGCTCTGGTCTGCTCCCCCACAGGGGGCTCAAATGTCCTAGACTTAGTGTTCACCAACTTGGAGGGGGGGGTCTCTGCACTACCCCCTGTGTGTTGCCCTCCCTGGTAAGGTCTGATCATAAATCAGTCTCATTCGAAGTAACAGTCATACCTGCCCCCTTTCAAGAGCAAAAAGGATGAAACATTTCTCCAAAGCAAACTATAGCTTCCTAAGCAATGGCATAAATATTTTCAAACCCCCTGCTACCACTGTCAGCAATGACTCCTATAGAGAGGTGTACACAAATGCCCTGTATAAACACCTGTACAAATGTATAGACTCTGCTGTACCTGAACGGATCAATACAAGGTCCTCTCAAAAAAAACAAGCCACCCTGGTGGACATCAAGATTAAATAGGTTATACAATAAGAGGAAGAAACTAATGTCTAAGAACAAGAGGGAACTGAGTCAGCAGAGGAAGGACACTCTACACAGCTTGAAAAACCAAATTAGATACCTTGTGAAATCCTCCAAAGCCAATTATAAGCTGCACTTGCTTAGCTGTGTCAAAAATCTAAAATGGAAGGCCCAGCTTTGTGCCAAACTAGTAGTGGATGGTACCACTCCTACTGACCCTGAGGACATCGCCAACCTGCTAGCAGATAGATTTAGCACAGACTTCACCCCCCTCTCCCCATCAGACATATCCCAGTGCATATCTCTCACCAATCCTCTACCTAGTATCTCCAAGGAGCAGGTCATAACTGCACTCTCCGTGGCCAAAAACACATCCTCTGTAGGACCGGATAACATTCCAGGCTGCCTGCTAAATGGTCTAAAACAGGATCTAGTGGAACCACTTGGCATTCTTTTCAACCCCAGTCTAAGTACTGTCTTTGTCCCAGTAGAGTGGAAAACAGCAACAGTAATTCCCTTGCACAAAGGGGGACCATCAACCGACCATGGGAACTATAGACCCATAATCCTAACCAGCCTTCTTTGCAAGGCCTTGGGAAGAATCCTCATGGACCTTATCAACAAAGTCATAGGTGACCTTTAAACTCTTGACCTGACCTAATTTGGCTTTAAGTGTAACTCATGCTTATTAAACCAGGTGGACTTCTTTGTGAATGTCACCAAAGCCTCTGTCTTGACCAGGCCAAGGCTTTTGACACCATCCCCCACTCTGGCATCATTGAGGAACTCATCCAGCTAGGAATTAACCCATATGTCCAAGGACTATGTACCAAGAGAAGTCAGAGGGATATATGTTACAGCAGTGTACATCCTCCAAGTGCTAACACCACTGAAGCTCAAAATAAACTCCATAATATTATCTGTGAGCTACAACGCAGAAACATAGAATTTGCACATGTGATAGCGGGTGATTTCAACACAGCTCAGCTTAAGGAGGTGCTGCCTCATTTCTATCAGTATGTGGATTTTGCCACCACAGGGGAGAATACCTTGGACAAAGCTTACTGCAATATTAAAGGAGCCTTTAAAGCTGTGAAGCACCCCAACATAGGCAGCTGTGTTCAAACTGCCATCCTGCTTCTGCCTACCTATAAGATGGCTTTGATCAGAGAAAAAACGACAACTAAACTGATCAGAGTCTGACAGGAGGGTTCCATGGATTGCCTTCAGGACTGTTTCAATACCACTTGCTGGTAGGTCTTCAAAGAAGTGGCTATGCAGAACCTCCCATTAGACATGGACATCTATGCTGAATCAGTTCTTGCCTACATAAGTAAATGCATGGAGGATGTAACTATCATGAAAGCCATCACTATAAGGGCTAATCAGAAGCCGTGGCTCACCAGGAATCTCTGTGAGCTACTGAGCGAAAGAAACACAGCCTTCAAGGCAGATGACAAAGAAAGATTAAAGGTGGCCAGGTCAAATCTGAAAAAGGGCATCAAAGAAGCAAAGAGGGAGTATGGGAGAAAAACTCGGATCTGGTTCCAAGACATGAAGGACACGAGCAGCCTTTTTTTCTGAGTTTCTTTATAAGTGCTGATCAGTTATATCTGGTACTGACCGACACCTTCAACTCATCTCTTGCTATGGAGAAAGTTCCCTTGTGTTTCAAGGAAACTAGTATTGTCCCACTAGTGAAGCGTAACACTGCTGTACATCGACTTCAGTTCTGCATTCAACGCTCTGATACCAATGCAACTGGTGGAGAAGCTCGTGAAACTCGGGATAAACAAGTACCTATGTAACTGGACTCTTGACTTTCTGATTGGTAGACTCCAGTGGATATGCGCTAGAAACAACACCTCTCCGTGCATAGTCCTGAATACTGTTGTTCCCCAAGGTTGTGTGCTCAGCCCCTTGCTCTTCACCATCCTCAACCATGACTGCACTGCAAAACATAAGTCAAACCATATTATAAAATTCACTGACGATACCACAGTCGTGGGTCTCATTAGTGGTGGGAATGAACATAACTACAGGGATGAGGTGAACACTTTGCTTGGTGTGAGAGGAACAATCTGGAGCTGAATGTTAATAAGACCAAAGAAATGATTATGGACTTCAAGAGAAAGGCAACAGTTCAACAGCCACTCACTATTAAAGGGGAGGTAGTAGAGAAAGTCAAAACAACCAAGTTCCTGAGCCTCCACATCTCTGATGACCTCTCCTGGACTGTATTACCAACCATATAGTCAAGATGGCTCAACAAAGGCTTCACCTCCTGATAAAGCTCAAAAAGGCCAGGCTCCCACTGTCTGCTCTTACCACTTTTTACAGGGGAGCTATCAAGCGCATCCTCACTAGCAACTTCATAGCACAGTTGCTGAGAAGAAGAAACTACAGAGGGTGGCTGAGAAAATCTTGGGCACAAACCTCCCTTCTATTCAGAAGCTTTTCTTTACAAGAGCAAGAAAGAGAACATATAAAATACTTGCTGATTCGACCCATCCAGCCCACAACTGGTTCACGCAACCTGCTTCTGGAAGGAGGTACCGTAGCGTCAGCTGTAGGACTACCAGATTCAGGAGCAGTTTTTATCCTACAGCTGTGAGACTTATTAATACAGACACCCACTATAATACCCGATACACTGAAACCTCTTCCTTTTTTTCTTTTTTCATTTAATCTTGCCACTCTGAGCAATTACCGCCAGCATTACTGTTATGCAATATGATGGCTATACTGAGTCACGTCTAAGGTTAACGAGTGCAATACAGTAACTAAACCGCTGGTATTCACTACTCTATTCTGTATCTTAACAGTGTAGGGGTTTGGTGGTGGGTATTTATTTATCACTGGATAATGGGTATTGCATGTATGTAATGTGAACTACCTCTTGCATGTTATTCTCTGATACCACTGTATCTATGTTATTTGCACTGCATTTCTGTCATGAGCTAACATTTGTAACTTTGTTTAGGCTGCACTTGTGTGGTCCTAAATGACAAAGTTTCTTGAATGTCAACTGGCTCACCAACAGAACACATAGTCAAAGCTGGAGATTCCACCTCTACCAGCAGAACAGTTACCTGTAGTGTACTACAAGGATCTGTGCTAAGCCCCCTACTGTTTGGAATCTATTTCTTAGAAGTCCAGGCAAAAATAGATAGCCTGTGACTTACCAAGTTTGCCAATAACTGCAAACTGGGTGCAGTCATTGAGTGCCCCAATGATGTTGACATGCTACGAAAAGGGCTTACACAAATGATTAGTGCCAAAGCCACGGAGTTAAACTAAATGCAAAAAAAGTGTTATCATCCCTTTCAGCAAAGTTGAAATCCCTGCAAATTACAATATTAACAGTAACCCCCCTTAGCTCAAACCCTGTGGTGAGAGATTTTGGAACACAGTTTGATAGCAACTTAACTTCTATCAACATGTGTCCACAGTGGTAAGGAAGGCCTTCTAGTGTTGCAAATTTCATAAGTAAGGGCATTGCATCCAGAGCTAAGGATGTTATAACTCCCCTGTACTCATCCCTCATCAGATCACTAATAGGGTACAGCGCTCCCTTTTGTATGTACCTCACCAGACACCTGCATCAATTGGAGACACCTCAGAGTTTCTCACCAAGAAAAATCAAGGCCTTCAATACATGACCTATATGAACGAACTGAAGGTCCTATCACTGTATTCTGTATCTTATAGGTTGCTGGGAGGTGACTTGTGGCTGGCCTACAAAGCAGTCTTGGACCATGCTGTGATGCCTGTGCCCTGGCCCAGCAATCAAGGAGCCTCAATCCTCACCACTAACACCAGAGAGGGGTGTCTCATATAGGAGGAAAGGATAACAAATACACACAGTAAAGTGCAATTTCCCTTAAGAGCACACAGAGATCACAGTCGGTCCAGGGCTGGTCGCTCCTTCGCTCTCCGGGTCCCCAGTAAGACTCTCCACTGGCACAGCTATAGGGTCCAGATCTCAGCTTACTGGGCAAGCTAAAACCTTTTGCACCCTCTCTGTCCAACCAGTGCTTCATGTCCCTGCCCAAGTAGCTGACACACACACACACACACACACACACTCCTGGGAAAAGAGGCACAGGTTCTCTCTCCAGCTGTGCTCCTCCCTATCTACACGGGTGGTTCCACCACCACACACTAATACTTATCAGCTACTCAAAGGCCCACAAGGATGTCCACACACATCTCTTTGTGAAGAGGTTATACAACCACACAGACACTCCTGGGGAACTCTAGAGCTTAAATTATCTCTACACAAAACAGCCACAGTTGAAAGGTTTCAAAATATTTAATAATAAATAATTAAAACCACAAGACAATACTTTCTACTACACAGTACTAGACAAGAGCTCAGAGATCACGCAGAAATACTTAAAATAATTCAGTAGTACAGTTTTGACATCACAGAAAAACACTTAAGTCTAATCTTTCTAGTTTCTAGCTATTTGTACAAGAAACCACGAGCCAAAAGACAAAAAAAAAAGTTAAAACTACTATAGCGAGAAACAAACAGTGCGGTATCCAAGGTGTAAGATCAAATAAAATAGTTTTATTAGCGCTTTTGGAGGGGTCGGTGCCTCTCCTTCAGACAAATTATAAACCAATTAGTCAGCCTTGTATAATCAAACAAGTAAGACTAATTATTCAATTAAATCATTAAAAACAGTTTGTCATTCTTTTAAGAGGACATGTTGCTCCTATAAAGAAGTGTGTGTGAAGCAATTTTAAAAGGCAACATCTTCTATAAAGTTAAACAAAAGTAAAAAGTGTATAATATCTATTATAAAAAAAAAAAAATATATATATATATATATATATATATATATATATATGTGTGTGTAAATATATCCACTATGCTAATCAATAACATTTTATTACAAAACAGACTAATAGTTAAAATTTATATAAGCAATTAAGATGTTTTACATCCTATAAAGGTAAGAGGTTGTAAATTCCAGTATTTTTAGCGTACAATCACCTTGAAGTAAAAACCTGTTAAAGAGATACGATAAATGTATTTACTACCTACTCGAAATGTACACATAAGAACCTTGTTATAATAGCAATGTGTTGTAAGCGACAACAACCAATAACATGTTTGTTACAAAGTATATTAACTATGCCTTATGTAAATAGCCACTTAGTGTATAAATACTACATTGTAACCAAAGAGAAACTTTTTAAATTGTTAGAATAGATGCATATAAATATAAATACTCTTAACATCTTATGAGTAAATAAATATATACAAAGAAACCTAATCTTATATTAGAACATTTTGTCATGTTTAACATAGTAAGAAAATTATAAATGTATTGATGTAATATTTAATATTCTGATGTCATATTGGAATATACATTAATCTTAGTGAAAGAAGAAGCAAACTACCTTCTCAGGGCTAAATACTTCAAAATACATTTTATAGAGACATACTCATTAAGGCCTGGAAACATGTGGGCCACTGTTCTAATTTGCCACATAATCTCATCTATTTCCAGTTGTAGTTGCTAAGGCCCCCCTCTTTCATCAGTTAGTCTTTGCTGTAGTATAGTAAATTTGAACCTATGATCAGGATATACAATGGTGTGCCTAGCTAGGGCATTAGTTGCATCTTTTCTAGAAGTGGCATATTGGTGTTTGTATATGCGCTGCTTGATCTTCCTTTTGGTTTTACCGATGTAAAACGCTGCACATTTATCACAACAAGCTGAATAAATCACACCCTTAGTTTCACAATTATACTTGCCATTAACCTTATATGTCTTCTCTCTAATGGTGACCTTAGAATCAATAAGTATCTACACTGTTGGCATGAGCCACATCTAAACATTCCATGGTTCCTACCATGTAGATTATTATTCTTTCTTTCCAATAAAACTTTGAGATTAGCTCCTTTTCTATAAGTTATTTTAGGCTTATCTCCTAAAATTCTGAGGAGCCCACTATCCTCAATTATTAAGGACCAATTTTTGTTTAGCATATCCCTTATTTTAAGGTGGTCTAAAGAGTAAGTACAAAGAAAGCTAGTTTTAAAGTTATATTCCCTGTTAGTGATGGCCAAATTGTGTTGATTATCAATGTTTTCAACAATTTGGTCTGTATTACTCTGCAAAAGGGGCTTAAAATGGCCTATATTTCATTTATAAGTAACTTCCAAGATAATATTAGCCACCATACGTTCAAGGTAGCCTCTATTAATAAACACAGAGGCCAGAAGGTTACATTCCTCTACAAAATCAGACTCATCAGATACCATTGTAGCTGCCCTTACCATCTGCCCTTTTACGACAGCTCTTTTTTGATGGCAAGGGTGGCTACTGGTAAAATGCAGGAAGGAATTGGAGTAAGTAGGTTTTCTGTAAATTGTGCTTTTATATCTGGAATTTTATTGTGTCCTTAAACAGGTTAATATCAAGAAAGTTAATATTGGTGTCATGTATACTAAATAAATCAGTTATTTGTGATATGCTAGTAATGAAAGTCGGAACTAAGGCTTAGTTTCATAGTTGAGTACTAGGCTATCTGCCCTGGGGCATTTATACCCAGCCATAGTGATGTGGCTTTCGCCACCCCATGTAATGGTACAAAAGTGTACAGAATAGATTTAGAATACTGTGCCTCTGTCTAGTAGTGACACAGTGAAGACCCCCTTACATAATAGAATTCGTTTACTGTGCCTCTGTCTAGTAGTGACACAGAGATGACCCCCGGGGTAAACCTACGATCTCCCATCCACTCGTCAAGATCTCTGTTGAAGAGAGTCAGTGAGGGGCTCTGCCTAACATGGACTGGGATTCTGTTCCAGAGTATGGGAAGCCTCTGAGTTATGAATCTGTCCCTCCAGCATGTCCTATTCATATTTGTGCTGAGGTTTAAATCTTTAGTTCTCATGGTTCTGATGGATTTGGATTTTTTGAGATGGAGCATGTCCATCAATTCCTGATTGGACATGGCCTTGTAAGTCAGGCACAGATCACCTCTGAGTAGGCGGTATGCTACTGAATAGAGCTGGAGTTTCTGTAGTCTGGCAGCATATGACATATGTTGGAGACCCTTGATCCTCTTTGTGAGGTACTTTTGGGGTCTCTCCAGCTGTTGCAAGTGCCGGATGAGGTACATACCAAATGGGGCATTGTATTCAATCATGGGCCTGATAAGGGAGGAGTATAGGGGTACAATGACCTCCTTTGATCTGGATGTGAATCCCTTCATGATAAGGTGGACAAGGTAGAAAGTCGTTCTAACCACTTTGGCAACATGGGTGTCAAATGAGAGGTCACCATCGACTTGGGTCCCCAGGTCTCTGATTACTTTTTCCGTACTCAGTGGGTTACTGTCTGTGATAATTTGTGGGTACTTTTGTTTTTTCCAAAGGGGATGATTATACATTTTTTGGCATTTAGTTTAAGGCCATGACTCTGGCACCAGTTGTCCGTTTCAGTGAGGCCTTTCTGTAGGATGTACATGTCAGCTGGTGTATCGACTATGGCGCCTAGTTTGCAGTCATCTGCAAACTTTGTCAGCCACAACCCTCCCATGTTTGCTTTCACATCTGAGAAATAAATGCCGAACAAGAGGGGTCACAGGACAGAGCCCTGTGGGACACCACTTGTGACTGGCTTTGAGTCTGACATGGCTCCAGCGATTTTGACTTTATGGGTTCTATCCTTTAGCCAGTTTGCAACCCATCTTGTGACATATGGATTTACATTTAAGCTGTTGAGCTTGTCTATGATGCCTGAGTGGGGTATTGTGTCGAAGGCTTTAGCCAAGTCCAGGTTGGCTGTATGGACTGCTTTGCCCTCATCAATGGCTCTAGTGACTTTTTCGAAAAAGTCAACCAGGTTCAAAAGGCAGGATCTGCCCTTTACAAAGCCGAACTGGGTGGGATCAAGTGTCTGTCTCTGGTTATGAGTTCCATAATGATTCTTTCCATAGCTTTGCAGACCAGGCTGGTTAAGCTTATGGGGTGGTAGTTACCAGGGTCTGTAGAGGTGCCTCCTTTGTGGAGTGGGACCACTGTTGCTGTATGCCAGTGTTCAGGTACATATCCTGTAGTAAGGCTAAGGTTAAATAGCATTTTTATGTGCGGATTTAGCTCCTCTTGGATTTCACGTAGCGCAACCGGGGATACCGTCAGGTCCCATTGATGCTGTGTTTTTAGCTTTGCTGAGGGCGGCTCTCACCTGGGCATCTGAGATGACAGGGAGGTTACATTCAGCTGGGATAAGTATTTTTTCATTTGGGGGTGAGGGAGGAGTGAAATTTTCACTGAACCTGTCTGCCAGAACGTTGGCAATATCTGTGGGTTCAGTGTATTTTTTTCATTGTGAACTAACTCTGAGCATATCTGAGGGTTTCCGCCCAGGTTTCTAACATAGCAGAAAAAGGCCTTGTGGTTATCTTTAGTGTCCATAGCGATTTTTCTGTCAAAGTTGGCCTTGGATGTTTTTATGAGAGAACGTAGCTTTCTACTAGTGCTGATCAGAGATGCCTTCTCTTTATGGGATTTTGCTCTGTCGTGCAGTAGCTTTCTTCTTTTGTTATACAATTTGTTTATGGCTGGGATCCACCAGACAGGATGCCTGCCCCTGGAGGAGAGGGTCTTGGTTTTATTTGGGATTGCATGATCCATGCATTCTTGGAGATGTCCGTAGAAAGCATTTGTGAAGGATTCAGCATTGTGGGATGTGGTTTCCACTGGCCCAGTGGGCTTAAAGGATACCATCTCAGTCTTAAGAAGTGTAAAGTCTGCTTTTGAGAAGTTTTTCACTGTAGTCTTTTTTGTGTTGGGGGTGGAGGTGGGATATGTATATCCAGGGTGATTAGTTTGTGGTCAGATCTCACTAGTGAGGGGTATAATTCCGGTGTGGAGCACTTTGTCCCCATGTTTGTGATGATCAGGTCTAGTATATTATCTCCCCTTGTGGGAGAGGTGACTAGCTGTTCCATTGCATTTGAATTTATGAATTCTAGGAACCTTTGGGCAAGGGTGTTAGGGCTAGAATAATGCACCCAGTCTATGTTAGGGTAGTTGAAGTCTCCCAATATGATGGTGTTTGGTGAGACATTCATATCCTCCAATGTCTTCAGGAAGGCTGAATGGGGTTCCTGAGATTGGGAGGGTGGTCTGTAACATGCTACCAGTTGTGTAGCAGTTTTGCCTGCAGTTAGTTGCACCTGGATGGTCTCTGATGCTTCATGTGTTGCCACTAACCTGGAGGTGTGGGTGTCCTTGATGAATATGGACACTCCCCCTCCCATTTTGGTTTGGCCCGAGTTTTGGGGCCAGAATGCATGATACGAGGTATAGCCTGGTAGCGCTAGGGTGCTCTCAGGAGCCTTGAACCAGGTTTCAGTTATTGCACAGACATCGATGTTCTCCATACTGAGGAGTGCTTCGAGAGCCTGCATCTTGAGATTTAGACTTCTGGCATTGAGCAGCATTACCCTTAATGTTTCCATTTTTGTTTTCTAAGGAGGTGGGTTTGTCTTTTGAGCCTTGCCTAAAAAAGGCACTATGGGGGTGGCAAGAGCCTTCGCCAATATCTGGAAGCCCAGTGGTGACAGGTGCAAGCCATCCCTTGCGAAGCAGTGTGGCCTGTCCAGCATATCATCCCAAGCAGACAGACATTGGATCCCCCTAGAATGACACCAGTAATTGAGCCAATTATTAAAGCTGATCATCTTGTCTTTGTATTGTGGCATCATTCTTGGTGAGGGCAAGATGCTGGTCAGGGTCATACCAGCCTGGGCTACATAATCAGAGAGCTCCTCTGTCTCTTTTCATGTAGTCCAGGGAGGTACGTCTCAGGTCATTCACGCCGGCATGGACAATGACTGAGTCCTATTTGTACTTGCTTTGGAGTGACCTGAGTGTGTGTGTTACGTGGTGGATCCTAGCTCCCGATAGGCAGTTCACCCTTACCCTCTCCTTGTTCAGCCTGGTAAGCGGAACGTCAGTGTTTCTGACTATAGAGTCACCTATTACTAGTGTATCAGGCATAGTGTTTGGCCTTAAGGGCTGTGATTGTTTGTTTGACACACTGATTGATTTATTGAAGTATGTGTTGCATGTGTTATGTTTTGAGGTGGTGGATTTTCGGGTGTCTGCTTTGGGAGCCTCTGTTGTTTTGTTCCGAGTATGTCTTTGTGTTATTATGTGTTTGGTTTGCAGTTGTGGTAGGTCTATGTGGGACTGGGATTGCTGTGTGTGTGGTTACCATCTCCTCCTGTCTGGTATTGCCAGTCCTGAGATGAGAGAGTTCAGCCTCCAGTTTGGCTATATAGATGCATCTCTCACATGTATTTGTGTTTGTTGGGAGGAGGAGAGGGTTGTCTGTGTACATGAGACAATTGTAGCATTGTCTCAAGGTTCCCAGATTAACCAGCGAGGATGCTAGTAATCTGCCACTCGACATACTTGAATATTATAAGGGAGTGCTGTGCCTTTAAGGGAAGTGGGTACTCACAGGGGTGGTAGATGGATGTAGTGCTTACTTTAGTTTGAGAGTGCTTACTTAGAAGAGAGGCTTTGAGAACAAGTGCTAGGCTTATAATAAAGCGAGTAGACTGATTTATTATAAGAGTAGAGCTTTCTTAAGGGAAAATTTGAAGAGCAGACTTGGCGGAGCCAGAAAAAGTTTAACCCACGCTGGGCTATATGCACAATCTCGCAAAGCCATGCAAACGCAGATTTTAAACAGGGAACTACAAAAGAGCTAGAAATGGTCCAAAACAACCAATTACTACAAGCTCTTGTGCTGAGGTCACTCCTTCAGGGACAGATAGGCTGCTCAAGGCTCCCCACTCCCACTGGTGAGCAAAGAAACTTCCTTCTATCCAAGTAAGGCAATGGACAACACAGGAACTACACCACAGCCCAGAATACAGCAAAGCCTGTATACTGGTCTAAACTAGTTGAGGAGAGGCGGGAAAACAAGGATTTTTTTTTTTTGTTTGTTTTTGAGATAGAAAGCACACAGAAATGCAGGAAACAGTAATAAATCAGTTACACAGGCTAGCACACTTTAGTGGGCAGCCTCAACAGTTAAATTTAACAAACAAACAAACTTTCGGTCCCTTCCAAATCAGGAACATGTCATCTTGGTATCTAGTATACCAAGCGACATTATCCTGAAATAAAGCGTTGTGAAATAATAGGGTGTTTTCCCAATGGGTCATTATGCAATTAGCGAAGCTACCTCCGCAGGGTGACCCCATTGCAACCCCAGTTTTCTGCAGGTATAACTGCCCATTAAAGACCATATAATTATTGGTTAGGACAATCTCCAGTAGAGTTTCAACCAAATAAATAGTTTTCTCATCAATATGTCTAAATGTCAAAAAAATCTCTTATCCATTCAAGCCCTAAGCCTTGAGGTATTACAGTGTATAAATCCTTTACATCAATTGTGAGAAAACAAAATTCTTGCTGGAAATGTAGTTTACTTATATGGTTGAGAAAACTCCACGAGTCCTTACAGATCTGGGGCTCTTGTTCTACAAGGGGCCTTAAGACGCTATCTATGTATTTGGCGCATGCATATCTCACAGACCCTCGTCCGTCCACAATGTGTCTAAAAGGGGGCTCAGTGCATCTGTTGTGGATTTTAGGTGTCCCAAACAAGGCTGGTATTCTAGGAGCAATCATAGTTAAGTATTGATGCAGATCCAAGTCACAAATTCCTTCTAAAAAAAGGTCATCCAGTATAGTTGTTATTCTTTTATAGGCTATATTCAGTTCAATAATACTAGCTTGTATGTAAGCCCTAGTAGTCGGATGTTTAGTCATACTTTCAGTGTATGTAGTCTGGTCCATGAAGACCAGCCCTCCCCCTTTATCGGGTTTCATAACCCTAATGTTACACTCATGCAATAAGTTCAAAACTTCACGCTCATTTCTTGTGATATTAATGTTAATGTTCCTTTTAGTGTTTTTGTCATTAGCGATGGCTCTTAGGTCCATCTTTCATCTCACATATTTTTTCAAAGGAACTTAAACGTGTGTAAAGGTGGATTAAAGAGGCTTGAAACCCTGAGGGAGTTAAAGTGGACTTCCCACCCATTAGAGCATTCAAATTTAATTTACGCACAAATAATTTCAAGTCCATTATAGTTTTAACAATGTCCATGTTCATGTCGGGGACAAAGGACAAACCTTTGGAAAAAAAGTCCACCATATCTTGAGTAATGGTTAGGACAGTATAGTTATATATCTTGAAGTCCCCCCAGAACTGATTAGTATTTGGGGATCTCTAAGGTGATATCTGGTCATCTCCTGCATTGGTTCCATCTGTTCCTCGGCTGATCCTGATTCCTGTTGGTCTTGCGGTTCATGTATTGACCATTCTGATTCTTCTGAAAACCCTGTTGGTTACTGGTACTGGGCCGGTTATTGTTGTTATTTGAAGCCCCTTGCTGGTGGGAGGTCTGATGACTATTATGACCATTGCTATTATTGTTGTTGTTAAGTCTCTCACTCCGACGCAGTGGTTGAGGTTCCTCTGCATGAGTGCTAGATTCTCCATTTATGAAACTATTATTCTCATCTTGTAGAACGTTGTCAACATCAGAAACCCGATAAAGGGGGAGGGCTGGTCTTCATGGACCAGACTTCATACATTGAAAGTATGAATAAACATCTGACTACTAGGGCTTACATACAAGCTAGTATTAATGGAACTGAATATAGCCTATAAAAGAATAACAACTATACTGGATGACCTTTTTTTAGAAGGAACTTGTGACTTGGATCTGCATCAATACTTAACTATGATTGCTCCTAGAATACCAGCCTTGTTTGGGACACCTAAAATCCACAAGAGATGCACTGATCCCCCTTTTAGACCCATTGTGGATGGATGAGGGTCCGTGACATATGCATGCGCCAAATACATAGATAGCATCTTAAGGCCCCTTGTAGAACAAGAGCCCCAGATCTGTAAGGACCCGTGGAGTTTTCTCAACAATATAAGTAAACTACATTTCCAGCAAGAATTTTGTTTTCTCACAATTGATGTAAAGGATTTATACACCATAATACCTCAAGGCTTAGGGCTTGAATGGATAAGAGATTTTTTGACATTTAGACATATTGATGAGAAAACTATTTTTATTTGGTTGAAACTCTACTGGAGATTGTCCTAAACAATAATTATGTGGTCTTTAATGGGCAGTTATACCTGCAGAAAACTGGGATTGCAATGGGGTTACCCTGCGGAGGTAGCTTCGCTAATTGCATAATGGCCCATTGGGAAAACACCCTATTATTTCACAACACTTTATTTCAGGATAATGTCGCTTGGTATACTAGATACCAAGACGACATGTTCCTGATTTGGAAGGGACCGAAAGCCTTAGTTCCGACTTTCATTACTAGCATATCACAAATGACTGATTTTTTTTGAATTTACCTACAGTATACATGACACCAGTAATAACTTGATATTAACCTGTTTAAGGACACAATAAATTCCAGATATAAAAGCATAATTTACAGAAAACCTACTTACTCCAATTCCTTCCTGCATTTTACCAGTAGCCGCCCTTACCATCAAAAAAGAGCTGTTGTAAAAGGGCAGATGGTAAGGGCAGCTAGAATGGTATCTGATGAGTCTGATTTTGTAGAGGAATGTAACCTTTTGGCCTCTATGTTTATTAATAGAGGCTACCCTGAACCTATGGTGGCTAATATTGTCTTGGAAGTTACTTATACATGAAATATAGGCCATTTTAAGCCCCTTTTGCAGAGTAATACAGACCAAATTGTTGAAAACATTGATAATCAACACAATTTGGCCGTCACTAACAGGGAATATAACTTTAAAACTAGCTTTCTTTGTACTTGCTCTTTAGACCACCTTAGAATAAGGGATATGCTAAACAAAAATTGGTCCTTAATAATTGAGGATAGTGGGCTCCTCAGAATTGTAGGAGGTAAGCCTAAAATAACTTGTAGAAAAGGAGCTAATCTCAAAGTTTTATTGGAAAGAAAGAATAATAATCTACATGGTAGGAACCATGGAATGTTTAGATGTGGCTCATGCCAACAGTGTAGATACTTGAGTATTGATTCTAAGGTCACCATTAGAGAGAAGACATATAAGGTTAATGGCAAGTATAATTGTGAAACTAAGGGTGTGATTTATTCAGCTTGTTGTGATAAATGTGCAGCGTTTTACATCGGTAAAACCGAAAGGAAGATCAAGCAGCGCATATACGAACACCAATATGCCATTTCTAGAAAAGAGACAACTAATGCCCTAGCTAGGCACACCATTGAATATCCTGATCATAGGTTCAAATTTACTATACTACAGCAAAGACTAATTGATGAAAGAGGGGGGCCTTGGCAACTACAACTGGAAATAGATGAGATTATGTGGCAAATTAGAACAGCGGCCCACATGTTTCCAGGCCTTAATGAGTATGTCTCTATAAAATGTATTTTGAAGTATTTAGTCCTGAGAAGGTAGTTTGCTTCTTCTTTCACTAAGATTAATGTGTATTCCAATATGACATCAGAATATTAAATATTACATCAATACATTTATAATTTTCTTACTATGTTAAACATGGCAAAATGTTATAATATAAGATTAGGTTTCTGTGTATATATATTTACTCATAAGATGTTAAGAGTATTTATATTTATATGCATCTATTCTAACAATTTAAAAAGTTTCTCTTTGGTTACAATGTAGTATTTATACACTATAAGTGGCTATTTACAGAAGGCATAGTTAATATACTTTGTAACAGACATCATGTTATTGGTTGTTTTCGCTTACAACACATTGCTATTATAACAAGGTTCTTATGTGTACATTTCGAGTAGGTAGTAAATACATTTATCATATCTCTTTAACAGGTTTTTACTTCAAGGTGGTTGTACGCTAAAAATACTGGAATTTACAACCTCTTACCTTTATATGATGTAAAACATCTTAATTTTTTATATAAATTTTAACTATTAGTCTGTTTTGCAATAAAATGTTATTGATTAGCATAGAGGATATACTTGTACACACACACACACACACACACATATATATATATATATATATATATGTGTACATTTATATATTTTTTTATATATATATATTTTTATAATAGGTATTATACACTTTTTACTTTTGTTTAACTTTATAGAAGATGTTGCCTTTTAAAATTGCTTCACACACGCACTTCTTTATAGGAGCAACATTTCCTCTTTTAAAAGAATGACAAAAGTGTTTTTAATGATTTAATTAATTAATTAGTCTTACTTGTTTGATTATATAAGGTTGACTAATTGGCTTATAATTTGTCTGAAGAAGGAGAGGCACTGACCCCTCCGAAAGTGCTAATAAAACTGTATTTTATTTGATCTTACTCCTTGGATACCGCTCTTGTTTGTTTCTCGCTATAGTAGTTTTATTTCTACAAGAAAACACACTTCTAAAATAACTTACTTACATAGAGCAAGGCAGTACTGTGAGTTGGATGATCAAGACAAAAATGCTTAATGCCTTCTGATTCTCTTTCTTTAAATTGAAACTGCAGTTCTGATAAAACATTACATCATTTCATACTTTCCTGGTGTTCCCAGGCTGACAGAAACTGCATTTACATTTTTTTACACTTGGGCAGAAACCAGAGTAATAAAGCACATTTCACATGTAAATTCTGGTCATTAACTTTAGCCTTAAAACAATAGGCAGGAAGCCTTCATCTGGCCCAGCCGCCAAATTGTAAACATAAAAGGCAGTCATGAAATAATTTTAATTTCAAAGGACCAACAAGAAATGATTGACCTAGCTTTCTTTACAGCAGGGGGCAATGTTCCCACATTTCACAGCATATTCTTTCGTTAAAAAAAAACAACCTTGTAGTTCAACATTCATATTTACAAATGATAGAATTATCTTCACAATTCTATCTGGCTAGGCTGGCAGCCTTCACCCATCTCTACCAGTCTTCACATCTGCCATAATGGAAATGCTGCTCATCCGCAAGTCAAGTGGAACAAGATTCACTTGCTCTAGGGATCTTAACCTAACCTGCAACATTAACAGGGCATGCTGGAGAGACATATATGTCTCCCAGAGATTGCCACTCCTCTGGAACAAACTCCCAATTTACATGAAACAAAGCTCCTCAATGACCCTATTTAAGCATAACATAGACAACCAGATGGGAGACCGTAAATTTACTCAGGTGGTGCCACCTATGTCCCTCTTGCATAAGGGTAGTTGGTGCTGATCATAAACTCACGCTGCAAATATAGTCCATACGACTTGGTCAGTAAAGGAACAAGGGTATAACATGGGTAGGTTTATAAAGGCCCTAAGGCCAATAGCCTAGTAACCTCCTATGAACTTAGTCAGTAGATGAAAAAGAAGACTTTTAGAATAGCAGGACAGAGTATTTTTAAGGTTCATTTTTTCTCTGTATATAACTTGAAAGCATTAATACATTTATTAATTCTGCAGATGTTATCAAAGGAGTAGTGCACTTTACCAGTAATCTTGTGGTGTTGCTAATTCAGCTCTTTTACTGGACTTCCAGAGGAGGTTCAAGATTTCTTTGTAGTCAAACACCTTGAAAACCTTATTGTAGTATGCCTGGGTGGTTATAGGTTCATAGGTTCATACTAGGCTATCTGCCCGAGGGCATTTATAAGCCTAGCCCATAGTTTTGTGGCTTACGCCACCCCTTTAGTTTGGAGAAACTATGCCCATTATTTTGCTGTGCCTCTGTCGAGCAGTGACACTGAGGTAACCCCTGGGGTGTATCTGCGATCTCCCATCCATTGGTCAAGATTCCTCTTGAACAAGGCCAGCGAGGTGCTCTGCCTCACATAAACCGGGATTTTGTTCCACAGCATAGGGAGTCTTTGGGTGATGAATCTATCCCTCCAGCACGTCCTATTAATAACCGTGTCGAGGTTTAAGTCTCCGCCCTTGTGGCTCTGAGGGATCTAGATTTTTGAGATGAAGCATGTTCATCAAATCTGGGTTTGACATGGCCTTGTATGTCAGGCATAGGTCACCTCTGAGCAAGCGGTAAGCAACTGAATATAACTGGAGTTCTTTCAGTTGGGCAGCATAAGACAGATTTTTGAGACCCTTTATCCTTTTGGTGAGGAACTTTGTGGCCTCTCCAGCTGCTGCAAGTGTCGGGTCAGATACATTCCGAATGGGGCATTGTACTCGATCATTGGTCTGATGAGTGATGAGCATAGGAGACTATGACTTCCTTGATCTAGATGTGAATCCCTTCATGATAAGGTGGGCAATGTAGAAGGTCTTCCTAACTAATTTAGCAATATGAGTGTCGAATGAAAGGCTACTGTCAACCTGGGTTCCCAGGTCCCTAATAACTTCTTCTGTGTTCAGGGGATTGCCAACTATATGGTAGCTAGGGGTAACCTTATTTTTCCCGAAGGGTATGACTATGCATTTCTTGGCATTTAACCTTAGGCCATGGCTCTGGCACCAGTTATCCGTTTCTGTGAGACCCTTCTGAAGGATATCTGTGTTGGATGTGTTTTCAACTACGGCGCCCAGTTTGCAGTCATCTGCAAACTTTGTCAGCCATAACCCTCCTGTGTTTGCTTGTACTTCAGAAAAGTAGATGCCAAACAAGAGTGGGCCCAGGACTGAGCCCTGTGGGACACCACTTGTGACAGGCTTTGAGTCTGACATGGCGCCAGCAACTCTGACCCTGTGGGTTCTGTCACTCAGCCAGTTTGCAACCCATCTTGTAATGTATGGGTTTACATTTAAGTTGATGAGTTTTTCAATGATACCCAGTGAGGTATTGTATCAAAAGCCTTCGCCAGGTCTAGGTAGGCTGTATGGACTGCCTTTCCCTCGTCAGTGGCCTTGGTGACTGTTTCAAAAAAGTCAACCAAGTTTAAAAGGCATGATCTGCCTTTGACAAAGCCAAACTGGGTTGGATCCAAAGTCTGCAAGTTCCCTATGTCTTTATTTATGAGATCCATTATGATCCTCTCCATGGCTTTGCAGATAAGGCTTGTCAAGCTAATGGGACGGTAATTTCCAGGGTCGGTGGAGGCACCGCCTTTGTGGAGTGGGACCACAGTCGCTGTGCGCCACTCCTGAGTGCGATCCGGAGGTGAGACTAAGATTAAACAGCTGTCCTAACTGTGGGTTTAATTCCTCGTTGAGTTCATGGAGCACACAGCCGGGGACACCATCAGGTCCCATGGATGCTGTGTTCTTTGCCTTGGAGAGAGCAGTTCTCACCTGGGCGTTAGAGATGTTTGGGGGGCTACAATCATTTGGAATAGATATCTCTCCTTTAGTGGGGGGGGAGAAGTTTGCACTGAACCTGTCAGCCAGTATGTTGGCAATGTCTGTAGGATCAGTAATCTTCACATCATTTGAACTAATTCTGAGCATATCTGGGAGTTTCCTCCTAGGTTTCTGACATAGCTAAAGAATGCCTTATGGATGTCTTTAGAGTCCTTAGCTATTTTTTTCTCAAAATTAGCTTTGGATGATTTTATGAGAGCTCTTAGCTTTTTACTTATAGTGATCAGCGGTGTCTTACCTTTTAAGGATTTTGCTCTTATCTTGTAGTAGCTTTCTCCTTTTGTTGTAGAGTTTGTTTATGGCTGGGGTCCACCAGACTGGACGCTTGCCTTTGGTACAAAGAGTCTTTGTTTTGCTTGGGATTGCCTGATAGTCTCCTGCGGTATGTCAAATACATGGTGATGCCTTTTGAAATGGATTCATTCCTATGTCAGGCTGGTCATGTAGCAAACCATGTAAAGCAGGCAGTTACTTCTGTGTTTTTTTTCAAGAAACCTGAATATCCAAATTGTTTTTTTTTTTCTTGCTCTTTGGAAGTCACTAAATATTAATGTAGAATTAGTCCACATACTGTGAAAGTTTAGAGCTGAGCTTGGCAAGCTGTGCTGCATTATGTAATGTAGGAGTCCAAACTGAATGCGCTTACCCACTTTCTGTTCACTGTAGGGCTGGTTCAGCCACTATGATTGCTGACAATACATGGTAGCTTTATGGTAGTTGAGTATTAGGTTTTTTCTCTTTTCCTTCAAAGGTTTTCTGCCTTAGAACTGTGAGTTCTCACAAGAAATTAAACTCTGGGAAACATTTTTGCTAGTGCAGTCCTTCAGTTCACTCACATATATTGTTTTATGCATACATTTTGTTTACCAATGTAAAGAAATGGATATTTCTTTCATTGTATGTACTTAGTCTGCTATCTTGACCAGAAGGTTCCACTCCAGGATTTTTGGCTTGGATGAATTGTTTCACTGGTTGGTATGGTTCCTCATTTTACTTGGTTTTAGTATGGATCGTATATTGTATATAGCAATATAGCAATTTGTATTCTCCATCTCATTCCATCTGTTAATTAGTAGCTTGTACCATTCTTATGATTTTGCTTTGTTTTATTACTTGTGTCCTGTTACATTATACTTGCAAGTACACACACATATATATATATCTATATATCTATATATATATATATATATATATATATATATATATATATATCTATATATATATATCTATATATATATATATATATATATATATATATATATATATAGCAATTACAGGTGCTTTCTTGACTGAGCACACTTTAGATCACTCATTGTGATCAAATGACTGAAAAACAATCATACTATGTAAAGCATTGCTACCCTCTCTCCATGCCTCGTAAGTATCCTTATTTGTGCCTTGTCCTTTCAAAATGTATGATTTTTCGGGTAAACCATTGAAGATTATCAGTCAGTGAAACATTATTATAATTTCATACTTCTAATTGCTCAGAAAATGCATGCTTGATGGAAAACCTCTCGATGAATTTATTCAATGAATTGGAGTTATAATTACAAATTGCCCCGGTTCTAAATCTTTTCCCTCTTTTTCTTGGCTTTATCAGGATTTCTTGATCAAAGAAGTTGAAAGGTATGCTTTCTCACGTGTGTGTGTTTGTCTCTCTTGCTTGCTCACTTTGTTTCTGTCTCTTTCTCTCTATCTCACACACACTTTACTTTTTTGATTTATTTACATTTTATTTTTAATTTACACTTGCTAAACAACAAAGATATATTTAATGAGTGTAAAAGTGGTGGCAGTTTGCAGTTTCTCAGTCCCTGCTTCACAATAGCTTAATATGCTGCCGTAAAGTGGTGGGCTTGTGTTTTATTGGGTGATATCTGCATATTAACAACCTTATTGAAAAACATTCTTTCTCTGGTAGGGTGACGATGTACAGTTTACACATTAAGCGTTATTGTCATTGTGCCTTTATCTCAGCATTGGAGATATGTAGAAAAGATTGTTTTTAACCAATAAGCTCATCTGTTTATGTAAAAATTATAAGGGAACTCAATCTTTTTCCATAGATAATTTTATAGCTGTGGCATGGCATATGACATTTACTTATTTAATGATGTTTACTGCATACAGTGTTACTGCAGTGCATTTTCACAAATTGCCAATGTAGCTCACAAGAGGTAATGTCATTTTGGCTGTCTGCTTAATGTGTTTCTATTCTTAAATGGCTAAAGCCTCCATTGTTAAAGAAAGAAAAATGCCGTGCATCATTCTAGTTAAATTAAATCTCAAAAGAAGTCCATACAAAATAATGCAATTGTATCTTTCCGAGTGATTTTTATTTGACCACCATCTCAGAGTAATCTGTACAGTTGTGGTTTTAAAGAAAATGCCTCTTTCTGGCTTTTAGAGACTTTGTCAAACGTTACCTTTCTATGTTTAAATATTAATGTTTGCACTGCATGGTTAAAAAACATCAGCCTTACCGTTACTTTTTATTGCTCAAGGCTGCATGAGCTAGTATAGTATTTAGGTAGGTCTGGCATGGGGGCACTTGAATTTTAACACTTGCCAGTTTACATCTTTTCAATGCCTTACTAATGCTTTGTGGAGAATAACAAAAAGTGCTGTTATTGATTGCTCTTCCTTTAAGCCCTAGCAAGCCTTTTAAAAAGAGTGCAAGACTGAGCCCCGTTTATTGTAGTGGGCTGTATCTAGGGAGCCTCATGCCACTTGTTGCAATGTTCCAGTTATGTAACGTGTAAATGCATGGAAAAGTTCAGATACTGGCCTTTCCTGGCTTTGACATCAAATTTTCTTTTGTTTTCAGAACACAACCCCTGATGAATTACTTTCTGCTGTGATAACTGCTGTCTTGAAAGATGTTGACCTCAATCCAGCAAGCCTTGGCGATATCTGTGTTGGCAAGTTTTATCAATTAATTGCAGTCTTGGATAGCAACTGTTCACAGCTATTTAATGAAAAAACAAAACTGTTGTCTTCAGCTCTGCATCCATTTCAGGTTCAGATGAGTCACTCATATTAATGCAAAAATTGATTTAGCTATAGCTTTTGATTTTATGTGGAAAGCCAGCAGGGAAGACTTTTTCCCTTTTTTTATTTGGTTATTTGATGCTTTGCATTATTAAAATTATTCTGTCTGGTTAATTATGTGATTTAAGCACCCTGGATGGTTAAACTGTCGATTTAAAATATTTCAGTCCATTATCAAACAGATGTGTACATATAAAAAAAAACTTTAAGTTTTAGATAATTATAAAAAATGCAGCAGCCCTTTCTGCTCCATCTTTAAACTTATAAAAGGGGGAGTTTTCTTGCTTTAATTTCATGAAATATTTTGGGTTTCTAATACCATGACTGGAAAGGACCCCATTGCTAAATTCAAGTATAATTAAAATTCATGAAATTAGTATTTGTTGCAATTTGTGATGTTAGCAAAAGATGTTCTTCACAGCACCCACATTGTGCTCCTTCTGAGTGGTCTGTTACTGCATCTATTTTTCTAAGTATTTTGTTGATCTGTGTGTTTTCTGACAGTGGCACTTCTTGTATCAATTGCGTTATAGTTTTCGCTGTTTGATGCTTCACACTGATGACATTTTCCTTTCCTTTCCCTCATTGTTCTTATGTTCTTGCAGTTAAGACTTAACGTCTGTGATTAAAGTAGCTAGACAGTAATATATTCTGTTTACTTCTGTTATATCACATGCATTTCTGTTAATAGTATTGCTTATTGTATTCATTTATTTTGTCAGACTTCTAACATTGTGGGTCTCATTTACTTTCTGTAATCTGTTTCTTTTATTAATCTTAGTATGTCTATCCATCGCTATTAAATCAAGCAACTCTTCCCTTAGATTCTAAACTGAAAGCACATTCTTTGCTTTCTATTTCCTGTGGGTATTCTACAGAACGTTCTAGAATGTCTTCCTGTGGCGTATCCTCTTCAGCTGCATCCTACATCATTTGCTGCTCCTTCATATGGTAACTCATTGGCCCATCACTCCACAGCATTGCCTGTGTCAGTGATGCCACTGTTTCTTGCTCCTTCCCTTGCTGTGCAGCTCCAGCTGAACTTTTGTACTGCTTTCCTACTGAAGGCTGCAGCACATCATCATATGGCAAGTCATCAGGTGATACCTGCTCCACTTCTTTCTCCTTAACTTGGGGACTCATTGTTCCATCATGCTGTGACAGTACATGTGTTGTACTGTCTGCATTAAATCCTTCACTTTGTAGGTATTCTATTTCTCTAACTTCTACCTTATTAACCTTCTGTTCTACATTCACCCTTTGTGTTATTTTTGTGTTGTGAAATGTTTTCTTATCTGGGTGTCTTTGCCTGTATTTGTCTTCAAATATCTGTGGACCTGTTTTTTGTGTTGAATAGTTTTGGCTTTCTCCTTAGCATAAATATTTCACTATATCAGATCACTTTTCTTTCAGAAAACTCTGGGTTTTGTCTATGTAATGCTTTTTGTTGATCTGTTGCATTAATTAATGCAAATTTACATTTGAAGCTTTTAACACTTTTTTTCTTGTACGAGATTTTTCTTTTCTCTGATTTCTGTCCTATACTTTCTGAATAGCTTATATCTGGAAATTCTGGACTTCTTGCGTAAAATTAACAGGACGTAATTTTGTCTTTATCCTAAATAGTCCTCTCTGTCATATTTATGACTTTTTTTTTGCTAGTCAGTTTTTGTGTTTTTTGCTGACTACTACTTCCTTCTACAGCAAGGTGGAGCATACTCCCCTTGAGCCTGGCCTAACCCCATTGTAGGAATGTTTGTGTATTGAGTATTCTACACTGCCATCTTTTCTAGTCTTGACTTCAGTGTGCACACCAGGATTGGGCACTTTTTTATCCTGGGACTTGTGCACCCAGCTCTCTCTTATTTTTTAACCTACCTCTCTCCATGATATATGCTATATAAGATACAATGTATATATCAGGTCATCTTGGTGAGATTTTGTGAAAACCTGGTCCACCACTAGAAGATACTCACCAAGACTTGAGGATGTTAAATTCTAACAGTACTACTCTTTTCTTGCTGATTTCATTATTTTTCCATTTGGATCCCTTGTCTGTCGGACCCACCTTTCTCAGTTTAATTTTTCCAAGTCTTTTAGGTTTCTGATACATTGATGGGAATGGACCCCATTCCCAAGTCAGAGCATGATTAAAATTCATAGGATCATAGGAGGTTACCAGGCTAATGGCCTTGGGGCCCTTTCAAGCCTAGCCAAGAGTTTATTCCCAAAAAAGAAACCTCAGTCAGCACCTGTCTCCCCTGTCAAGTGAGGGATAAAGGTGGAACCCTGGGAACAAATTTGTGGTTTCCCATCCACTCCTTTAGGTTGCACTTGAAGATGGTCAGCGAGGTACTCTGTTTGACATGTATGGGAAGTCTGTTCCAGAGACTGGGCAGCCTCTGGGAGATGCACCTGTCTCTCCAGCAGGTTTTTTTTATGTCGCATATTAGATATAGGTCTTTCAAGTAGGTAATGCGTGAGGAGCTAGACTTACAGCTGTGGAGCATCTCTAGTAGGGCAGGGTCCGCTATTGCCTTGTAGGCGAGACACAGACCACCTCTGAGCAGTCTGTACAATACTGAGTAGAGTGATTAGTGATTTGAGCCTGTCTGCCTAGGGCAGGTGTTGGAGGCCATGGATTGTCTTTGTGAGGTATTTCTATGGCCTTTCCAATTGATGCAGGTGTTTGGAGAGGTACATGCCTATCTATCCCTGGAGGAGTGGTTTCAGCCCAGTAGTTTATTGGCCATTTTGGGCTAATTTCTATCTCTGTCACTTCCCTGCTATAAAAACCTCATTTGCACAGTTTTTACGCTTTGTGTTCTGCTCAGCAAGTGCCTTCCAGGTGTTCTGCAGAGTCTACAACAGCAGAGAGACAAAAGAGTGACTTTGGAGTGATTTTAAGTATCACTTTTCTGCTTTTCTTGCTGTCTTAACTAATTCTGCCTAAAACGCCAGTTATTTAGCGAATCTGTGATTTAAAAAGTTTGTTATTGTATACAACTCCGCACAGCTCCTCGTGGTGTCCTACAGAGTGATACAGGCAACAGAGAGACCCAAGAGAGACTTTTCCAGATTTAAGTATTTTTTTCTCTGTTTTTTGCTCCGACTGCCTTTTCCCACCTAAAAAGCGAATTTCTAACTGATCTGTGCTTTAAAAAGTTTAAATTGCATTTGCCTTCTGCTTTTTACAGTTTTTGCACTTGTTTTATCAATTTAAGTTGTTTTTGTATTGTATAACTGTTGTAGGCTACATACTAAAGTGTGCTAGCCTGTTTATAGCATTTACAGTGTTTTCTGTGTTTTTCTGCTGTTTCCTAAAAAAACAAAAAAAAAATATTCTCTTTTTCTGCCTTTGCTGAAATAGATTAGTCCAGATTTCAGGTTTTGATGAATTCCGGACTGCGGTATAGCTTCTTGTGTTGCCCATATCCTTACTTGGATAGGGGGAAGCTTCTCTGCTCACCAGTGAGAGTGGGGAGCTTTGAGCAGCCTATCTGTCCCTGGAGGAGTGGTCTCAGCCCTGATGGCTTTGCACGATTTTGCGCATAGCGCATCGGGCAGTGCCGCTTATTCCCGGCTCCAGAAAGTCTGCTCTTCACTTTTTCCCTTAGAACTGTTCTAAATCTCAAAGTAAGCACTCTATTTTCATTCTAAAGCCCTGCAGTTGCTTGTATAAGTAATCTTATAAGTAAGCACTAATAAACTAAAGCACTACACCCTCTTATACTCTCTTTAAGTACTTGGCTCCCTATTGGTCCTTTTTGATCAGTCAAAAAGTAGTTCCTTATACTATTCTGGCATGTCCAAAAGTCAGTTTCGGCTTTACTCTCCAGTCCAGCTGGTGAATCTGGGAATCTTGAGGCAATGTTACAACTGCCTTATGTACACAGACCGCCCTCTCCTCCTCCCAACAAGCTCAAATATATGGGAGAGATGCAACTATATAGCCAAACTGGAGGCTGAGCTCTCTCAATCCAGTACTGGCGCAGTCAGTCAGGAGGAGAAGGTAACCACACACCACAAATCCAGTCTCACAAAGACCTATCGCAACAGCAAACCAACGCACAAAAACATACTCGGTGGCTCTAAATAAAAATCTGCCCAAGCAGTAGCGACCTCCAAAGCAGACTTCCAAGCAACCGCTACCCCACACAATAACCACGTATCACATAGTTCACAAAGTCAGTGTGCCACACAGTCACAGCCCTTAAGGCTAAACAACACACCTAATACACTTGTAATAGGTGACTCTATTGTCAGACACACTGACGTCCCACTCACCAGGCTGAACAAGGAGAAGGTCACTGTAAGCTGTCTGTCGGGTGCCAGGATCCGCCACATAACACAAGCACTCGGGTCACTCCAAAGCCAAGTACAAATTGTCATTCTCCATGCTGGTGTGAATGACCTGAGACGTACCTCCCTGGACTACATGAAAAGAGACATAGAGGAGCTTTCTGATCATGTAGACCAGGCCGGTATGACCCGGACCTTGAGTAGCATCTTACCCTCACCAAGAATGATGCCACAGTATAAAGACAAAAAATATCAATTTTAACAATTGGCTAAAGTATTGGTGCCATTCAAAGGGGATCCAGTGTCTGTCAGCCTGGGATGACATGCTCGACAAGCCACATTGCTTCGCTAGGGACGGCTTGCACCAGTCACCCCTGGGCTTTCGATTACTGGCTAAGGCTCTTGCCACCCCCATAGTGACTTTTTTAGGCAAGGCTCAAAAGACAAACCCACCTCCATAGACGACACAAGGAAAAAGAAACTAAGGGTAATCCTGCTCAACACCAGAAGTCTAAACCTCAGGATGCATGCACTCGAGGCTCTCCTCAGTATGGAGAATATCGATATCTGTGCAGTAATAGAAACCTGGTTCAAGGCTCCCGAGAGCACCCCAGCACTACCAGATTATACCTCATACCATGCTTTTCGGCCCCAAAACTCAGACCAAACCGAAAAAGGAGGGGGAGTATCCATATTCATCAAAGATACCCAAACCTCCAGGTTAGTGGCACTGCACGAAGCATCGGAGACCATCCATGTGCAACTAACAGTGGGCAAAACTGCCTTTCAGTTTGTAGCCTGCTACAGACCACCCTTCCAAGCTCAGGAACCCCACTCGGCTTTCCTGAGAACACTGGAGAATATGAAGGTCTCTCCAAACACCATCATATTGGGTGACTTCAACTACCCAAACATAGACTGGGAGCACTACTCAAGCCCCAACACCCTCACCCAATGGTTCCTAGAATTTATAAACTCAAATGCTATGGAACAATTGGTCACTACTCCCACAAGAGGGGAAAACATATTGGACCTGATTATCACCGACATGGGGACTCTTATGTTCCATATCATTGGTAAGATCTGACTATAAATTAATCTCACTGGACATCATATCCCATCCCCACCCCCAGCCAAGGAAACCACGGTGAAGAACTTCTCAAAAGCAAACTTCACACTTCTCAAAACCAAAGTGGAATCTTTCAAAGCCCCCGGGCCAGTGGAAAATATGACCCAAACTGGAGAATCCTATACAAACACATTCTGTGGACACCTACAGGAATGCATGGATCGTGCTATCACAAATAAAACCAAGACTCACTCCACCAAAGGCAGGAGACCTGTCTGGTGGACCCCAGCCATAAATAAGCTATACAACAGAAGGAGGAAGCTACTACATGATCGAGCAAAATCCCAAAAAGGGAAGGCATCTCTGATCAGTACTAGCAAGAAACTACGATCCCTCATAAAATCATCTAAGGCCAGCTTTGAAAGAAAAATTGCACAAGATGCTAAGATAATCATAAGGCCTTCTTTAGTTATGTCAGGAACCTGGGTGGCAACTCCCAGATATGCTCTGAGTTAGTGCAAAATGACAAAAAATACACTGAACCCACAGACATTGCCAACATCCTGGCAGACAGGTTCAGTGCAAACTTCTCCCCCCAAAAGAGCAAATGTCTATCCCAACAGAGTGTAGCCTCCCTGACATCACAGATGCACAGGTGAGAGCTGCCCTCTCCAAAGCAAAAAACACAGCATCAATGGGACCGGACGGTGTCCCGGGCTGCGTCTTACAGGAGCTCCAAGAAGAACTGAACCCTCACATAAAGTCACTGTTCAGTCTCAGCCTTACTACAGGATATGTACCCAAGGAATGGCGTACAGCAGCAGTGGTCCCACTCCACAAAGGTGGTGCCACATCGGTCCCTGGAAACTATCGCCCTATAAGCCTGACTAGCTTGGTCTGCAAAGCTATGGCACGTATCATTATGGACCTCATAAACAAAGACATTGGGAACCTCCAAACACTGGATCCTACCCAATTCGGCTTTGTTAAGGGCAGATCTTGCCTCTTATTTATTTATTTTATTTCAGTTTGATTACCGGGGAAGTCCACTGGGCCAAGAAGTACCCATTTTCAGTGGAGGCCCAGGGAGAAAAGCTCCAAAGACAGTACAATCAAGGTTACATACAGTAATGGATGATAATACAATGTCACAAACAGTTAAGAATATGTGAGGTTCAGTAGTAGGCAATACAGTAAGGATTACATAAAATACAATCATAAAAAGTACAATGTCCAAGATGCAGAGTCTACAAAGAAAAAAAAAATTGCTACATATGTACAGTATTTACATACTTACAGTCAACTGAAAGTCAGCTATAACCATATAGGGGGAACATAGAATAAAATTAAGAGAGTATATAGTAGATTGGTGCTAGAGAATAGAGGTCAAGGTGGAGAAAGTTTCTAGAATTTATATTGGGTGAAAGCAAGGACATTTCCATTTGGAGGATAAGTGTAAGAAAAGATGGGTCTTGAAAGAGTCAGAGTTACGGATGGTCATAAGAGAAGGTGGGAGGGAGTTCCATTTTCTACCAAGAGAGAAGGAGAGTAAGAGCTGGCCAGCGGGATGCTTAGGTTTGTGAATGGAGATTAGGTTTTGGTGTTCAGATCTCCGAGATCGGTTAGGGATGTAAGGGGGAAGGATGTTAGATAAGGCAGGGCATTTTTCTGGATAAAATATTAATTTGTGAGTGGTAGTTAGTTGGAGATAGTCAAGGTAGTTGGGGAGTTCTAACCAGTTTAGAGATTGTAGGGCATGGCAGTGGTGAGTACAGGTTTTGGATTTGGTGGCAAATTTAGAGATCTTATTATAGCAAGCTTCGAGTTTTGAGGTGTTGGAAGCAGAAAGATTAGTTAGAAGTGGGGCACCATAAAGGAGAGAGGGGAGGAGGTAGCTGATGGCTAAGGTATGCCTAGAGGAGTTAGAAAGAAACTGATTATTCCTGTAGAGCATACCTAATTTGTGGTGGGTTTTCTTTGTTTTGTTGAATGTGGAGATCAAATTTGAGCTGTTCCATCAATGGTGATGCCAAGGAGTTTTGCGGAAGGGACCACTTCTATAGGAGAGTTGGTTAGGCTTAGGACATTGAACGAGTTTTTGTTAAAGGAAGACGCCTTGGTAGGAAGGAAAATTTAGTATTTTAAATTTATTGGAGTTAAGGGAGAGATGGTTTTGGTGCATCCACTTTTCAGTAGTGGAGAAAGCTTTTTGAGTTTTGGACAGAAATTCAGAAGGGTTGGAGGCAGAACAAACTAGGGTGGAGTCATCAGCGTATTGGATGACTGTAGTGTCAGGGAGGGCAGTGTGAAGGTTATTTATAAAGATGTTGAAAAGCAGGGGGCCAAGGATGGACCCCTGAGAAACGCCGGTAGGTGTGGGTAAGAAGGAAGAGGTGGAGGCTTTCCATCTGACAGCCTGAGATCTGTCTGAAAGGTAGTGGAGAACCAGGATAGAGTGTTGGGGAGAGATTAAGGTTGGAGAGATGGAAGAGAAGATGTTTATGGGAGATGGTGTTGAAGGATTTGGAAAGATCTAGCAGAATAGTTGATACAAGAAGTCCGGTATCTCGGGCTTGATTGACACTTTCTAGGAAGGATAGTAGGGCAGTTATGGTGCTGTGGCCGGGACGGAAACCATGTTGGGTGGGTGTGAGTAGCTGATTCTGAGTGAAGTAGGGTAAAAGTTGGTGGTGGATGCATTTTTCTAGGATTTTAGATAGTGGGGAGAATAGGGCAATGGGGCGGAAGTTAGAAATGGAGGTGTTTTTGCCTCCTTTGTGAAGAAGAAGAATGTAGGCAGAACGCCAAAGTTTGGGTACGTAAGACTCCAACTTGAGTCCAGACTTGAACCTGGTCGACTTCTTTGAAACAGTCACCGAGGCCATAGATGAAGGGAAGGTAGTCCACACAGCCTACCTGGACCTCGTAAAAGCCTTTGACACAATACCCCACTCGGGCATCATAAATAAGCTCACCAGCTTAAATATCAACCCCTATGTCACAAGATGGGTTGCAAACTGGCTCAGGGATAGAACACACATGGTCAGAATTGCAGGTGCCATGTCAGACTCTAAACCAGTTACAAGTGGCGTCCCACAGGGCTCAGTCCTGGGACCTCTCTTGTTCGGTATATATTTCTCTGAGGTACAGGCTAACATGGGAGGACTTTGGCTGACCAAGTTCGCAGATGACTGCAAACTGGGTGCCATAATCGACTTGCCGACTGGGTGCCATAATCGACTCAAGAGAAATCTTGACGAGTGGATGGGAGATCGTAGGTTTACCCCTGTGATCTCTTCTGTGTCCCTACTAGACGGAGGCACAGTAAACTGACCTTAAAAAGACTATCTTCTGTGACCTACTATACAGAGGCACAGTCAACTAATCTAAAAGGGTGGCGAAAGCCAAACACACTCTGGCTAGGCTTATAAATGCCCTAGGACAGATAGCCTAGTATCAACCTATGAACATACTAAACCGGGTGTTGTACTCAATTATAGGCCTAATGAAAGAAGAGTACAGAGAGGTAATAACTACCTTTTTTTCTGGATGCAATCCCTTTACTTATGAGATGAACCAAGTAAAAGGCTTTTCTGACTAATGCTGCTACATGATGGTCAAATGTGAGATTGTTGTCAGCCTGAGTACCCAGGTCTCTCACCACAGGTTGTGTGCTTAGGGGGTTGCCATTGATGTAGCAGTCAGTAGGGGCCATGTTTTTATGGAATGGTATGATATTACTTTTTTTGCGTTTAAGGCCTTGACTTTGGCATTAATCGTTTGTTGCTGTGAGACTCTCTTGCAGTATGTTAACATCATTGGGGGAGTCCATGACAGCACCCAATTTAGTCATCCGCAAACCTGGACAGCCGCAGGCCCTTTGTCTTTACCTGGACCTCTGAGAAGTAAATTCCAAACAGTAGGGGTCCCAGGACAGATCCACAGATAACACCGTTAGTGACAGATCTGCTGTTGGAGGTGGTGGCGCCTATTTTCACCTTGTGGGTCCTGTCGGTCAGCCACTTGGCCACCCACCTGACAAGGTAGGGATTTAAGCCAAGTTGTGTTAGCTTTTCTATGATGCCCAAGTGGGAGATTGTGTCAAAGATCTTGGCCAAGTCAAGGTAAGCTGTATGTACTCAGTTTCTCTCATACAGGGCCTTGTTTACAGTCTCAAATAAGTTAAACCGGTTCAAGGCAAGATCTGCCCTGACGAATCCGAATTGGGTGGGGTCAAGTGCTTGGAGATTGCCTATGCCCTTGTTTATGAGATCCATAATAATACGCTCCATAGCTTTATAGATCAGACTTGTCAAGCTAATGGGGCAATAATGGCACTGCCTTTGTGCAAGGGGATAACAATGGCAATTCTCCACTCTGCTGGACTGAAGCCTGTAATTAGGTTGTGGTTGTACAGGGTGATCAATGGCAAAGCTATTTCTTGCTGGAGATGGTGCAGAATACAGCCTGGAATACTATCAGGTCCCATGGAAGCTGTGTTTTTTGCCTTGGATAGGACCTTTAACACTTGATCTATGGAAATGTGAGGTGTGGAACAAGTATCGGGATGTTGACTGGGAGTTTGGGGAGGATAGGTGGTGAAGTTTGCTCTGAACCTGTCAGCTAGCAGGTTGGCAGGTTGGCTAAGTTAACAGGATCAGTGTAAGTGGTACCATTAAATACTAATTCAGAACAAGCCTGGGCTTTGCCATTGAGGTTCCTGTCACAACTGAAGAAGGCTCTGTGTTTTCCCTTTGTTTTGGAGGCTAGTTTTAATTCATAATTTGCTTTGGAGGTTTTACTACTTCTTACGTCTTTTCCCAGTTAGAGGTCGCCACAGCGGATCACATGTCCGCTCATGATTGGCAGTGGAGTTTTATGGTGTCGAGATGCCAGCCCGGCTCCCAACCTTCAACAGAAGCCACACACATGCACGCACTCACGCCTAGGGCTGGTTTAGAGTGTCCAGTCCACCTACAGCATGTCTTTGGGATGTGGGAGGAAACCGGAGCACTCGGAGGAAACCCATGTGACCACAGGGAGGACATGCAGACTCTGCACAGAAGGCACCCCAGCCGAGGATTGAACCAGAGAACCTCTTACTGTGAGGTGGCAACACTAACCGCTGCACCACAGCGGCCGCCCCTTTGGAGGTTTTCACTAATGATCTAATTTGCTTGTTGAGACTGAGGAGGTAGTTTTTCCAGTTTTGAATTTGTTCCTTTTTACCCTTGGACAACAGTAAAGCCTGTTGATAGAGGATGTCCACCAGACAGGTTTGTGTTTCCTTGAGGAGCAAGTAAAAGTAGTTTAAAACGCACAGTCATCAATGAAGAAGTCCTGATTATAACAAGACGAAAGTGCTTAATTTGTTATCACATTTGGAATAAACATTTTTGTTTTTATCCTGCTGGTGTTTGCTGTCGTCCAGGAATGTGTGTTTTAAACTACTTTTACTTGGTTACTAATTTGTTTGTCGTTTCTCTCTTTACTGTTTCATTGAGGAGCAGGGTTTAGTTCTTTTGGGTGTGACTGTGTCCATGCAGCTGTACAAGTACTTGTATACTGCATTGGCGTACTGGTCAGCATAGTTGTCTGCATCCTCTGAGAGGGCAGTGGTATGAAGCTACTGATATCCTCCTTTAGCAGGTTTATAGTCTGCTTTTGAGCATTGTTTTAGCCTGGTTATGGCTTGGGGGGTGGGGGGTTGGGGGGTGGGATAGAAACTTTGAATGAGACAGACTGATGATCTGATCTCACCAGGAAAGAATGTACTATGGGAGTGGTGCGGTGGTCACCCATGTTGGTGAGAACCACGTCCAGAATGATATCTCCCTATATGGGGGATGAGATGAGCTGGTCTAGTGCAATCGTTTGGTGAGTGCCTTAGTGCAGGAATAGTTGTATGAATAGTAGTATGGTAGAATAGTTGGTCACAAAGGATCAGGGTGTTAGAGGTACCTTGATGGAGTCAAATAGGTCCATGTGGGAGCAATGGGTGTCCTGAGTCATGGAGTGGGGTCTGTAGCTGGCTGTAACTTGGATGGGTGTCTTGCCAGCTGGGAGTTGCACCTGGAGTAATTCCAGTGCGTCATGCTGGCAAAACAGCTGGAGCTGTGCCTGTCCTTAATGAAGACTGAGACTCCACCACCCTTAGTCGGAAAGTGTGGAATGAGGTATAGCTTGATAAGGCAGGTGTGGAATGAGGTATAGCCTGATAAAGCAGGGGTGATCTGTGCAGCCCTGAACCGAGTTTCCGTGACTGCACAGACATCGGCATCTTCCAGTGTGAGGAGAGCCTCTAGTGAGTGCATTTTTAGGTTAAGGCTCCTAGCATTAAGCAGCATGACCTTCAATTTGCTTTTTGGCAGATCTTTTATGTTGGAAGATTTGTCTTTGGGACATTTTATTTATTATTATTTATTATTTTATTTTACATTTGTTGACCAGGTTTGTCCGACTGAACTGAAAAGCCACTTTTCAGTGGAGGCCCAGGGAGAAAAGTTCCAACATATTTTACATTTTTCTTTATACATAGGGATTATAGCAATTAGATAGTAATGTTGTCAAGAAGAGACAGGCTAGCAAGTATGGTAGGTGGATAAGCCAGACAAACTGTAGCAAACCGCAAAAAAAGAGCCAGCACCTTAGGAGCGTGAAGATTTATTCTAAAAACCAGACCGGTTTCAGCTTATAGCTTTCATCAGTGGTACATTACAAAAAACAGTGATAACCCTGCAATATATACTTAATCTCATTAAGCGCCCATGACATAATTTCCTGTCCAAGACAAAACTGGTCTAATACCAGATAATGAACAAAAAAGCAATACAAAACGCAATAAATTCAATACAGATTTAATGTCTTGTTCTCTTCTTTTTTTATTATTTTTTTTTTCTATTTGTTTTGTGTTTTTATTTTTCAAACTGTTGTACTCTTGGTACCAACCCAAGAGTACCAAATAACTCCAAATGGTGTCCGACCCATGAAAAGAAAAGAAAGCATTACAATTTGTCATTTAATCCAGGTGGGAATAGACCCCCTAGTTTTACATATACTGTGCCACCCCATTTTGAAAGATCTGTTGCCTGATATTTTGTCAATAACTGTAAAGGTAACTTTCGCTGTGGGATGAATTGGTGAATGTCTGTAAAGAGCATTGGTAGTTCTAGCATTCCTAATATCCCCTAAATGTTCTGACATTCGAAATCTAAATTGTCTGGAAGTTTGGCCCACATAGAAGGCTTGACAGGTGCAAGTGGCCAAATATATAACCCAATCTCTTCTGCAATTAGCGAAACAATTAATGTTATACAACTGTCCAGTATTTTTACTGGTGAAGGTTTTGGTTTGGAAAACATATTTGCAGAAAGTGCAATGTCCGCATGGGTAAAAAACAACCAATCTCTACCCTGTTAATGTAGTTTGATAATAAATGGCATCCTGATGCATGATTGTTTTGTAATGAGATTAGTGGGACCCTAAGTTTTTGCCCTGCCTGGAGGAAAATAGGCATTTGTCCCCCAAATGGTCATCCACTTGTTCATTAGTCTTCAAAATGTTCCAGTGTAAGATATACTGTGTTTCTACCAAATGTAGTGACCATTCTCAAGGTGTCCTTATTATCCTTCCTGGGTTGATGTTTGTATTCTAGTAAGGTAGCCCTGGATTGATTACTAGCCCATTGCATTGCCGAATTGACATTCTGTGTGCCATATCCCCTAGCTAAAAATCTGTTTGCTAAATCCTGATGGGATTGTCAGATCCTGCTGTGAAGAGCAAATTCTCTTCAAGCGCAAAAGCTGAGATTTAGGAATGTTATTAATGGTATGTTTAGGATGGAGACTGGAGCCGAGTAGCAGGCTGTTGTATTGTGGGTATTTGCGATAAACTGTGGTTCATAATGTGTTATCTAGTTGACACTGTAACATCCAAAAAGTGAATAGTGAATCACATTTTTATGATAACTCACTGTAAATTCAGCCCCCCCATTTATTTCCATTGAGATATTCAATGAATTCCTCCAAATAATCACTGCCTCCTTTCCATACAAGCCAATAGTCATCGAAAAAACGTCTCCGTATGTCTATCTCTGACAAATACAGATTATGTAATTCACTGTATATAATGTGCTCCTCCACATATCCCATATATAAATCCGCATATATTGGGGCAAAAGATGCCCCCATTGCTGTGCCTTGTATTTGCCAGTAACACTCGTGTTTAAAATGGAAGACGTTTTTGGTAAGGACATGCTCGGCCATGCAAATAAGAAATGTATTAAAACCTGGGCTGTAGATATTGGTCTTATTTAGCCAAAATTCTAATGCTGTTAATCCCACCCAGTGTGGAATGCTGGTATAAAGTGATTTAACATCCAGGGTGCACATCAACCAATGAGGTTCCAATTCAGACTCTGATACAATTTGTAGAAATTTGGTTGTGTCCTTTAATCTAGCTCTGACATGTGGCAAGAGCGGTTGCAAATATTCTGCCAAAAATGCTGACAATGGCTCCGTAAGGGAGCCTATGCCCGAAACAATAGGCCTGCCTGGTGGCATACTCAAAGATTTATGAATTTTAGGCAATAGGTAAAGATGTTTTCTTCGTGGATCTTTGACCATTAATTGTTGTCTAGTTTTGTCACTGATAATTCCCTGATCGACAGCTTCCTGCAAAAAATTATCAATCTCTTTTTTGAAATTCAGGGTGGGGTCAGTGGGCATGTCCATATAATACTGAGGGTTAGACAATTGTCTACTTCCCTCAGCCCAGTAATAACTGGAGTCCATGACCACCACTGCCCCACCCTTATCTGCTGGTAGGATGGAAATGTCAGTGTTGGTCCTAAGATCAGTAAGAGCCTTTTGTTCCGCCATTGTTAAATTATGTCTTTATAGTAATTATTGTTTTGTTTTTGGAGCTTTTCTCCCCAGGGCCCCATTGAAAATGGGTTCTTCTAGGCCCAATAGACTATCCTGCTAAACCAACTGCAAATAAATAAATAAATAAATATAGTATGTGAGGAACCTAAATGATAATGCAAATCTTTGATGACTGCCTTTTGGAAAATGGCAACATGTTTGTCCATGGGTGGACTGAAATTAGATTTGTAGAATCTAAAATCGGTAGATCTCTGAGAATGGTCCTGTTGGCCGAAAAACAATTTCAGATTGACCTTTCTGCAAAAGGATAGTATGTCTGAGACAAAAATGCTTTCATCCACAAAAAAAAACCTGGGATAAAACCAAGACCTTTATTCAGCAATGATTCCTCTTCAGATGATCAAACATATTTTGAAATATTGTGCACATCTGAGCATCCAACATTTATTTCACTATTGATTGGAAAAGATCCTGTATAGTTTTTATCTCTGTGTTTGCGTCCCCCCCTGTGCTTGGTATTGGGAGAATCACTAATGTATGTGGATTCTGTGTCAGTAGTGGCGGATTCCTCCCCCGAGGTTGTAGTGTGTGGTCTACCTTTTCAATATGGATCTCGTTTTTTTTTTCGTATCTGAGTGGTAATATCAGGCAACAAATCTTTCAAAATGGGCTGCCACAGTATATTAAACATGAAGGAAAGAAAATGGATTGTAAATCTAGGGGGTCTATTCCCACCTGGATTAAATGACAAATTGTAATGCTTTCCTTTCTTTTCATGGGTTGGATACCATTTGGAATTATTTGGCACTCTTGGGTTGGTACCAAGAGTACAACCGTTTTGAAAAATAAAAACACAAAACAAATAGAAAAAAACAAAAGAAGAGAACAAGACAGTAAATATTGTATTGCTTTTTTGTTCATTATCTGTTATTAGACCAGTTTTGCCTTGGACAGGAAATGATGTCATGGGCACTTAAGTATATATTGCACGGTTATCACTGTTTAGAAACTGCGGTGGTGGTGCTGCGGTAGCGTTGTCGCCTCACAGTAAGACTCTGTCTGATTCTCAGCTAGAGTGTCTTCTGTGTGGAGACGTGCGTGAGTGGGCGTACCTTCGTTGAAGGTTGTGCATCAGAGCTGGCAACTTGTAAAAATCTACTGCCAATCATTAGCGGACCGGAGTTCCGCTGTGGCGACCCCTAACCGGAAAAAGCCGAAAGAGACATCACTGTTTTTTGTAATGTACCACTGATGAAAGCTATAAGCTGAAACCGGTCTGGTTTTTAGAATAAATCTTCAGCTCCCAAGGTGCTGGCTCTTTTTTTGATGTTAGATAGTAATGTTACAAGATTTTTACAAGGCAATTAATAGTGATACATTGTTATACAGTGTCAATAGTCAGGAGTATAGCTAAGACTTTTACAGTATATATATATATATATATATATATATATATATATATATATATAAAAAGGAACAATAGTAGTTTTTTAGGGCAGGTGGTTACAGAAAACCCAGTTTTGTGATAATGTTGTTGCATAGAGGAAGGGCAGTCACTATTAAATGCTTCTCTGTGGCAATTATCTTTCAAGTTTGGAGAAGACAATAGACAGGGTAGTCAGAGAAAGACTGGAGCTCAGGAGAAGAGTTCTGGCCAAGCGGTAGTGAAAGGTATGGGAGGTAGGGAGTGTTTTGGGAGGGGGATTGCAGTGGCAGGACCAGTGACTTGTGAAGTACTCTTTAGTGGCGGTTTTAAATTGTTTGGGATGTGTAAGGGTCCTGATTTGTAGTGAAAGCTTATTCCATTGCCTAAAAAGGGCACAGTGGGGAGGCAAAAGCCGTGGTCAGGATCTGGAACCCCAGGGGTGACAGGTGAAGGCCATCTCTGGCAAAGCATCGAGGCCTGATATTAGTATTGTTTCAGTGTTTGATGTTGCTTTTTGCAGCACTCACAATGTGCCCAGAATTGATTCCTTCTGTAATTCCTGTTAGGCTATGACAATGTGTCAGAATCTTCTAAGACCCTACATGCTTAATAGGGTCATAGGTAAGTACTAGACTAGCTGCCCTTGAGGGCCACTTTAAGCCTAACTAATTTCCCATTGGATGCCTGAATTAATCCACCCCATTTGGTGTTAGATTGGCCTTACCTATTCCTTGGTCAATTATATATTTCCCCAGTGAGAATAACTGGGCTCATACCACAGATAATTTTAGGGGATCCATGCATGAGCTAAATAATCTAGGAGCTGCCTATGTCCATTAGAAGTACAAGGGGCAGTCCTGGGGTAAATCTTCTGTTTCCCCTCAAAGTTACTCATGACCAATAACAGGAATGAGCTTTTTTTTTACCTGGATGGGGAGTCTGTTCCAAAGCAGTGGTATCTCTATGAGCTAAATCTGTCCCTCCAGACTGGTTATTTTGATTGTTGGTGAAGAGATTTAGATCCCTAGACTAAGTCTTACTGCATATCAGCAAGTCAAATGGCATCAGAAAATCCATAAGTGCTGGGTCAGAGGATGCCTTGTTTGCCAAACATAGGTCAACTGTTGGCAGTCTGTAGGATACTGAGTATAGTGGCAGGGCTTTTAGTCAGTCCTTGTAGGACATGTAGTTTAGACCTTGTATCCTTTTAGTAAGGTATCTTCATGGCTGTTCCAGTTGTGGCATGTGATGCCAAAGGGGGTATTATATTCAATGGCTGGCATAATGAGGTCTGAGTAAAGCTTTGGCCAGTTCGAGGTAAGCAGTGTGTACCAATTTACCTTTATCCATTGCTTTGGTGACCTTTCAAGAAAGTTTACTGGGTTGGGTAAACATGACCTGCCTTTGAAGAATCCAAATTAAGACTCCTTGTGCTATGTGAGGAGATAGGCTTATCTTGCTGGGTGTCCTTTGTGCCTGTGTTGTGTTTTGAAGGTTTTGGCAGCACAGTGAAGCAGTGGTTAGCATTTGTCACCTCACAGCAAGAGGTTCTCTGGTTTGATTTTTGGCTGGGGTGCCTTCTGTGCAGAGTTTGCATGTCCTCCCTGTGTTCACATGGGTTTCCTCCCCCATTCCAAAGATGTGCATCTGGAGTATTTCTCCCCGTGTCTCCACTGAAAATGGGTTCTGTCCCAGTCAGACTTTCCCGGTAAACAAATTTTAAATAAATTAAGTAAATGTGTATTGTAATGGCCTTGGTGAGGTGTAGTGTACTGCTGATGATCTTAGTGCTTGAGTTTACTGTGTGTGAGATTTTTGCCTCCAAGGGCATTTTATATATACATATATATATACTGTGCTATGCTGTTTTAGTAATAGATGACCATCAGACAGCATGAAACAATTTTAATACCCATCTCAATCAGGCTAGCTGCAGAAGTTGTAGGGAGGTGCTGGGCCATGATTTCAACAGGAATGATTCAGGGGGCAGGGGTGCCTATAACTGCTTGGAGTTTGGTTTGTTTAGGATAATGTTTGGTGGACTTAATACTGAGATTTTAAAGTTCAATGCAAAACAACTAGTCTGGAAACCTTCTTCTGCCACCCGTAGGAACCAGAAAACTATAGTAAAACTTCCAAATTAAATACTAAAATCAGTGTAAGCAGTATCAGTACACTCAATATTAAGCAATTTTATCAAAGGTCTTTTAGCATGATGATTAGTTTAAGGGAGGGGAGAGACTTTGCAGAATGATAGTTATGTGCTTACTGGGGGGTAATAGACAATAAATGGGGGTAACAGCCAATAAATGGGTGGTGGGATAGAAGGGTAATTATGTTGTCAAATTGTAATAAGGGGCAGGCAACAATAGGCGGACTCAACTCTAATAGGGCAGGTGGGGGAAAACTATTGAACCCTTAGTTTTGAGCTGACTGGTCTGGAACTGCCTTAATGCAAACACTAGTTCTGAACTAGCCTGGCATACATTGAACATAAGAATGAAACTAGGGTTTAATACCATCAGTCAGTCCACTTAAATGGCAAAATGGGCAACTATCTACTGGGATTACTAATATAGCCCTAAAGACTTTGCCTAACGCAGATACAGATGTTTCATTTCTTGATCTGTTTTTAAATTCATTTTTAACTTCTCTTTTTCTTTCTTTATGTAATGGAAGTGTAACAATACAGCAGTAATTTAAAAGATCATAGTTTCAAATAATAAGTCCTCTTCTGCCTGTTACTTAAAATGCAATTGTTTCACACCACCATACTGTGCATCCCATACACCTCAGAGATGATAAAAAACAATACACCTGCACAATGGTTTCATCGCCCAAATAATTTTAGAGCTTTTGTCTGTATTCTTCACATTCAATGTTGAGATATATGTTTGCTCAATCCAGGGAGATGGCAACATTCATTGTACTCTGCCAGTGCAGTTCTCTTCTTTTTAAAATGTTGTTCAGATCTTCACCATGCCACTCAACCACTTGGGGCAGAAAATCTGGACAAAGCCAAAAGTAAGAAGGGGTCACAGGTCTAGAAATAGGGACAACTTTTAAATATTGCTCCTATAAACTTAGAACGTTTATAGGATAACAGCTTTTGAATTGGTGTGCATTTTTTTGAAGGGTTTGACATTTGACACTCAAAACTTTTTTCATTATTTAGTGACTTTTAATGCACATTGATTTTCCAGAAAACCTCAAATTTTATGAGGACTGGACCAAAAAATGTGAGGCAAAAATCTGGACAGTTGAGCGATATGATCTTCGCCCCTAAGATCTGCATTTACCCATTCAATTACACAGAATAATTTTTTTTAAGTTGGTATATGTAATACTGTGTTTCAACAAAGAATTAGCCAGATTTTTATTTTTAATGGCACTCAGATGTTCATACATTTTCTCTGTAAACCTCCTAGTCTTTCCTATTAAAAAAAAAAGACACAATTTGTAAGTGGTACACTTAGCCATGTAGACCATATTTTGAGACTGAGAAGTAAAAATAATAAAAACAGGTAAAGTAAAAATACGATTAACTGCTGTGACTTCAGGAAATGGTGATGAAACATAAACCTACACTGTTTGCAATTCATACATGGAAATGTACCTTTTTCTTAATGTATTTATTGAATTACCATGTGTACAATTTAATAAACTTTAAATGTCTGCCCCTTTCATTTTTAAATGTGGATTTTTCTCCAACTACATCTAAGGTCTTTGTTACCCCACAAGATTTTCCAGTTTTCTCTTTCTAGCAGTTGCTGTTGAGACCACTGAATGAGTCAACAGAACTCTAAATCTGTATGAAGAGGGTAGCAACTGTGGAATTGTAGATATGAATTAACATAGATATTTTAGGAAATACCACAGAATTAAAACTGCACTCATGCTCTTTGGAAACCCTGATGTCAAAACAGGGAATTTCATTCATGTTAACATGGTATATAAACCATAAAAAAAAGTCAGTAGGTACATTCAGCTTTTTCACAAACAATTCAGGTAATTTTTTGGAAACCACATATCAAAAAATGTCATTGATAAAACAAGTGTAAAAATACATCTTCAGATTCACTTGTCTTATATAAAGGTTTTTTTCTTCCAACTTCGCTAAAACAAAGTTGGCAGATATTGGAGCGGTCACCACCCCATGGGTACCCCAGCAATTTGGAAGTAATGTCTTTCATTAAATACTAGAAAATTGTTTTCTAAAACAAGTTTTAAAAGACTGCAAACCAGGTTCAGCTCTCTGTTAGAGAATGTTGATGTCACAGACCAAAAAAAAGGCCTTAACATTTCCGCGCCTTTCCATAGTGAAGTAAATGAGTATAATGCTATGTCTATTGTAGCCAATAATACCTACATTTAACATTTCTTAACTTGATTTAAAAAATGCAAAGAATCCCTGGTTTCGGACAGAAAATAAAAATTGGGAGGATTGTAGTAACCTGTCCAAATGCACTGTTTCCAGTTTACATTTTGAACATTTGCTCCAATAGTAGGGCTCATCGGGGGGGGTCATTGTGTATCTTGGAAATGCCAGATATTTAGGCCAAAGTATGACAAGGTACATTAAAAGTTGATATAATTGTAATGAACACTCAATATTTCTCATCATATTCAAATAATATTAAATCATATTCCTGATATGCTTTGAAAACATCAACTTTAGAAACTTCTTTGTAAACTTTCAAATTATTTCACAATTTACACTTTGCAACGACAAAAAAAAAAAAAAAAAAAGAAATAGACACATTTTGGAGAAATATCTATGAAGACCTAAACATAACAAAGATGCTGAATGGACAGAGGAAGGTAAAACACTAGGAAGTTTTAAATGTGTAGGATAATTTAATCAAAATTCAGAAAAGCTTCTAATTGGAAAACCCCAGACCCAGAACTTCTGGCTAAAAGTGTCAACATCTTTACATTAAGATTTCGCCCTGAGTAAGAACTGCTTATTTGCACAGACCAAATAGACATCAGCCTGGTGACAACATGAAAAATGATGCTCCTTCTTAAGAGTGAACTTGCAGGCTATCCTAAAAAACTATATACCAATAACTTGCCTTTCAACAATGTATAAACTGTACACTGTAATTGATGCCAACAGAGTTTATAGTCATTTAGAAAAAAAACTCAAGTAATTTTATAGAAAAAAGGGTAACAAGAGAAAGCCATATGGAACAAAGGATCATTTGTTATACATAGTCATAACAAAGTATTTTAAAAAGGGGAACATTTTAAATATGGCAAGGATATATTACAAAAAAGCATTTGACAACATCCCATATTCATAGATAAGGCAGTGCTTACAGGTATGTAAGATATACCCTACATTGTTCAATTACATTACAGTGACTATGAAACAGTGTCAAACCACTTTGCAGCTAAACCTATATAAAGGACAAATTGTTATCCAAGGGTAAAAATTCAGAGAGAGATATTCCAGGATGACTTTGTTGTTTGCTGCTTTTTTGTTTTTTTTTTCTCTTAATTTAAGAAGCTGTCTACTTAACATATTCGGTCATGGTTACAATTTGGCTCCCAGAAAATAACCATTTATAAATAGTTCTCATCTTCTTTTTGTGGATGATTTAAAACTGTGTAGTTCATCAGATAAGGAGCTGAATACACTACCTGAAAATGGTTACAACTTTTTCAGATGATAAAAGAATGCCACTTGGTCTTGATAAATATGCAAAAACAACATTTAAAGCAGGAAAGCTGTAGCACCAAGAAAATATCAGTTTGGGACAGGAATGTGACTTAAAGGAACTTGATCAGAAGGGAGTGTATGAATATTGGGGAATTCCTAAAGGATTGTATGCAAGAAGTGAAGGACTGACAATAAAACACGAACATATGTGAACAAAACTCGGTAAGGAATATAAAATGAATACTGAAAACAGCCCTGACATGTAGGAACAAAGTCCAAGCTGTAAATAAATTTGCTTGTCCTGTTCTAACTTTCGGGTGATTGATTGTCCCCAAAAGGTATTGGATCAATTGGACAGGAAAACAAGAAAAATGCTTCACTCTTTTTTATCAAGTGATATATAAAAATCAGTGTATACCAAGATTGTATATTCCTTGTTCTGAAAGCAGTATGGATCTGCAGTCGTAGGACTGACTTCATTAGATCCAAACACAGTTAAAGTTTTAAGACATGAGAAAAAGTCTAAGGTGACTTCCCTGCTTAGTTTAGCAAAAGCATATCGGTGACAAGTAGGAATGGAAACCAAACCAGAAATAGACAAAAATCAAGCAGCAATTGAATGTGCCAAAAAATAAAAGCAAGAATTGTTTTTATTTTTTATTTTACATTTGTTTACTGGGAAAGTCCAAATGGACGTGTCCTTTTTCAGCGGAGAGAAAGCACCACATAGAACATGCAGTACAACAAGATACAGAGTATGTTAAAATGTTAACATGGACTTTCAAAGTTATTACTTGATAACGTCAGAAAATAACAGGTGATGTTCAAAGGAATAGACAGGTTGAATTACATAGTCATTACAGTGTAGAAGGTCCAGTCAATACATATTTCCTGTGAACATTCTTATTTGCAATCATTAGACAGTTATATTTCATATTCACATATTTACAGGGGTAAACATAGTTAGACATTCATATTTCACATAAACATTACCTTATGGGAAATATTTTACCATAGATTACATGTGTGGGCAAATAAATTGTATAGATAGGGAGAATTCCTTAAGCCAGAAATTGAGTGAATAAGTAGTACGCTTAGGTAGGCGGTAGGTGGTGGTAGACAGAGGAAGAGATCAGTACAGCGTTGTTAGATAAACAAGTAGTGAGAAGGGCAGTGACAGAGAGGAGGAACCACAAGAGGAGTGGATTTTGGCCCAGAAATTGTAGTTTATTGGCCGTTTGGGCTGTTTTTTCATCTCTCTCAACTTTCTGGTTTAAAAGCCCATGTTTGCGTTTGTTTCCCGCCTTTCCTGTAACTAGTCTAGTCCAGGTACAGATTTGCTGGATCCAGGACTCTTTGTAAGCTTCTGAGCCCCCAAAGCCTTTCTGTGTTGGAGGAAAGCCTTCTAGCTTATCAGTGGGAGTGGTAAGTACTAGGTAGGTAGCCTATCTACCACAAGAGGAGTGGTTTCTGGCCCAAAAATTGTAGTTTATTGACCATTTGGGCAGTTTTTCCATCTCTTTCAACTTTCTGGTTTAAAAGCCCACATCTTCACTTGTTTCCCACCTTTCCTGTAACTAATCTAGTCCAGATACAGATTTGCTGTATCCAGGACTATTTGTAAGCTTTTGAGCGGTGCCAAAGTCTGCTCTTCAATTTATTTTCACTTAGACCTGCTCGTTCTCTTCTCTCCTGCACTTTTACTAGCTTGTTAGTTCAGCACTTTACCAGACTTCTTGTAGCAATTCTTGTAGTACACAAGTGCTACCAGCACTAAACATTCTACAAGGAAACGGCTCCAGTACTTATTAATGCCCACCCCTCCAGGCATGTCTAAAGGTCCATTCCCTGTGCTTTATCCTGTTAAACTGGTGAATTTGGGCATCCTGAGGCAATGTAGCAACTGCATCATGTACACTGCCAACCCTCTCCTCTTAACCCCCCAACACTCAGACTTGTGAGAGATGCATTTATATATCCAAATTGGAAGCCACGCACTCTCCAGCCAAGACTGGAATAGCTGGTCAAGGAGAGAAGGCCAACATTTACACCACACCACATGGAACACATAGCCCTCCAGAACACACACTAGCATTGCCTTCACATAAAAACACAAATCACACACCCACCTTCACGGAGGTTGTCAATAAAAATATAACCAAACAGCAGAGACCTCCAAGGCAGAAGCACACTCGACCACCGCAACACTAATCATGAGACACACAACTCTCCTAAACAGTGCGCCACTCGACCAAAGCCGGTGAGGCAAAACAGCATGCCCAACACACTAGCCATAGGTGACTTGATAGTGAGGCACACTGATGTCCCACTCACTAGGTTGAATAAGGAGAAAGTAAAAGTCAGCTGCCTGTCAGGTGCCAGGATCCACCTCATAACGCATGCACTCAGGTCCCTCAACAACAGGTACAAGTATGACTCTGTCATTGTACATATGGATGTGAATGACCAGAGACATACCTCCCTGGACTACATGAATAGAGACATGGAGGAGCTCTCGGATTATGTAGCCCAGGCTGGTATGACCCTAGCCCTGAGCAGCATCCTACCATCTCCCAGAATACCACAGTACACCCAGAAAATTATTGATTTCAACAATTGGCTATGTTTCTGGTGTTATTCTAAGGGGATCCAGTATCTGTCTGCCTGGGATGACATGATTGACAGACCCCAATGCTTTGCCAGGGATGGCCTGCATCTGTCACCCCTGGGCTTCTGGATACTGACCAAGGCTGTTGCCGCCCCTATAGTGCTTTTTTAGGCGGTGTTCCAAAGACCAAATTACTACCATAACAGCTACAAATAAATGCAATTTGAGGGTCATGCTGCTGAACGCTAGAAGTCTAAATCTCAAAATGCATTTGCTCGAAGTACTCCTTAAAATAGAGAACATCGACATTTGTGCTGTAACAGAGACCTGGTTCAAGGCAGCAGAAAGCACCCCTGCACTACAACTCATTCCACACCTTTTGGCCCCAGAACTTGGACCGAAGCTCCAGAGGCGGTGGTGTTTCCATATTCATAAAGGATGCGCACATCTCCAGACTAGTAGCCCAACGTAATGCATTTGAGATACTTCAGGTGCAGCTAACATTGGGTAAGACAGATTCAGGTTGTAGCCTGCAGTAGGTCCCCAACCATGTCCCAAGATTCACACTCCACATTCCTAAGCACCCTGGAGAATATTAGGGTCCAACCTAACATTCTCATACTGGGCAACTTCCACTACCCCTCCATTAACTGGGAAACCTACTTGTGTACCAACACACTTGGCCAGCGCTTTCTGGAGTTCATTAATTCCAATGCCCTGGACCAGCTCGTTCTTACCCCCACTAGAGGTAGCAACATCCTTGACCTGGTCATTACTAACATGGGCGACTGTTGCTCTACACCAATAGGCAACTCCTCCTTGGTTAGATCCAATCACAAGCTAATCACCTTGGAAATCCACAACCCCCCCAACAAAGGTAACCACCATGAAAAACTTCCCCAAAGCTAACTTTGGGGTCCTAAAAACAGAGGTGGCTAACTTCACGGCACCCATACAAATAGAGAATAGTTGCATGTGCACCAAATCATAATCAATGCACTGTACGAACACGTACACAAATGCATGGATCTCACCATACCCAGTAGAACTAAGATGATCTCCTCAAAAAAAAAAAGGAAGCCAATTTGGTGTTCCCCTGCCATAAACAAACTCCTACAACAGGAGGAGGAAACCGATGCGGAATAAGGTGAAGTCCCAAGACTGGAAAAACTCCCTTATCAGCCTCAACAAAAGGTTGAGATCCCTCATCAAATCCTCTAAAGCTAGCTATGAAAACAGAATTGCAGCAGACAGTAAAGAGAACCGCAAGGCTGTCTATAGTTATGTAAAGAATCTCCATGGCAATACCCAGATTGCTCTGTGCTACTGCACAGAAGTACCTCCTATATCGAGCCAGCAGATATTGCAAGTATACTGGTGGACAGATTCAGTGCAAACTTTACCCCCCACCAGGACCAATCACAATACCAGTAGATTGCCAGGCACCCAGTATTGCTGCTGCACAGGTTAAAACAGCACTGTCCAAGGCCAAGAATACAGCTTCTATGGGACCTGACAGTATACCTGGCTGTGTTCTACATGAACTACAGAGAGAACTGGCACCTCACCTGTGTGCCGTGTTCAATCACAGCCTCATCTCAGGCTTTGTCCCTAACGAATGGTGCACTGCTACAGTCATCTCTTTCCACAGAGGAGGAGGAGCGACTATAGACCCCGGGCACTATCGCCCCATTAGCCTGATGAGTCTGATATGCAAAGCTATGGAACGCATCATCATGGATCTAATAAACAAAGATGTAGGGAATCTCCAAACTCTGGATCCTACAAAGTTTGGTTTTGTGAAGGGTAGATCATGCCTGCTCAACTTGGTTGACTTCTTTGAGTCAGTCTCCAGAGCTGTGGATGAAGGAAAGGTGGATCATACAGCCTACCTTGATCTGGCCAAGGCCTTTGATACCTTTCCCACTCAGGAATCATAGAAAAACTTACTAAGCTAGGCATCAACCCCTATATTACTAGGTGGGTTGCAAACTGGCTCACAGATAGAACCCACAAAGTGAAAGTAGCTGATTCCAAGTCAGACTGCTGACCAGTCACAAGCGGAATCCCATAGGGTTCAATCCTGGGTCCTCTCCTGTTTGGTATCTCCTTCTCTGAAGTCCAGAAGAACATGAAGGGACTCTGGCTGACAAAGTTCGCAGATGATTGCAAGTTGGGGCAAGTGATGTTGACATCCTACAGAAAGGCCTCTTTGAGACCAACGGCTGGTGTCAGAACCATGGCCTTAAGCTCAGTACCAAAAAAATGTGTCTTCATCCCCTTTGGGAAAAACCCGGTTCCCTTGAATTGCCACATTGATGGTAGTCCACTGAACACAGGAAGGTGTTATAAGAGATCTGGGAACACAGGTTGACAGTAACCTCTCTTTTGACTATGTGTGGTCAGAAAGTCCTTCTATGTAGCACATCTTATTACTAAGGGTTTTGCATCCAGGAAGAAAGAGGTCATTGTCTCCCTCTACTCTTCCCTCATTAGGCCAATCGTAGAGTACAATGCCCCATTTGGCATGTACCTCACTAGACACCTGCAACAACTGGAGAGACTGCAAAAGTACCTCACAAAGAGGATCCTAGGCCTTAAACACTTGTCCTATACGGACAGACTCAAAAATCTCCAGCTATTCTCTGTCTCATTTGCCTACTTAGAGGCTATCTTTGCTTGACTTACAAAGCCATGTTTGACCCAGCTCTGTTAGAAATCCCAGTCCCTCAGCACCACACACTCCAGAGACCTCAACCTCATTACCACAATTAACATAACATGCTGAAGGGACAGGTTCATAATCCAGAGACTGCCCATGCTGTGGAATAGACTTCCCATATATGTCAAGCAGAGCACCTCACTGGCCCTCTTAAAGAGAAATCTTGATGAGTGGATGGGAAATAGAAAATTCACCTCGGGGATCGCTCCAGTGGCTCTACTCGACAGAGGCACTAGGAACTAAGGTTGGGTGCACGATGCCAGGGTAATCCTATGGGCTAGGCTTGTAAAGGCTCCAGGGCCATTAGCTTAGAACACATCTATGAACCTATGTTAGTCAGGGGTAGAGCAGGAACACAGCCATCTGTTTAACAGGTGAGTTTTTTTAGTTGTTTTATATCGGACTAGTGATACTATAGTGGTGATGTTATCAGGTAGTGCATTCCTGATTTTATCTGTATAATTTGAGAAGAGGGAATCTTCCCACTTGATTTTGGCAGCATTGATTTTTATGTACTTTTTATTAGTGGAGCGTAGGGTTCTGTTAGTGGCATAAGGCTGGACTAATGTTTGTAGGACAGGTGTTTTTTCGGGTTCAAAGAGGATTTTGTGGGCCATGGTTAACTGAATGTAGTATAGTAGATGGGGGAATTCTAATCAGCAGGGTGGAGATTAGGTGGGATTGGGCAATAGCAATCATAGTATTTTTAGTAAAGTAATGTTTATTTCTGTGTTGTGTACTTTTTTTTTTTTTTTTTTTTTTTTAACTTTTTTTTATAGTTTGGGAAAGTGATTGTCAAACTTAAACTTGCAGTCAGTTTCAACTCCTAAAAGTTTGGTATTGGGGCTGGAGATGTAGTAGTGTTTAGTGAGGTGATGGTATATGTGTTGGTGGGTGAGGCTACTTTGGTAGGATGGAGGATCATTAATTTGGTTTTATTGGGGTTGAGTATCGAGTGTTTGTGAGCCAAGACTCGACTGCACAAAATGAATCTTGTGTTAGTTTCTGAAGCTGAGGAAGTGAGGAAGCAGCACATATTACTGTCGAGTCGTCTGCTTATTGGATGAGTGTAGACTGTGGAGCTGACAGGTGAAGGTTATTTGTGGGCCTAAGATAGAGCCTTGCAGGACCCCTAGTGTTACTGGCAGAAGAGGTGATGGGGTGTGTTGCCAAGAAACAGCTTGCAGGCATCCAGTAAGGTAATCCTGGAACCAGTTAAGAGTAGACATACAATGATTTATGTCAGAGAGGACGTTTACAAGTTTAGAGTGAGAAACCATGTCAAAAGTTTTTGACAAGTCAAGGAAGATAGAGGATACATAGTTATTTTTGTTCCTGTGGTAGTTGACAGTGTTAGTAAATGACAGTAGGGTGGTAGATGTGCTTTGTAATTGTCGGAAGCCGTGCTGTGTGTTCGAAGTTCGTTAGTATACAGATATTCAGTGACTTGCATATGAATCACCTTCTCTAAGATCTTAGACAGTGGTGATAATATTGTGATACGATGGTAGTTAGTGAAGTCAGTAGAAGAGCCACATTTCTAAAGAGGGATAATGTATGAGGTTTTCCAAATGGGAGGGACTTGTTCAGCTATGGATCTATTGATTAGTATTGATATAGGATACGCTGTTCTGTCTGCTGTTAGTTTAAGGTACTTGGCAGGTAAGTTCTCTATTGCTAGAGTAGTGGGTTTTCATTTTTTAGCAGTTTCCTGATTGTATCTGTTGGTACAGGTTGCAGGGAGAAGGATGATGTGATATTGGGAGAGGGAGTGATGGTTTTATTAGAAGGGGGTGGTTGTTTGACAGTGATAAGATGCTTTCAGTAAAGTATCTGTTAAATTGAGTGGCAATGCTTTCTGATGTGTTAGTAGTGGTAGGTGGGGGGCGTACTAGTCTTACCTGGCAGAAGTATATTCTTTATTGCTGCCCAGAACATTTGTGGATTTTTACGGTGCTTAGATTGGATTTCAGCGTAGTAGTTAATTTTGTCCTGTTTTATTTGTTTCTTTGCTTTATTTCTAAGTTCTTTGTAAGCATGTAAGGTGGGTTGTGACCTTGTTTTATTCCATATTGTCCAGGCCTTATCTCTAGATTTTAGCAGAGCTTGGGTTTCCATGAGGCATAGTTGGATTTGAGGTGAGTATATCTGTAGGGGGCTTGTGAGTTTAGTATGGCAAAGAAACTGGAGTTGAAATAGTCTATAGCTTCCTGTAGGGGAAGCTGTTTTAAAGGTGACCAGTTACACTGTTATATCTATTAATATCTTGGGATTCAGGTGGGTTTTTTTTTTTTTTGGTACAAAAGTGGTCTGTTTTGGTGTATTGGTTCTTTTCCTAATGACATATGTTGGGAAATGGACACTGAGACTATCTGGTAAACAGCCAGTGTGGGAGTAAAGGGCTGGTTTGTTTGTTAGCATCCAGCCCAAAGTAGACTGTTTCTCAGATATCTTATTAAACCTGGTGGGTGACTGGATGAGTCGATTAAAGCTGTGCAGGTTGGTGCTATTTTTGGGGTGTGTGAGGAGTTTTATTTATTTATTTTTATTTTACATTTGTTGACTGGGAAAGTCCGACTAGGTTCCACAGATCCTGTTTTCAGCGGAGGCCCGGGGAGAAATTCTCCAGAAGCATGTCTTTAGAATGTGGGAGGAAACCCACGCGAACGCAGGGAGAACATGCAAACTCCACACAGAACGCACCCCAGCCGAGAATCGAACAAGAGAACCTCTTGCTGTGAGGTGACAGCATTAACCACTGCACCACCCAGTCGTTGCAGTCTAACCACTCTGTTAAGGTCACCCATGCTAGTTTCTTGTGGTAAGGATTTGCTACACAAATGTAATAATTTTTATAGCATCTTAATATTGTCCCCAGGTGGGATATAGATCACAATTATATATATATATATTTATTGGGGTTAAGCTTTAGTTTAGCAAATATAACTTCAGCATTTTTTAGATCCAGAGATTTTTCATCTGGTGTTTCTGCTGAGAGATTGTTTAGGGCTACACCTCCACCTCTTTTACCTTTTCTGTTTATACGTATGATATAACCTGGGGGTAGTATTTCTTTGCTGTGTGTTAGTATTTAGCCGTGTTTCTGTGAGGAGTGCAATATGTGGGGACCAAAGTGTGAGGTTAGCATGCAGTTCGTGTATTTTAGTAACACTTCTTATATTCATATTTAACAGTAGCATATCTGATTTGTCTCTAGGATGGATGATGGATGTAAAGCTACTTGATGACTGTAAGGCATTTTGAAAGGTAATGGTAGAGGTATTAGATTGGCCCATGATTTAGGTGTATGTCTCCACTAAGGAATAGTTTTGATGCTATGTATGCCAAAGTATGTAGGAATTTGCTATCTGCTTGTTGTAATGTAGGGAGATACCCAATATGTTAGGATGAGGATGGAGGGTGTATTTTGTATAATTTAGGATTGAGTTATTGAAAATGGAGCTACACATGGGAATGTTTGACTGGTTTGGGTGGTATTGGGAAGGAATTAGAGGTATTGTTGAAAAGGGTTGGATTGTTAAGCATAGTATGATACGAGGTGTTGTAAGCTGCTGCTATTAATAGAAATAGGGTTATAATTATTATGTGTGTTTTGTCCAGTGTTCTAGAGGAGTGGAGAATGTTGGGTTTGCTATGTATGGGGGATCTAGTAATGGATTGCAATGTAGTTGACTTGGTTTAGTTATGAGAGTTTGTGAGTTTAGTGTTAAAAAGGAAATAAGGTGGGAGAGGTTAAAGTTGGGGTTTTGGAGTATGACGTGGTAGGCGGTATGTGTTGATTGGGTGATAGAAGGGAGTGGCTGTGGCTCTATAAGGCTGAGGAAATTGGGGGAGTGGGAATGGGGGTAGGGGGAGCAGAGTTAGCCCAAGTGTTAGCGAGTGTGAATGGAGAGGGATGGACTGAGAATCGACAACTAGAGACCAGAAACAATCCGTAAGGTACTTAAGTTTTGCAGTAAGCAATCCCAATTTGTGCTTAAAAATGTTTGTTTGCCAGCAGTTTAGTCGTAGAAACTACAGGTAGTAATTACACAAGGTAATTACTAACTGAACAGAAACTAATAAATACAACAACTGAAATGATTACCAAAACCAGGGTTTTAGTGACTGAGTGGGGAGTACTGTGTGAATAAGAGGTGCAACAGCACGATGTATGTTTGAATAAAAGTAAGGAAATTCAATATAACTAAGTCTATGAGTGGGAGTCCGAGCAGCATGGGGTGAGGGAGTGTTCGGATGGCCCGGTGATGTGCTAAACTAAACTGCGTAGTCCGTTCAGAAAGTATAACTGTATACAAATAAAGGACTATGTACTTTGTAGCCAAAAGTTTCATTTACTTGGGTGTAGTGATTTTTTTCCCCCTCGGGGAGTCTAGTGGTTGCATGATTCATGGTCTTTAGAATGAGACACGGCAACTGTGGGAAAATGGAGAAAGAGGCAAATGCTTAATTACCTGTAATGCAAACAAAACAGAAGAGCAGCTATAAGTCTAAGGTTAGGTTCAATTAGACATTTTCTGTAAGGAGAATGATTAGATGAGAGGGGAAGAAAATGTATAAATAAAGTTGCAAGAACAGAAAACACCTGGATCAATCTTATGTCAATCAGAATCTGATGCAGGAATGGTTAAGAAGAGGTGAATTTAAACTAAAAGATAAAAGTTTAATATTAGTTGCCTAGGATAATGAACTGCATACATTTTGGTTAACTAAGTCCATTGATCATGTGGGAGAAACAAACAAATGCAGGTTTGGTAAAACGGACCTGTAAACATTTGCACATTTTGTTGGGTGTGATGCACTAATGACAGAGACCTGTATATTAAAGGCGTAATAATGTGGCAAGACTGTTGCACTGGGGATTGTGCAAATATTGCAGTTGTCAAAGTAGCTGAAAGCACTGGAAACATGAACTACAAAGCATTATAGAGAATTATGAAGTTTATATTACATGGTCTCGCCCATTACCAAAAGTTCAAAAAATAGATGCAAGAAAACCTGATATGGTAGTCCATGAAAAGAAGACAAAAGTAACATTGATCATTGAAATTGCTACACCCAGTGATTAGTGTATTATGTACAGAGAGACGCACAGTCATAAAATACAAGGATTTGGATGTAGAAATGAAGAGCCTGGGGCCATTAGCCTAGTAACCTCCTATGAAAGATACCCAGACAGTTCCAATAATAGTAGAAGCAATGAATCCCATAGAAAAAAGAATTTACAGTCATGTTTATACATGCCACCAATACGTGTTACTTTGTATGAATTACAGAAGGAGTCAACTCTAGGCACATTGTGGGTGCTGCAAAGCGCACTTTTGGCTGACATCAAAGATTGAAACAATACTAATATGAACTGTAATCATACTTTGATTTTGGAATGGGGTCTATTCCTGTCATGGTACTAGAACAGTAAAAGACTTGGAGAAATTAAACAGAGCAGAATTGCATCAATCCGTGTTGATAACTGCCAACTCATTCTCCTTATCTGCCTTCAGAAAATGTAAGTAGTTAGTGGTACTAAATTCTAATAACACCCTACATTGTT